>NC_089236.1:72849203-73158993 GCF_963924675.1 Phocoena phocoena
GTTGTTGATTCCTTCATCCACAGCACATCAGCATCTTCTAAACTTGGATGGCCTGCATGTGTGCATGTGTGTATAAAGAATAGTTGAATGCTGATATTTATTTTACGGTAAAAGGGGAGTTTAAGTGCCTTGTTATGATGACTTTCCAGATCTGCAGTACATGACCGCTGCTACTCATAATAACTAATTATATTGTGTTATGTCATTTCCTTATGAGATGAACATTTCATTTAGTGAGAGAGGGAAGGATTCTCTGGAATATATCTCAGTCCACCTGGCTTCTTTCCTACCACTCTGTGGGCACAGATAGCAGGAGGTTCACAATGGCCTTTTGTTCACTAAGTCGAATGGACACTTTTCAGCTCTCATCTTTCTTGTATTATCAGCAGTAGTTGATGCTGTGGATCACCTCTTCTTTCTTGAACAATTTTCTTTCTCAGGTCTCTGTGAGGCCACACTCTCAGCTAGCTCCTCAGAATTTGCTGTCTTCTTTTGCTGTTCCTCTTTTTCCGAGACTCTGACAAATCTAGTCTTTCTCAAGACTTTGTCCTAGGCCCCCTTTTTCTGTCATTTTACAAAACCTCCTTAGATAATTTCAGCTATAAAAGTTGCTTCAAATAATTATGTAAGAAATACATAGCGGGCTTCCCTGGGGGCGCAGTGGTTGAGAGTCCACCTGCCGATGCAGGGGACACGGGTTCGTGCCCCGGTCCGGGAAGATCCCGCATGCCACGGAGTGGCTGGGCCTGTGAGCCATGGCTACTGAGCCTGCGCATCCGGAGCCTGTGCTCCGCAGCGGGAGAGGTCACAACGGTGAGAAGCCCGCGTACCACAAAAAAAAAAAAAAAAAAAAAAAGAAATACATAGCACTGGAATAACATGGGGATCTTAAACCAGGATAATTCTTGTTCTCAAAATTCCTATTCAGGGGTTCACTGCAGTTTCTCTTAAGAGCTGTGCCTTCCAGACTCATGTAATTAAATAATATGAATCAGTTCTCACCCCTAATGCAATGGGCACTCGTCAGAAAATCACACATTTTGCATTAAGTTGTACAATGTAAACATAGCTTCTTTGAAATCTATCACTTATGTGACCCTCTCATGGCTGCATTTAACTATTTAGAATGTGTATGTTAGGTGGGGATGGGGATGGGGGTTGATAAAATTTTAACTTGATGATTTACAGGTATCTTAGTAATTTTCATTTTAAATGCTCTTTCTTGGAGGTCTCAGTTTACTTTGACAAACAGTATTATTTTTTCTTCAGATTTTCACTCTGCAAGGCATCTTGTACATGGACTTATTGAGCTCCCGATGACGGGCGATAAGGAAGCCAGATATACACTCAGTGTCCTTTAGATCTTGACTGTTCTCTCCTGGGCAGTAGCATTTGTGGTCTGCCCTGTAAACTCGTGATTATTGAAGTATGACTCCACATAAGAGGATCTGGGGCCATAAGCTGGTCCCATGTCTGGATTTCATGGCCTGAAATATTTGCGCAAGATCACATAGTCAGAAACAGAGCTTCTTTACTGAATCTGGGGGCTTTGATGAACCTCTAGTTTTCCTAGCACCTCTGTGTTCCCACAGAAGGGCATGTGGAAATGTCTAGATTCCCCCAATTCTATTCTTTGTGGTGGAAATGGCATGTGTAGGACTCTAGAGGCTCTCAGCCTCCCCTTGTACGGTGTGACGAGGTGATTGGCATCGTCTTCCTCTCCCCACACCGCAGCCCACCATGTGCCCCTTCTGCCTTCCCAGGGAGGAGCTTCTACTATGAGGATGTATGGAGGAGATTCTACTATGAGGATGTACAGGTTCTGCCTCAGCCCTGATTCTGGGTTATTATGGTTCTCACCATGCTCTGGAGTCGAAAGGGCAGGTTTTTCCCTCTCTCTTTCTCTTTGCTATAAACATCCTATCCCCTTCCTCCCTGAGACTACATTCTTGGGGCTCTAGTGGCAGAATGCTGTGCCCCTATGTCACCTATTTCCTCCTAGGATCAAAGGCTACTTTTATACTTGCTGTGGGGTGCTGCAGCTGGGAATGTGGAAATTGCATAGTAGACTGCTTTAATAAGAGCAGTGGAGGCTCGAAGACAGGAGTGGGGGAGGGGAGAAGAAACATAGATGATCAATTATAGCAACCGTTTCACAGTCAAGCTGAGTGCAAGGGTCTTTCGAGTATATTATCATAATCATCAGTGACATAAAAATTAATTAATATCATCTTATTCATATTTACTAATAATAGTCTTTTATGTTGAATTAGATGTTTAGAGATATGTGAGCTTCACCTCTACTTTCAAAGGAGTAAATAGCAAATCATCAGTTTTCAGACTGTACCGGTAGAGAGTATAGAAACTAATATACTTCCTAATACATGTTTGTCTGTGCAAGTCTGGGTATAGTAGTAAACATAGATATTCCTCCTCACCATGAGTAGAAGGTACAGCAATGCTTTTTTGTTTGTTTGCTTGCGGTACGCGGGCCTCTCACTGCTGTGGCTTCTCCCGTTGCGGAGCACAGGCTCCGGACGCACAGGCTCAGCGGCCCTGGCTCACGGGCCCAGCCGCTCCGCCCAGCAGGCGGACTCTCAACCACTGCGCCACCAGGGAAGCCCGAGAGCCATATATTCTTAATGTTCACCAGAATTTAAAATCTGAATTTTTTATCCTAAGCTAATTATAGAGGGATGCAGGCAGGGAAGTAGAAAACAGAATTGAAAACAAAACTAAGACCAAGCTAAGGCTAGAAAACATAGGATGCTTGATCCTCCATGTTCAGGAAAAAAAGAGAAGCAGATACATGATAGATTTTGACAGTAAGTAAATAAGTTGTAGTGCTTGTGGCTTCGGGTGCTGCTAACATAATGTTTGTTATTTTCTTCTTTCACTCCTGTATATCTTAATGTTTGCAAAGGTAAGATGTGTAAGAGACTTAAATAAATATTAAAACTAATGCTGATTCTGAAGACAGAACAATCATGCCAAAATAATATAATTATAACCTCTAGGTTGGTTGTGAATGGAAATGGACAAAAAATATTTGATAACATTTAACAATCGAAAGGCAGAAGATGCATAGTGGACATTATGAAATTTATTTAAGGACACAGAATCACGACTGCATGAATGAAGAGAAATTCCACATTTCTGAATTAACACTTGGAAACTGTCACTCCTCCACAAATTTATTTTAAATTAAATGCAGTTTTATTCAGAATCCCAAAAGGGTTTCAGGAAAAGTTAAACGATATAATTTTACAGTTCCTGTCTGCTCAGTCTTTCTTTGCTTGGATATCACATTTGATATAGTGCTGCCGTCACAAATTACATAGACTTGGTGGTTTACAGCAACAGAAATGGACTCTCTCTTTATTCTAGGGGTCAGAGGTCCAAAATGCGGGTGACGTCAGGGCTATGCTCCCTCTGAAGGCTCTAGGGGAGATCTTTCCGTGCCTCTTTCAGATTCTTGCAGCTCCAGCCAATTCCTTGGCTTATTGCCTCGTAACTCCAGTCTCTGTCTTGGGTTTTTGCATGTCCTTCCCTCTATGTCTGTGTCTTCTTCTCTTACTTGACATTGGACCTAGGATCCACCAAGAGCATCCATCCAGGGTGAGCTCATCTCACAATCCTTTACATAATTATATCTTGCAAGGATCACATTCACAAGATCACATTCACAGATTCTGAGATGTGGACATAGATTCTGAGGGGCCATAATTCAACCCACTACTGGTATCAATTCCTCCCCCATTTTATAGTAACCATGCCTGATCTATTTACTTAAGTGCAACTGACCCGGCCTTCCAACATTAGCAGGGTTTATATAACCCACGACAGGCGTATTACATGATTCCACCCTTCCGGCCACAATAACTGGTTCGCTGGTTTAAACCAGTCTGTATTTAGGGCTGCATTTCTATGTCATAAATAGCAAAAGAAGCTAATGCCTAAAAGCGTAAAAAAAAGTTTTAAAAAATCAGTCAAGTATTCTCAGTGTACAGGCCTTAGTTTCAAAACTCATTGTTGGTTTAAATAAACAATTTTGCTCTGTCAACAATTTTTTTCTTCTGATTATTTATTTTTAGGTTTTATAACATAGACATGCTCAATCTTATTATGATTAGTATATTAAATATTCACAGCTGGACTTTATATAGAAATTAGTGTTACCATGTTTGAAAATGTATAAATTGTCCTCTGCCTTAGGCAGTAATCTTTGGTATTTAATTTTAAAATAAATGCATTTAGTTTTTTAAATATAGGAACAATCAGAAAAATGGAGTTTGAGTGAACAAAGGGGAAAAATTAAACTAAGGCAATATCACTAGTGTAAAATGATCTGTAGTATATGATAAAACCGTGGCATTAACTTCATATTAGTATTCATATAAATATAACTAAATATAGGGCAGAGCAATAGATTATATAATAAGCAATAAAACAAAATAAGTCCATTTACCTTTAAGGTTTACAGGTGACTTATAGATGGAAACACATTGGATTCATGGGGGGAAACAATCTCCATCTAGGTAGATGAAAAATAGTCTATCTGAATACTTAGTAGAATTAAAATGCATCTGAAGCAGAAGGAAATGTCATTGAATGAAATAACAGTAACCGCCTGTGGAGTAGAGCCTGTTTCACGCTGCATGGATTTTTAGTAAGCGTCTTCTCATCCTTTCAAGAGGAGTTAGCAAGCCATGGAAAAAATGGAAAAAACCAGCAGCATACACACTTACATCACGGTTCTTTCCCATCGCCCATCCAGGAAAGTTCACTGCCATTGCAGTGGGAGCGTGGATTAATGTCTAACTTACTGCAGCCTGACATCCCCATCTATCTCCAACTGTCATGCAAGTGTGAGGCATGCTGAATGGAAGATGGCTCAGAAATGATGCAACTCACTCAGGCCACAAAGAACTTCTTATCCATACAGCATTTGGCCAAAGCCCCAGGGTTCTCTTGGATTCAAGATAGGAGAAAAAATTAAATAAACTGGAGGATGATAGAGTGGAAGGCATGAAAATTATACACTGTATTTGATGTGAAATTTCCTTGGTGTTTCCGTTTGGACATTAAGCAATGTTTACTGGAATCATGTTGACATTTGCCACTGCACCCTTTGGTATGTCTTAAAGAGAAAAAATAACTTATAAGAGTAAAACCTAGATTTGAAGTGGAATTCTTTTTTAAAATCGTTTTTTTTCCTTCTTCTGTATTTATTTGTCTTTTTCCTTGCTGGTGAGTCTAGACTGGACCAAAGGATAGGCGGAAACCTTTTTGTTCATATTTGATGCTGTTTTTCATCTCTTCTTGAAGATACTGAAGGTGTTTGCTTTTGCTTTTGTTTTTTTTTAGAAATAGCATGAAGTGTGTTTCTGCATCAGCATCTTGCAGCAGACACCCCTGGTGGTAGAAACAGAGATCCGAACTCACTTTCCAATACCACACTTTCAAGCTGCCTAAGTGACTTGGGCTTCTGATCTTTGAATATTTCAGAGGCCAAAGGGGCCACAGCATTTCTGCAACACTGGGTAATTCGGCACACAAAAGCCCTCAGCACTGGTTTTGCTAGAAGGAGTCATTTCCAGGTTATTCCATAAGCATGTATTTAGTTAAGACTGTGTGAACTGTATGTACCAGGCACAGTGGGAACAACAAAAACAAACAAAAAGCAGAACACAACAGACCTGCTTTTGAGCAGCCCAGAACTGCTTGGCGTTATGGAATTCTGGGCTTGGGCCAGAGACTCCGAGGTGATCTTCTTCAACATATTTATCTTGTAGATGAGACAACTGAATTTGGGAGATATCAAAGTATGTGCCCAGAATCACATGATAAATGTACTAACAGGAAAAAGTCAGTTCACAAATCTCATCAATGCTCTTTACCCTCCTACTCCATGGATAGCAGAGAAACAACAACAGTGGAGATGAGGGGAGGAAAAGGAAAGCCTCTAGAAGACTAAATTACATACCCACAGCCTGAGGAAGAATTCTTGGAGCTGACAACTGGGTATCGAGTGGATGCTTAACTCACAGTATGAGATAGTCATAGACTTTAGCACAAGAATGGAGACAAAAATGATATATTTAGGAAACAGTAAAGAGACCTGTATGCCTATAGCAAGGTTTTAACCTAAACACATGAGATGAGTTGATAATGGAGAAGAAGCAATCCAGGCTGTACTCAAAAGGCCTTGGAAGTTAACTGGAAACGGATGTGAATGATACAATTTAACACATTGAAGTGAAAATAAATAACATTAAGAGCTCTTAAACTAATAAAAATCACTCTACTTTTTGGAAGCCAATTAAATACAGGAATGCTTTTGTGTTAACTTTATTAAATGTAAGACATGGACAAATGGATGATGGCTTTTTGTTAAGTATGCTGCCTACCACATACACAACATTTGCTTTGTATTTTAAAACTGAATTGTAAATTTGAAGTCAAATATTTTCTTGTGCTTATGCATATTCTATCTTCCAATTTACCACTGGCTGGTCTGCAGGTTGGCATGCTTCTGTGCCTGTCATGCAGCATTCACAAAATTAAAATCTCATTTAAAGGGAAACATGCAAAATGTTTTGACATTTAAAAACTTTCCAGACAATTTATATACAAAAATGACATTTATTCCATTGACAATTCTTGGAGGATTCAATATGGTCATAGGGCGGTGGGCAAAATAGGAAATGATCATTTGAGGGTTTTGGAATCACTTTGAACAAGGAGTGCTTATGAAGTAAAAATAATTTAGAATGACAGTATATGTGTGGGTACTGATTAATCATACGTTAAAAGCAAACAGAGATTTAAAAGTGTAGGGCTTTAATATCCCACATTCAGGAGATGTGTGGATTTTTAAACAAAGAATGTGTGTATGTGGAAGAAACATTCTCTTATTTTAAAATCTCTACATACAGGCTAAATCATAGCATAATTCATTTTTTTAGGTTATATAATAGTTAAACTGAAGAATGTGTTCATAAGTTATTCATAAGTATTCCATTTTGTTTGCTTTATTCATTTGTATTATCCAATAGTTGGAGGTACCCTTAAACGTCAAGGAATAGAGCTAAAATTATTCTGCAAAAATCTTATTTTATAACACAAAGCCGTGGGGTTTGAACTCAGTGAAATTCTGGTAAAATAGAGAAATTTTTTTTCTTTACTTCAGATTTTACTGCAGCAAATCCCCAAATTAGTCTTGCCCCTTTTAAAGGGAATTGCAATAAATAGCTAAAACTGACCAATTTCTCCCCACATTTTTCTTTAAATAAGGAGATAATTTTTAAATCACAGCTTTTATATTGCCGAATCTAATAAAAACATTAATGCTGTGTATAAACATACAAGGGAATATTGTATGACCACAGAAAGGCAGATCTATCTATACTTGAGATTGCAAAAAAGAAAAAAACCCACAAAAATAGTGATTCCCTTATATTGTTTACACCTAGTATTGCCTAGAGAAAGAGAAATAGGCAAAATGCAATTTGAAAGTCATTTTAATCCTTTTCAATCTACAAGTGTATATTTGCAGTTTAAATTTTCTTAGTAAAAGAAGGCTTAGAATGACACTGGTGATGGACAGAAAATCATACTTCTTTTGAACACAGGGGTAATTTTTTAATGTTTATTAGAGACCCAGGTTTGAAAGAGTGTGGGAAAGCAGGATACAAAAACATTTGAAATGAAAGACCTTTACGTTATACTTCTTGCAATCTTTTATAAGTTATGTTACACTTGGCTGCACAGAAACACAGTATTTGGCAAAGCCAGTGTACACATTTGGTACTTTCATTGGAGGGATGTTTTTATTGCTTATTAACTTAGTTGTTAACTGCAAACAAGGGTGCGTGGTGAAGTCAATTATTTTTATCTAAAACAATAAATATTCCCCTCAGAATGTTCTCTTTTCCTTCTCAACCACATTAATTCCCTTTCTGCTCTAGAACTCTGACCTAACTTTTGATTTCCTTGTATAGAATACTCCATCACCTTCTCCCTCCTCCAAGCTTTAATCCTGTGTATTTCTGAGAAATGAGAGCCTCATTCATTCTTTTATCAAACATTTCAGTCCAGACATGTGTAACCTCCTCTGGAAACATATTCCCGTTGACATTTGTTCACACAGCCTACAACTGACACTGACACCCAGAACTGTGTTGTTTTTATTTCCATATTTATAACACTAGTGTACGAATCTTCTTTTATGACTTTACTCACATGGTCTTTGAAAGAACATAAATTTTATGCCTTTTTTCCCAGATATATTTCCCCAGATATCTATCTATCCATATAGGTATAGATATAGATATAGATATAGATATCACATGTGAAATATCTAATGCCATTTTTGCTTACATATCCCACAACCACTTTTCATGCTTATATACCTCCATAAGCAGGTATGGGAGGAAAGGGCAATGCTTTTAATATATGCATTTATAGTTTATATAATACATACAAACATATTTATATGCACACACACACACACACACACACACACACACACAGAAAGAGAAACCCATGTTTAAAAGAGTGTGGGCAAGCAGAATAGAGCATTTGAAATGAAAATAATCTTTCCATAGTACCTGTTGAGAGGGGTGAGATTGGGGGCATTTGCTAGATCCTTCCTCTGAACAAAGCCTAAAGCCAAAGTGACTTTTCTCTCAGTTGAAAAAAAATGGCACTCAACAAGAGGTTTGTTATTCCCCTTGCATTCTTCCCAGTGGGAAACTAACTGCAGCATAAATATTAAGGAAGCAAGGAAATCAGAGCTTCAAGCCCGGATGAGCAGATGACAGAACAGGCTTGCCTTTGCCTAACTAGGTGGGAAAACAGACCCTTTGGATTCAGAGAGTAGATGGAGCCATCTCCTGGTTCTCTAAAATGCTCAGAGACAAAGTCCTGAGACTTTATCAGAATTATTATGAGGTGCTGTGTAAATATGGATCTGGAATGAGCAAGTGGAATTACTTATCTATTAAGATGGATGTTGCTGACAAAATTGCTCTCCAGTTCAGTCCAAGGATTTCCATCAGGTCCATATTTCTCCTGAAGAAATTGAGTACTGTATGTGCAATCAAGATTAAAAGCACCAAGTAGGAAGCTTCAGTGATATCCTTAGGGTGGCATACACATTTCAGGTGGCACTTAAATCTTCATTACATATACACGCCATTTTTAATTTTATTGGAGTATAGTTGCTTTATAATGTTGTGTTAGTTTCTACTGTACAGCAAAATGAATCAGCTATATGTATACATAT
Organism: Phocoena phocoena; assembly: GCF_963924675.1. Taxonomy (NCBI): domain Eukaryota; kingdom Metazoa; phylum Chordata; class Mammalia; order Artiodactyla; family Phocoenidae; genus Phocoena; species Phocoena phocoena. The sequence goes on from NC_089236.1 coordinate 72,858,493, forward strand.
ATCCCCTCTGTTTTGGATTTCCTTCCCATTTAGGTCACCACAGAGCACTGAGTAGAGTTCCCTGTGCTCTACAGTAGGTTCTTATTAGTTATCTATTTTATACATAGTATCAGTAGTGTACATATGTCAATCTGAATCTCCCAATCCTTCCCACCCCCTCTTCCCACTTGGTATCCATACATTTGTTCTCTACATCTGTGTCTCTGTTTCTGCTTTGCAAATAAGATCATCTATGCTGTTTTTCTAGATGCCACGTACATGCGTTAATATACGATATTTGTTTTTCTCTTTCTGACTTACTTCACTCTATATGACACTCTTTAGGTCCATCCATGTCTCTGCAAATGACCCAATTTCATTCCTTTTTATGGCTGAGTAATATTCCATTGTATATATGTACCACATCTTCTTTATCCATTCCTCTGTTTATGGACACACCATTTTTTATACAACACAACTTTAAATAAACAGAATCAGCAGTTTGCTAAACAGAAACACTGGGCCCCACATAAGATTCATGCATCCATACTTACTTAGAACTGTCCTCAAAAAATGGAATTCAGAGAGGATTTGTGTGTAGATGATAGTTGGACTGGGAGACTTTCTTACAAGATCACTAAGATATAATACGTAGAAGTAATGCAGCTTAATTTAGTATTATCCTAGATAGTGCAAATGCTTTTGCAACATAGTAAGACCTTTTACTACTGTATTTTTGCTTTATTGTAAAGTTTCAATTTTAAAATTATCATGAGACATTATATCCAGATTGCTTTATACTGTAGTTCTTCAACTTATTTAGCTTGTGAGGACCTTGATTGCCACTACCCATTTATTCTTTTCAATATTATATTAAAGAATGAATTGTGACAGAAGAACAGAGATATAATTATGTTCATGATGATGGAGTAATGGTGCCTGTTATTTTCAGTCACGAGGTATAAAGAGTCCCTACGGTTGACTGTAGCTACTGCTGTCTGCTGAGAAGTCCTATTCTAGTACAGAAGCAGATGTATAAAAACAAACATTTAACCTGTCACTGGGACACTCAAAAATCCTCCATTCCATCACTGCCATCAAATGCAGTGTTTCTAGGCTGGGTACAAAAGTAACCTAATACTAATACGTCATACAATCATCATAGGGACGCAAAGTCATTCTCCTCCTGGTGACACGTATCCATAAAGAAATGCTTTCCTGTGGGAACCGTGGAATCAATGCATTGCATAAAAGTGGAGCTTGAGTAACATTATGGAGGAAAGAAACCATTATTAACTTTGCTAATCTTTCCTATCAGCATTTATATTTTTCTAGAGATGAAGACAAAAACCCAAATCTCATCCCTTACCTAGGAATTTGTCTTAGAGACAGCATTTTAAAAAGTCACCATACACTTAAAAGGGTAAAATTTTACTGTTCCTTCTGTAGAATATACATTTAAAGTTCCTATTGTATTAAGTATGTTGAGAAACTCTCTCTCACTTAGATGGCATGTACTTTTATTTACAAAGTAAGTTATTTAGCACAGTGAATACCCACTTTTTCAGATATTTGAAAATTTAACAACCAAGAAAATATAAGCCCACCAAGTTACTGTGTCTAAAAATTAAATACTTTATTGTTTACAAACTACTTTTGACCTCTTTGTAGCTCCAACTCTCAGGAGAATTTTGTTTCTGCCCTAAGTGACTACTTTGGTTGTTGATTTTTATGATTAAAATAATTGAGAATGTAACATTTCCCAATTTCTATTTTAAATTATGAAAACATATATTAAGTAACTATTATTTTCCCTTTTTAAAGGAGTATGAGGCCAACACTTTAAGTTCTTAAATTTCCTGCTTTTTTTCTTTATAATAAACAAAAAATTTTATAATATTAAATATTGGGAGTTTCATTGCTCAGTATTTTTCCATTATCTACTGTTGTATAAGTGATTTCATAAAAAATAGGTAATCTTTTAATATTAATAACTTTGTTATTTATGCTTTGGAGAAACTTGCTTCATTGTTTTTCTCTTCTGAGTGTTTCAAATATGTTATGAAAATTTTTCCATCTCTGGATGATTTCATTAAGTAAGAAAATGCTACAGAAGTGGCTGATCTCATCAAATATGGCTGTTTCAATATTTTCGCCATCTGAATGAATGTTTATTGCAATATATGTCAGATTCCTGAGCTTATGTGTTCACTATCTCGAATTATAGTAGTTATGATGAAAAGTACTAACTAAATATGTTTTTATTAGATAGTCAAAATTCAAATGATTCCAGATGTTTGTAATGTATGTTAGAGTAATTAGTGTAGTAACTAAGAAACATACTTTATCTGTGTCAATATCTACTATGAAGCAAATTCATTATGCAAAATTTTTGGTAAAGTGAGTGAATATGTGAAGTAGGAATGTGGCAGACATAGTCAGATGTACATGCAGAATTAGAGCAATAGTTCATACTTTGAAGATTTAAATTTTTGCTACATGTTTAAAAATTCTACTTATAAAGAATAAAAGTGAGTACCAATTAGGTATAATAATATAATGATCGTATTTTTAAAACAACTTTTCATGATACAATGTACTGCAATCATTCTCTAACAACCTCTCATTTTGACTTCCTATTTAGATAGGTAGAATAGTGTATTATAGAGTGAAAGATGGACTTAAACTACAAGGTAGTCACCCTCTTTTCTAGACGTTTTGAACAAGTCTCTCTCTTTTCTAGACCTTAGTCACTTGAGTAAATTACTAATGCCAGCAAACATGATATAAAGTTTTCCTATGTGTAGGAAATTACTTTGATGTGGTGATATTCTCCAGCTACTCTAACAACTAAATTATCCCAGAAATTGGAACAGAAATACTCCAAATGTATATATCCAAAAAAACAAAAACACTAATTTGAAAAGATACATGCATCCCAATCTTCATAGAAGCATAATTTACAGTTGTCAAGATATGGAAGCAACCAAAGTATTCATCAACAGGTGAATAGATAAAGTATATGTGATATATATATATATATATATATACACACACACACACACACACACACACACACACATATACACACAATGGAATACTACCCAGCCATTAAAAAGAACAAAACTTTGCCCTTTACAGCAACATGATGGATTTGGAGGGCATAATGCTAAGTGAAATAAGTCAGACAGAGACAAATACTGTATGATATCACATGTGGAATCTAAAAAAATACTACAAACTAGTGAATATAACAAAAAAGAAGCAGAGTCATGTTTATAGAGAAAAACTACTGGTTACCAGTGAGGAGAGGGAAGGGCAATATAGGAGTAGGGAAGTGGGAGTCATAAACTATCACTATCACTAGCTCATAAACGTGAGCTAGACAGGCTCAAGGATGTATTGTACAACACAGCGAATATAGCCAATATTTTGTAATGACTGTAAATGGATAGTAGCCTTTAAAAATTGCATAAAATAGTTTTAAAATTAAAAAAAGAAACACACCAAATGAACGCACTCAAATCACATAGCATAATAAATCAACTTTAAATGGAGTCAAAAGTGAAGTAAATGAGATGGGTAAGTTAAGACTTAGGAAAGGGCACAAGCAGGCAGAGAGACCACACAACTGAATCTGAGTTGTGTGATTCTGAGTTTCATGTACACATCAGCCTCTTTCAATGGTGGTCACATTAGGAAGACTAGAGTTGATACTGACCAATGGGTTCCAAATAGATGGAATGCCTCTTGGGCTAATGACGCATCCCTGCTGTATAGGAGAGAGACGGAGACCTACCTGGCCGAAGAGGCACCTTTTTAATAAGCTACTGAAAAGCTGTGGGTCTTATCTGTGTGTCTTGGAGAAGTACATGTAAAGCCAGAATAAACCATAGGTGATGTTTCTAAAGAGTGTTGGACCTAAAGATGACAGAGTTGGTAGCCCAGAGGTGGCAGGACAATGACTTCTTTATCCTTCTTTTCTATCGTTAAGTAACATTCTTGTTTATTAGATCTTGTTTTCTATTGATTCTAACTATCTTTAGCATGCCTAATGGGTTATTATCTTACCATTAATATTTATTACTCCTTATGAATAACACCAAGGAACATGCTAACTCATTACACATGCTTAACAATCCCTATGAGTCTCACACATATCTCAAAAACTTGTGACTTATATGCTTTTAGGTTCACCGTTTCTTATGAATTTTATCTATCCAATTTTTTTCTCACCTTTTATAGCAAAATTAACTATTCTTAAATCAGTAAACTTTTGTTATTGGTTGTTAAACACATATTTCACATATAAAGAATGGATATCTGTCTATTTCTCTCTCCTATTGAGTTTGTGAGTTAATTGGGGAAATTTAAAAATTATTTGTAGAAAGTGAACAAGAGAAGAGTAAGACTGCAGATTGTTAACATATGGCAGAGAATGCGATAAGCCTTCAACCATCATTTGCTGCTTCTTTTAGCTCAGTATCTGGCACTTAATGTGCACTCGCCAAATTTTTTTTTTTTTTTTTTGCGGTACGCGGGCCTCCCACTGCCATGGCCTCTCCCGTCGTGGAGCACAGGCTCCGGACGCGCAGGCTCAGCGGCCATGGCTCACGGGCCCAGCTGCTCCGCGGCATGTGGGATCCTTCAGGACCGGGGCACGAACCCGTGTCCCCTGCATCGGCAGGCAGACTCCCAACCACTGCGCCACCAGGGAAGCCCCTCACCAAATATTGGTTGAATAAGTAAGATTGAATTTGTGAAGCAAATATAATTATTAGATTATAAGGGTTAGTTTCATTAACTGGATGAGTCTATTTTTTTTGGTTGGTAAATACTATCCCAGGTCCCACAAAAATGTATAGATGTAATTATTGAGCCTTATTTATTATTTCTTGAGGGGTCATGGACAATGTGCTATAATATTCACAAAAGAAAATAAAATCACATACACCATAGTGGAGTGTATTTGTTAATAATTTAATAAAAATTGTAGAATGGATAAAAGTAATTGTATTTGGGGGCTTAGAAACAAAACAATCTTTTTGAGCCGCACTTTCTAACTAAAACCAATTAGTTCCTTTTTCACAGCATTTTGTAATTCCTAGAATTGTATGTCAAGAGGTGAGCAGCAACAGTAGCACAGTTTGCTTAGGTTTCAATAAGTTATTTGATTAATTGTTTCCTGATGTTCTGTGGCCAAGAAGAAAAAGTATGTACAATATACATACTATAGATTATAGTACACTTTGGTTGATTTGTAATATAGAATGGCCATTCACAAAAAATGCTGATAGGAAGCAATCTTTGGGGCTATCAAAATTCATCAATTTTATTATATTCCTTGAATATTATAGAGCATATTTATCATATTTTCAGAGGGCATAAGCTCAATGAGCTAGTGGATAGGTCACCCAGGCCAAATGACAACACAATGTTCACAGCTGGTCTTTAGGTTAGAGGAAGGACTTGGAAATGTGTGAATGATTTCGGAGAAGAACCCAGGAATATTAGAGCACATGTGCTGCAAGTTGCTGAAGTGGACAAGAGGGAAAAGCAAATACTGTGAGACTATCTTTAACACTGGTCTTGTTTTTTTTTTTCCTTTGGGTTTTGTTGTTGTTGTTTTCCCCACACTGTATGTTACACACCCATGACTCATTTATTTTGTGACTGGAAGTTTGTACCTTTTAATCCAGTCTTGGTTTTTATCCTCTCTGCCATCTCTGTCTTAATTCATATATTTGGACTGTTTACATAAATAGTAATTATTGATATAGTTGCATCAATCTGTGCTATCATTGTAACTGTTTTGAATTCATTTGCATTTGTTCTTTTTTTTTTAAAATTTTCCTCTTCCTTCTCTGCCTTTCTAGCTTTAATTGACCATTTAATATAATTTCATCCAATCTTCTCTTTTAGGATATCTTTTGTACTTCTTTTAAAGCATACTTAGTGTTGTCCTTAGAGTTTACAACATACATTTTAAAATAATTTAAGTTCACTTAGAAATAACATTATACTGCTTCACTTATAGTGTATGTGCCTTATAATAGTATATCCCCGTTGCTCCCTTCTGATATTGCTATTATTAATTTCCTTAATCATAAACTGTAATCACCTTATACATTGCCACTATTTTTACTTTACATAAGGAGTTATTTTTTAAATCAATTAAAATAAGAAAAATAATTTTATTTTACCTTCATTTATTCCTTCTCCTATGCCCTTTTTTATGAAGATTTCTGATCTGTAATATTTTCTTCTATATAAAGAAACTTTTTAAAATATTTTTTGCACAGTAGGTCTGCTAGCAATGAATTTCCTCAAATTTTGTTCGTTTGGAAAAGCCTTAATTCTCCTTCTCTTTTGAAGGATACTTTTACTGGATATAGAATTCTAGATTGCCTTTTTTTTTTTTTTCCTTTCAACACTAAAAATTTCACTCTACTCACTACTTGGTTTCTAATGAAAATCCACTGTAATTATTATTCTTGGTCCTCTTTAGGGAAATTTTTTCTCTCTCTATTTAACAGAAACTCTTCAGTACTTTTCTGCAGTTTGAATATGATATGAGTGTAGAATATTTTGTATTTTATCCTGCTTGCTTTTCTTTGAACTTCCTGGATTGGAGATTTGGCGTATGTCATTACTTTTGGAAAGTTCTCAGCCACCATAACTTCAAGTGTTTCTTCTGCTCCATTCTTTCTTCTTCCCCTTGGATAGTCCAGTTACACACATGTAATCAATTTATTTCACTTTGGGAGGATTTAACTGACTTATTTTCAGGTTTCCTGGTTCTTTCCTCAGCCATGTTGAGTCTACTGATGATCCCATTGAAGGTATTCTTCTTTTCTGTTACTGTGCTTTCTTATTTTTAGCATTTTACTTTTAGCATTCTTTCTTAGAGTTTCCATTTCTCTACAGATGTGCTTAACCCCTTTGTTCTTGCCTGTTGTCTACCTTTTTCATTAGAACGCTTAGAATGTTAATCATCATTATTTTAAATTCCTTGCCTGACACTTCCAGCATGCATCTTATCTGAGTTTCATTTTGATGACTGCTTGCCTTTTCCAGATTGGTATGTATGTATGTACATATGAATGCCTGTCTTTTGGCATGTCTTGAAATTTTTTGTGGAAAGCCAGCAATCTTTTGTTGTTTTGGATAATAGATATTGAAGTCAATAGGCATTTTGCATGAGGATTTATGTCAATGTGGCCAGAAGTTGGGCTGTGTTCAGTGTTTGCTGTAACTCAGCACCAGAGGTTTCGCGTTTCTCTGGTATCCTTGATTTTGCCTGCCTTCAAGGCTTGGAGGCTTTCCTATCTACTGCCCCTCGGACAGAGTGTGAGTCTGGCAGCCCTTTCAGCTGTAATCCACTGTTATTAATCTGGAGCCTTGTTTGGTATGGTGGTAGCATATGAGACAGGGAACATTCTGTGATCTTCTGATTAAGTCTCAGTCTTCCAGTGGGCCTGCATCTTAGGGCTCTGACGTTTACAAGTGTTTTTGCGTATAGCTTCTGCTCTCTTACCCTTTCCCTTGCTGTAGCAATCACAATTTATTTCTCTGATGTCCTATTGCCTTTTTTTCCCCCCTTTTTTTTCCTATTGCCTTTTGACTATGTTTTCTTCACAGTTTCCCTCTTACTTGATTGAGGATGCCTGGATGGGGCATCCTCTGGCTGAGATAATTTTTCAGAATTGTGCTCTGGCGAAGGCCTTTACCCCGGAGAGTAAGCCTTTGTGATGCGAAGTCTCTGGTTTTACCATGTTGACTCTTCCCTCTCCTTGGCAGTGTCAGGAGGGGATTTCTCTTGGATCTCCTTCTGGAGAACCTGGTGGAACCCTTTATGTAAAGACAGTCTAAGATCCCCCTTCGACTGCAGCCCAAGACTTTCTCACTTTTGAGACAGTCCCCACTCAGACTACAGCAGTTTGTCAAAATTACAATAAAGTGTTCCTAACAGTTAATGCCTCTTGCAACTTCTGCTCCAGGTCATCTGTTTTTGGTTGCTGAATCTCTCAACAAGGAATATTGATTATTTTGGAAAGAAATCTTCAGAAATAAGTGACTTGTGAATTGCTCATTGCAGCCAAAGTGTCTTTAACTAAATTAAACAACTCTTAAGTACTGGAAGTACCAATTATTCATCTTTATATTACCCAAAACACTTCATGCTGAGTTTCAAATTTAATAAGCTTTCAATATATATTTGATTGATTTGCTTGTTGAAATCAGTCATTGAAGATAACTAGGATTCCTGTTTAAAGGGGGCCTGCAGTTGTCACACAGGCAAGCTTAAATAATACTAGTATCATCTTTTACAACCCTTGAATCAATATATCCTTGTAATCTCAGTATGAGGTGGGCAAAGGTTATTAGTTTTAAGTAATCTAGAATTAGGCCGGAATTTGCACCTCAATTTTACTAAGGTACACATTAAATGTTATTAAGTTGTGTTAAGAATGAATTGCCCATTTTAACACATCTATTAATCAGGAGAATTTATGAAAAAAGGACCAAAGTGATTTCCACTAAACTCAACCCTTGACACACATACACATTCTCAATTATGTATGATTTTAATCACAAGTAGGTTATGTCATCTTATCTTATTCCTATCATTTTACTTCTATGATTAATTATTGCCTTATACAGACTGCCAACAAACGCATGAAAGGATGCTCAACATCATTAATCATTAGAGAAATGCAAATCAGAACTACAATGAGATATCATCTCACACCAGTGAGAATGGCCATCATCAAAAAATCTACAAACAGTAACTGCTGGAGCGGGTGTGGAGAAAAGGGAACCCTCATACACTGTTGGTGGGAATGTAAATTGATACAGCCACTATGGAGAACAGTATGGAGCTTCCTTAAAAAACTAAAAATAGAACTACCATACGACCCAGCTACTGGGCATATACTCTGAGAAAGCCATAATTCAGAAAGAGTCATGTACCACAATGTTCCTTGCAGCTCTGTTTACAATAGCCAGGACTTGGAAGCAACCTAAGTTTCCGTCAACAGATGAATGGATAAAGAAGATATGGCACATATATACAATGGAATATTACTCAGCCATATAAGGAAACGAAATTAAGTTACTTTTGATCATAAACTCAAGCATAAATGTGATATCTAACAATCTCTACACCACTGGGGCACTCCAGTTACACAAATGCTTTCTTTTTTTATGTGATGAAACGTTGTGTCCAGGTTAACTAAATTTCCTTTGGGTCAACCAAGTTTCCTTGTGTATGTCTAATGTGATGTTAATTGATAGAGGTTATTCCATAAATTACTTTCCTTTATGATTTTACAGGAACACATCACGCTTAAAGTGTATACAGTTTGGGCATATACCTAACTAATTCATTGGAAGAAAAGTTTTATCTTTAAAGTGAAAACAATATTGATAAATAAGCTAAACAAATAATATAAGAGGAGGAACAGATATCATGAAAGCAAAATAGTTTCCAGTGATACATAGGCTGTGTTCATTTTGCCTTATTCGAAATGTTTCAAGACTTTCAAGTGAGGAAAAGGATAATACGCTTATTTATTAGTTCAGTTCATTGATGGCAGTGTATTTTGGCAATGGATGTCAAGACTTTTTAATTTCTTCATCATAAAGAATTAAATTACATGTCACTTATAAAATATAGAGCAGCAGGAATTAGGAATTGCGAGTGATTGTGAATATTTTTTACTTTAAGCCTCTTCCAGAGGATATTCTACATTGAATTTCAGATTAATTGTTGTCATACACTGTCTTGAGAGAGGTTTATGAGAAGATTAGAATACATATCCACTAGAATACATATGACCTGAAACGATTTCAAAACGTCTAAGAAAAACTGTTTGGAATCCCCAAATTCCATTATATTACAGTTAACCTTGAAAATGGAAAGAAAAGAACATTGTAAGGATGAACTCAAAGACTTTCCTGTGTCGGGGCCCAAGTTCAGGCCCCACAGAGTGTGTGTTTCCACAGCTGCCCTTGGTGGCATCACTCACACTTCATCAGCATCAAGGTCTGTTCAGCACACACTTTCCCACGTAGCATTGACACCAGCCCTCAGAAAGGAAATAGAAAACCCAAATATTTTTACAGTAAAGATCATATATTTTTGGAAATATAAGTTGTCTAATATGTTATTTCAATAAATGGAATTTTACAATAATAATTCTTTATATATAGGGTAAAAACAGTTTATATCATCTCTAAGGAGAAATTTGGGATATAATATATAAATAAAACTGAAGGCTACGAATAATCCCAAAGTTAGAGTGGATTTATTCTGCACATTTAAATATTATCTTAAAAATAGTTCACAAAATCATTGGAATATGCACATTCCCTACATTCGCATGATGTCTGAGATTCCAGTTTTAATGACCTTGTGATAAAATTCTCTTTAAAAAATATTTAACAAAAATATTTATTTTTGTTTTTATTTATAGATTCAGTAGAGCCGCATCAAATATATACACAAGAATATTGATATTTATATGATGCTTGATATAGGCTATATGATCTATCATATGTAAATACCTGATATTTATATATAATATATGTAACTATATTATATATATTTATAATCGAGTTTATTTCTAATGTATGTTACATATTAAATATAGTTTATAAATATAGTTTATAATTTTACTTTGTTATTGCCATTTCTTAATTTGGAACATGCAAAGAGTAAATGTAATACATTTACAAGTCTTAAAACATTTTATCTAAATTATGGATTTTCATATTTTCAAATATGAAATATCTAGGAAATAATCAACTTTGCAAGAGATACCAGTTTCTGGAAAATACATAGGTAACAGTATAATGGGAATGGTTTTTCAGGCTAAGGGAATAGTGTGGATAATGGCACCAAGACAAGAAACATCGGCGTGTGTGAGGAAAATGTGCAGCTTGTCATCCCTTTAGCATAAATTACTCTGTGAGTAGTGGCCCAAAACGAGGCTGGAGAAGATGACAGAGGCCTTTGCATGTTGTCCAAGTTCTATGTTACAGATGATAGAAGTGACCCAATGACCCAGTTCCTTTTAAGAGGTGAGGATCAAAAGCCTGGTTTACATGTTAGAGACGGGGCCCAACAGTAGAGGATGCTTGGATTTGGGGAAGCCAATTTGGAGTCTAGAGCAATCACGCAAGTCGGGAATGATGAAGCCTTACCTTCAAACAGCGGTAGTGATAACAGGAGAAAGGGACAGGTTTGAGAATAAATGAGTAAAACGTGGAAACTGGTGATTAATTGGATATGGATGGAGGAATGATGTGATAGGAAAACTCTCAGTTTTCTGGCTTCAGTAACTGGTGAACAGATCATAAATGAATTTGGGAACAGTGTAGAAGAGGAGTAATATGAAGAATTTATATTCTGAGGGAAATATGATGAAATCAGTTTTTGACGTAATAAGTTTTAGATGTCCACTGGATAATCCAAGTGAAAATGCTTGGTGAGCAGATTAATACATGCACCTGAATCTTTGAGGACATAGCACAGAGGTCATGGCTGGAAATTCTAATGTAATGAAGATAAGAGAAAGGATACAACTGCCTAGATCAAAATATGTATAGGTAAGGAGAGCAGAGGGAGAATCAGATGCAACCGAAGAATTCCAACACTCATTGTGAGGAGAATTAAGGAAACCAGTGAAGTAGAAAATTTCGGAAAAGAGAACTGTAACGAAAATCAAAGGTTTTGAAACTTTCATTGTGAAAAGAATCATAAAAAGCATCAAATGTTTTCAGTAAGATAAAAATTTATAGATACTGAGGACATGGACAATTTCACTCATGAAGACAGTGGCTCAGAATTGAGAAAATTCTTAGTGAGTGTCGTTGACTGTGAAGAGTCATGGCTGAGAAAGGAAAGAAAGAGATGGGGTGGGATTAATGGTGAGAAGCATGGTGAAGGATTTTTCCCCCCTTGTTTTTTTCTTCTGTTATGGGGAAGACTTAAATAGAGTAATGTGAAATAATCATTAGGAAAAGAAATTTTTAAAAATAGGAAGCAAACTCCACAGAAAAGAAAGAAATGGCAACTAACACATCATTGTAAAGCAATTATACTCCAATAAAGATGTAAAAAAGAAAAAGAAATGTCAACATGAGAGGATTGATGTTACTGGTATGAGAGCCACTTCATCATCTAAAAATGAAGAAAAAGAGGAGGAATGCTGGTTTCTGATGGGGGTAGGGGGTGGGCAGTGGAGACACTTCATGCCTGATTCTCTCTCTAAAGTTGGACATGAGGTCCTCTCTGTAGATAAGAGCCATTAGTAAAATAGAGTAGTCACTGAGGATAAATGGAAATTTTACTGGAAAAAAGACAAAGGAGAGGATTGCTAGATGACAGTATGTCCTGTGAGTTTGGAGGTGAAACTGTAGTGGTCTCACCAGTGACTGTGTCATGGGGAGCATCTGATGATTTGACATTTTATTAAAAAGATAGAAAGCAAATCATGGGATTGGCTCAGGGGAGAGGTTTTATAGAATATGGGTGTATCAGGATTAGATCTAAGTGCATGAACAGAAGAACCTCAAAGAACAGTGACAAAACTATTAGGAATGAGACGGCTAGGTGATCTGAAGTTTCTGACTGGAACTCTAATGCCAACACAGTCCCCGGAGACTCAGCTCCATGCATCTGGAAGAGGCTTCTTGTCAGTGGCTTTTTCTTCACAGGGGCTCTTGGAAATGTGGCCTGTAAAATAATCCACATCTTTGAATGACAAGACTTTCAAAAATGTGAGGTGACTGCCAGAAAAATGCATGCTGTCTTAGCCTATACCAGTAGGGATTGGGTCCAGGAAAGAGAAAATACCAGTGTTCTCTGACTTAGCAGGACCATGTCAGAATTTCGTACCCTTTTCCAGATGTTTCATTTTGAAGTCTCATTTTGACAGTAGCTGATTGGAATATATCCAAACAAGAGGGGCTGTAATGATGAAAGATCTGGAAAGGAAATGCTAGGACTGTTGAGTACAGAAAAGAGAAAACGTGTGGGAAAAATGAGTAGCTACCTTTAGATATTGAACTGATAACGCATAAGCATGGTTAGATCTATTCTCTGCAGTTCCAAAGGTTGGATTCAGAACCACTAGGTGGAAATTATGTTGATTCAGGTTTAAGCATAGAGATGAAACTTCTGGCGATAGTACAGCTGCCATAATGAATGGGTTCATATATGAAGTTGTGAGCTTTTTAGCACAGCAATAGTTCAAGCAGAGGCTTTTGGCTATCCGTCAATAATGTGGTGTGCAGTAGACAAATTCCCGAAATGGATGGGAATAAACTAGAATTCTTCTTTCAAAAGTATTTTCTACCTCTCTCTGAGATTCTAAGAGATAACCATCGTTCTCCACAAAAAGCTTTTTAGAATTAGTTGTATATTTTAATGTCTCTACATACGTGCGTTTCGAAATATTACAGACTGAAGAGTCAGAGATGTGAGTTCTAGTGCTAACTTGACCTGATAAACTAAATCTTTGAGTAAATTAGTTAAGCTTTATGCGTCTCATTTCTGTTTACTCTTTTGTAACATGATATTCTTGGTAAAGAATATTAATATCTAAGAAGACCTATGACTCTATATTCGTTTAGTAAAAACAGTCATTCTAACAAATTGCTTCTTTATATGATATTGATATAATTTAGTATCAGAGAAAAACTACACACACACTTGTACACACACACACACACATGCGTGCACACCCATTATTTATTTGTGTGTCTGTTTCTCCCTTCTGACTATTAAGATCTGAAGGATAAAGGGAAAGGCTTACTTATATTTTGTTTTAATAGTGCTTACCAGAGTATCTTACATATAGTAGATCCTAAATAAATATTTCTTCTCTTAAACAGACGGATGCCTTATCTCATACCCACCACATGCAGGTGGGGAACTTAGTAAAACAAATTCATTTGAAGAGCCCTCCTGATTTTGTTTTGGCTGTGGCAGAAGGGAGAAGAAAATCCTAATGGCATTCAGACTGAAATGAAAATGAAACACTTTCCATGAACGTAATTTCAGTGAGCTGCTTGGCCACACAAGCTCACACACCACTGTGGTGGAATATGTTTGCTACCTACTCTTAGGCCAGAGAGTACACAGTGTTCAGAGTGAGTGCCTGTCTTCTGCTTCACTCTGTACCCTGAACTCTGCACTAAAACATGAGTGGATGCTTTATTTTTCTTCTTCATCATTACTGGAGGACAGAGTTGGATATTGGAAAGAGCACTGTGTTTAGAAAGTTATTCATAGATCGCATCCTAGATTCCTTATTTACCAGATATGTGATCTTATTTAATTTATTTTCTTTTTAAATTTTCTTTTCTTGGCTGCCCTGCCTCCTGTATTGGAAGCATGGAGTCTTAACACTGGACCGCTAGGGAAACCCCCCAAATATGTGATTTTAAACAAAGCAACAGATTCTGTAGAACTCAGTTTCCTTGTCTATTTAATGGCCACTGTGATATACCCTTCCTAGAATTATTCTTAGAGAAAAATGAGACAGTGCATGTGAACCCACCCAGGCGAGTGTCCGGCTCATGTCATATACTCAATCCATGTCATTTGGGGACAATGGAATAAAGGACAAACTAACCCACACATTTTAAGGTTCAGGTGGGATTCCCACACCTCTACCTTCATCAGAACTCAGGACGCAGTGCAAACAGCTTAAAGTATAGATGTATTTTGGAGTATATAAACCAGTACTTAAAAATTTACGATTTCTTTCCTCTCTTCCTGTAATATGTATGAATGTTTTTCTAGTTTTATTGAATATTTGCTCTGATATTTGCAATATAGATTACATTTTCCCTTGAGGCCATTAACTCAGAGAAATGTTATGAATTCCTTATAGTCAATTTATCATTTTCTTTTTAGCGCCTTAATGCATTTTTTTGTACCAGTAGAGTTGTTTTATATATTCTACCAATTGTTTAAACATTTTCTTGTACATATTTTTTTCAAATTCACTTGAATTATCAATGTCAAGTTTACTTAGAATATTCGTAATTTTCATTCCCTAACATATGTTTAAAATGAAGTCTTTTGAGAGAGTTGGCCATTCTAATCTCTCAAACAGCATTTTTCTATTTAGATTATGGATGTTAAACATCACTGTCATCTACTAGCATAATATATCATGCTTTACACAATTCATCATCAAAATTTTCACGGTGTGATTTTGCTTTAGGGCTGGTGTCGTGGCTTTCACAGATCTGTTTTACACTTCAGGACACTACATAACCACTCCTTATCCTTCACTGGTGAACATGCTTGAAAAACTCCCTGGTTTCCACTTCATCAGGCAACAAAGTGAACAGAAGGAAAATCTGACCTGTGTTTCTTTTAAAAATAAAATGACATTTCTAATACTTTGAGAACTGGATTATTCTCCTTTATGAGCTAAATGCTCCAAGTATTTCTTCTATCTGGAATAAAAGCACATTTCTGTCAAAATTTTCACATATACCAGTTTGATATGCAAAAACTAAGACAGATTTGCTAAATTAAACAATTCATCTGAAAATTTAATGAAGTGCTGATGAGAGTTCAAATGATCGCCTGCTTCTGCATCAAGCCGCTGATTATATACTAAGCCACAGCTTTTTATTTCCATATTTTTGAAAAACTGTGCTTTTTTACATAATACAGGATTTATGAAACAGTTTGTCACTCAGAGGTGACTATTTGATTCAGACTAGACTTCACACATATGAAATAATCTCAACTACGCAATACACTAACATTTTAAAGTCCATGGTTCCTGAGCTCCTATCTTAATTAATGCCTCATGACTCCTATCTATAGAATAAATACTTTTCCGATGTAGCAATATAAAACATGGATGGAATTTATAATGCAAATTTGAATATATTTCTCTGTTTTAAAGGTAAGTGCTAATCAATCCTGAAAAAAAAACACGTTAGAGTTTTCCAAATATCATGCATTAATCTACTGAAATTATTTCCTTCCTGTCTACCTACAGTAGCTGAGAGCTTACCTGATTATATTTAATTAATTAAAAACTCTTTGTTCATTCTCTACGTAATTATTTCTATAAACATTTCTTAATCTACATTCAGAAGATGAGAGAGGAAGATGATTTTCATATGTTTGATTTCCTGCATTTGATTTGGGAATAAACAGTGAAATTCATTCTTCACTGATTTTTCAGACACATGTTCCCAGGTGGGATTATTTCAGAAGAGGACAGTGTTTTCAAGGAAGTATCAGGAGGACTGCAGTTATACGCTGCTATTCAAACAGAGTTAGTAGTTGTAGTCAGCTGATGCTGAACAGCCGTATAAAAGTAAAATGAGGATACAGCACCTACCTCACTGGGTTATTCTGAAAGCTAAATAAGAAAATGCCTGTGGAACACCTGTGAACTCAGGAATATAATATTGAACAGTCACGTTACTGTTTTGTCAACCACTTGTATACATCAGAAGAGAGAAATACATAGTCTTCAGTGAACTTGGAAAATCCTTTAACTGGCCTAGGAAAGCCAGTGAAACCCACTAAGTATAAAGAAACCAGAACATTGCATAAAATATAGAAAATAATTGTGGTGGGCTGAATAATTGCCCCCAAAGACATCCAGGTCCGAATCCCCAGAACCTGCGGTTATGTTACCATGTAAAGGAGATCTTGCAAATGTGAGGCTCTGTAGATTAGGGCTCTTGAAATGTGGAGATGATCCCAGATTATCCAGGTGGGCTTGATGTAATCAGAAAAGACCTTGTAAGAGGTAGACAGAATGATCAGAGTTGGTAACAGGAGATGTGATGATGGATGCAAAAAGCTGGAGCAAAACATGAGGAAGGGGTCATGCTTGGGTGGATGCAGCAGCCTCTAGAATCTGAAGAAGGCCAGAAAAGAGATCCTCCCTCTGAGCTACCAGAAGGAACAGGCCCTGCTGGCACCTTCAGCCCCATCAAGACTGACTTTTGTCTTCCACTCGTTAGAGTGGTCTGATAATAAACCAGGGTTGCTTTCAGCCACTAAGTTTGTGGTAATTTGCTACAACAGGAGCAGAAAACTAATCCAGCTCTTTAAAAGTATCTTCTCATTACAGTCAGGGAGCACTTAGACCAATCCTTTAAAAGGAATGAAATATACAAACATTGTTTTCATAGATTCCAGACAGTAAAATGTCTTTAAAATTCAAAGAAGAGTTTGTGTTTTGTCATTACCTCCTATTATTTCACATAAAATGATAATTGAAAAAAAAAATCTAGACATACTGTACCTATTCCAATTAAAGTCTGTTACTAACCAGTAAAATTCGTTTTCAAAATCTAGAATTAGTTATATTTGCTTTGAATTTCCCCAAATAATAATAATAAAAATAGTTTGCTTGAGAATTTTTGAAAAGACTCTAGGGCTTCTACTGATTCTAACATTTCTTTCTTAATTATAACAGATAGATAATGTTGAAATCAAAATTAGATTCACATTAAATTTTATAAGGTGAAATTGACAGGATTTTCTTGGAATCAGCAAATGATAGTAACTTAGTAATATATTACTGAATTTTAAAATGGAGCTTTTCCTGTGAACTTTTAGATTCTAAGCAAGAACAATATATAACCTAGATGTGAAGAGTAAAGAATAGTATTAACTATTTGGTTGTTTTTTTTTTTATTAAATCCTGTTGTTAATAGCTGTTTGAGACCAACAGTGGAGGTTTGGAGATCATAAGGGGGACTTTGCCAATTTATGCTGTGGGTCTCATGCTGGCTTTCTGATGCTTGCGTTAGAAATATCTGTTTGGTATATTTTTCTCCTCTCATGCTAAAAGGTTGGCCTCTGGTAGTCTACTGCCATCACACTTTTATGTTATAGAAATTCCTCCGTACTTATGCATGTATTTAGAAAGCCCAAAAGTATTTTGAGGGACACTAGAATCCTTGATGGAGAAAATATATATTCATAATATTTGTGTATTAATCATATGAGCAGTGGTGGCACTGCTGCATGCCTGGCTCAGGACGTGTGAGTAAAATGTGTTGATGCAAAAATTAAAAGTAAATTTCATGTCAGTATTAATGTACAATTAAAGTACTCTTGTAAAACTTACGTGAATATGAAATTATGTATTTCATTTTGTCTTTCTGTTTCCAGATTCTAAAGAAATCTATTTGTAGGGCAAATTGGCATAACAATGTCTGTAGATGGATGATTATTATCTCCTTAGCTTTTAGAAAAAGGATAGGGGGATGGGATGGATTTAAGTAGAAGTCATTAATCATAGTTTATAAGAAAACTGTGGAAATTTTATAATCTAGAAGAAATTTTATGGCCAAATAGATCTGCAAGATTTATTTGCAAAATAATTAGTCGATACAATGCAATTGTTATCCATTAACACAATCCATATGTTGCATGTTTGTTTCACATTAACTCACTTTTATTTATTTATTTATTTATTTTTAACATCTTTATTGGAGTATAATTGCTTTGCAATGGTGTGTTAGTTTCTGCTTTATAACAAAGTGAATCAGCTATACATATACATATATCCCCATATCTCTTCCCTCTTGTGTCTCCCTCCCCACTCCCTATCCCACCCCTCTAGGTGGTCACAAAGCACCGAGCTGATCTCCCTGTGCTATGTGGCTGCTTCCCACTAGCCATCTATTTTACGTTTGGTAGTGTATATGTGTCCATGCCACTCTCTCACTTCATCCCAGCTTCCCCTTCCCCCTCCCTGTGTCCTCAAGTCCATTCTCTACATCTGCGTCTTTATTCCTGTCCTGCCCCTAGATTCTTCAGAACGATTTTTGTTTTGATTCCATGTATAAGAACACTCTGTGACATAACTCACTTTTAAACTGTATGATTGTGATGGGGGGGTGGGCATTGGGATATTTTGTAACTGACAAGCTAATAAAAATTAAAGGGCAATTGCAGAATATATTACAGTAGAGTTTAGGATTTCTGGCTTCTTGGTATATAGAAGCTGGAAAGAGCAGATTCCCATCCTTAGAATAAAAAAGACCCAGACTAAGATCAAATTCATGATTTTTTCAAACTTATAAGAGAGCTGAGACTGCAAAGAAAACAGCAGGAAGAAAATCTGAGAGACACGGTGACTGTAGGAAGAGGGGAGACTCGAACGGGTGTTCACCTACTGTGGATGCAAGAGGATGCCAGCAACAAGAGCTCAACTGCAAGAGTGAACACACTGGCAAAGGCTGAGTGTGGCTGGGGAACAGCACAAAATCCCTGGGGTAAGAGACATTTGAGGAGTCCACACACTCCTGCAGACTCTTTCTTTACCAGGCTCTCACAGACAAGATCAAAGAGAGCCCCGAGAAGTCCTTTATGCTGTAGTTCTGGGCAGGGAAAGTACAGCCACGTGTGAGGAACAAGACACTCCACCCTGCCGGGCCCTCCGCTTCCCTCTTCTTGTGTATCCAATATGGACAAAAGCCTTAATTTGCGGAGGGTGGGGAGGAAGGGCAAAACGGCTTACCCTTGGACTGTGGTGAATAATCATTGCAGATGGGAAAGAGAAAGAAGGAACGATGGTCCCGGGAGAGGAGCAGAACTGCGTCTTGAGCCCGCAGAGGCGGCCTGGGGAAGAGCAGCAGAATGGAGGAGGCCACATCCCCATGGCCAGGGGCACCGTGCACGCCTGCAGCAGAGCCTTAATCAGAACAGAGGCGCGCCCTCCTACAGCCCTCCACAAGCTGAGAAGTTTCAAATAGCGAGTAATAGTAGAACACCGCTGGGAGAAGGGCAGTAGAGGAACACGTGCTTGAAAAGAGACCCACTCTGTGGCCCAGCACAAAGGGAGTCCTTAAAACTCAGAATCAAAGAGGTTGTTCTGTCAAACCGTTCTCCACCCTAGACACAGCTGTGTCTCCTGGAATTTGAAGCCTTCGCTTCACTGATAGTAACCATAGCAACAATAAATCACAAACACAGCCTAACTCCTAACTGGATTAACACAGAATTCCTACACTACACTTGCAGAAGGAAAGGAATGCCCATTTCCGTGCATATTTGGTTATCATTTAAGTACTAAGAAGGATGACATTTCCTTATGGAATCACCGATAATCAACTTGATTTTGCCCTGTGTACTTAAACATAGAAATGGTGTACCATAACATATAGCACTTAGTGTCTTCACATGATTATTTAATAACATGTTTCTTCTGAATAAAATAGTCTTAATTGTAAAGATCCATAAACACTCTCCAACATGGAATGATCTTGAGAAGTATTAATAGTTCCATCAAATATTTGAAAATTAGCCACTATGTTAGCAAGTTTTGGTAAAACTTATTCTTTTATTTTTTGTGGGTAATTTTCACCTTCCTTTTTTTTAATCATTGTGTAATTTTAATTTGTTTAAATTTTTATTAGAGTGTAATTGATTTACAATGTTGTGTTAGTTGCAGGTGTACAGCAAAGTGAATCAGTTATACATACATATATATCCACTCTTTTTTAGATTCTTTTCCCATATAGGCCATTACAGAGGATTGAGTAGAGTTCCCTGTGCTATACAGCAGGTCCTTATTAGTTAGCTATTTTATATACAGTTGTGTGTATATGTCAATCCCAATCTCCCAATTTATCCCTCCCCCTCTTCCCCCCTGGTAATTATAAATTTGTTTTCTACATTTGTGACTCTGTTTCAGTTTTGTAAATAAGTTCATTGGACGGTATAATTTATTCTTACCAACAATGGGCAAGGTTAACTTTACCAGAGACCTTTGCCGTGGCTGCCAGTAATATTAAATAATGATGTTTTTTTTAATGGACAGTGTAGAAGTTCTTAATGCCCTGCCATGTCCTCTCAGCCCCATCTGGAGGCCACTGGCAGCTTTGTTATGCAGCTCCCTCAAATGTCCTGGCTTCCTTCCTCAGGCAGGCTGCCTCTCCGCCTCCAGTATCAACCATCAACCAATGAGGGAGGGACAGGAATGGGTGGTGAATAGTCAGTTTTCTTATCTCTTTGTGGTCCAGTCTGGAGATGTGTTTCGTACAGTTTCTCAGAGGATATCTGGTGCCCCCAGCAATAACCTGTTCATTGACTTCAGCCTGTTTTACATTCCTGCATCCCCTGTTTTACTTCCCATTCCTTCACCTTGCTTCCGGGGATCATCTCTCAGATAATCTACTTGCACCAAAATCTTTCTTTCAGCGTCAGCTTTGGGGGGAACTCAGATGAAGACAGACATCAACTATACAAGTTTGTGTGTATGTGTGTTGATACATGTCATTTATATATATTTAATAACTGGAGTGGAAGAAAAGGAGATCCTATTTGCATGTATATGCACTTCCTAGGGTAACAAACCACTGCAAACTCGGTGGCTTAAAAGACCAGAAATTTATTCTCTCACAGTCCTGGTGGTTAGGAGTCTGAGATCAAGGTGTTTGCAGGGCCAGGATTCCCTGAAAGCTCTGGAGGAGGATCCTTTCTTGCCCTTCCTAGCTTCTGCTGGTTGCCTTGGCAATTCTTGGCTTTCCTTGCCCTGTAGACGCAGCATGCCAGTCTCTGTCTTCATCATCACGTGGTACTCTCTCTGTGTCTGTGTCTCTGTATTTCTCCATGGCTTTTTAAGAAAGACCCCAGTCATTGAATTTAGGGGTCCACTCTAACCCAGTCTGACTTTATCTTAACTAACTACACAGGGAAAAAGAGCTGTTTCCACATAAAGTCACATTCACAGGCACTCAGGCTTAGGACTTTTATCTTTTTGTAAGACACGATTCAACCCACAAAAATATGTGGGTATGTTTTATCAGTATAATATTTAATGCTTTGTGTATCATATTAGATGATGATGAGTAACCCATGGCCCTTAGATGGACTGCAGTCTACCTAGCCTCAAATACAGCCCATGTTCTCATTTCAGAGTGAAAAATTAGGAGTGTCTTCCTGGTGCTACTAATCAAATATTTTGTAGATTACAGGACTTCCCCAGGCTGAAATTCCATAACCTAATTTTTTAAACCGTACACTTAACTTCAGGACTTGCAAGGCTCTTCATGATCTGAGCTCCTGTCTAAAGCGTCATCACCATCTTTCTGCAGCCCCCATTGTACACACCCTGCTCTTGTCACAAGCACACGTTCTTCCTCGCTCTGTGACGTTGCTTAGGATGCCTGATCCCACAAGTCAACAGGCTCACTTCTGATCACCTTCCAGTTTTCACATGGGATCATTTCCTCAAGGAACTTTCTCTGATGCTCACTAGCCCAGCCTTTATCCCATGACTGGCTTCCTTCTGGAGCTCATATACTCCTTTAATCCCCTGTGTTTACAACTACTGTAGCAAAAATTACATTGCTAAATGCATTTACTTGTCAATTTACTCATCACAACTGAAGGCTGCAGTTAATTAATGGCAGGAACTCTGACTGATTCACTGTTTTTATGGCTCCTAGAATAGTACAAAATGTCAGATAGGTAGCAACGTGAGAATGAATGGACACATGTTAAAGGATCTCAAGCTGAAAATCAGCCAGGTGGTATATATTTGGTCAATAATTTTCTTTAATTTAAAATGAGAAGTCAAATTCATACTAAACTTTTCAGAATAGTTCTTAAAGTGAACTGTGAAACTTTTACCTTATCAGACTTATTAAGATGATGGGCTAGTGATGATTTTTATCAAGCTTTTAACAGATAATAGATACATTTAATTGAGTGTTTACTATATGACAAGCAAATAGTCTAAGTGCTATACTTATATAAAACACTTTTTCCCTATAAGAAACTTATTAGTTTGGTACTAATATTATGCCCATTTTAGCGAAAAGGAAACTAAGGTACAGGGAGGTTACTTCAGTGAGTCTGGGTCCAGGTTCATCGTTCTGATGAGAAAGTTGCACTCTTTTATATGGAACTCAAGTGGCACAGTCCACACTCACTCCCTTTTCTTTTCCACTGTAGACATGTTTTCAATTCCAGAAATAGGCACCATTGGGCTGTAGTCATGCTGGGTTGGACAGAAAACATTTGTAGAGCCTGTTGAGTAAATTATCACTATCCTTCACAGATGTGTCACTAAAAATGTGAACCCAGTATTCCAGACATGGCAGAGAGGAATAAATAAAGTGGGATCGTCATATTCTCTGATTTGGATTGTTATTCTCCTATTAAAGAAACCTAATGAATATTTTAATGTACTATGTATCCTTCATTAACTTATAAGTCCCCTTTTCCCAGGCTATAGCTTAAAAACTCTACCGTCCATTTTTTTTAAAATGTGAGTTGTTGGAAACAGTATTCTGGGAAACTGAATGGCAGGTTTGTAAGCGTCACATACATTTGTTTACTCAGTTTTCCCTTCAAAGATGGTCCTCAAAACACCTGCACCTGGGCTTCCCTGGTGGCGCAGTGGTTGAGAGTCCGCCTGCCGATGCAGGGGACACGGGTTCGTGCCCCAGTCCGGGAAAATCCGACATGCCGCGGAGCGGCTGGGCCCGTGAGCCATGGCCGCTGAGCCTGCGCGTCCGGAAAACACCTGCGTTAGAATCTGGTATGGTGCTTGTTAAACAGGAGGAGTCCATCCCTTTCCTCCTCCTTTAGAATTTCTGCGTGGTGCCCCCAAATGTATATTTTAACCACCCCTCGGCGCATTTGCACAGTGAAGTTTAAGAATCATCAGTCTGGATTCTACACTGTCATCCAGCTGATCATCAATAAATGGTATCTGGGACTTAATTCTTTCTGTGCCCTGCAGAGTTGCTTTAAGCAAACAGAGCTGAGTAAGTATCCTCCACCTAGCTTTCAAGGTTGTAGTAAGGAGTCACCTTCCGATGGTGTTATTGGCTTCACCATTGAGATATTGTTGAAGATGTCACCAATTTCATCACTTAATGTTCCAATAAAAGGGCCCAGAGGATTAGTGTGTCCCAGAGCTGAGAGTTGGGAAGGCCTTGATTACCCTGAGTCAATGGTGTGCATGTATGTGTGTGTGTGCGCACACGCATGTGTGTTCATATCGTTATATGTGCACTGAGCCTTTTATAACTTATGTGCATGTAAGGTTGCGATCTCTGCTGCTTAATTTTCCTGTTTGTCATTTGTACCTGTCTTTTGGATTTGTGCTCCTATTTGTCTTACTATGTTGCATAGATTTCTATAATTCACCTTAAAGTCTTTGAAATGAGGCAGAGGTTAAAAGAACAAGCAAATAAAAAGAGAATGAACACAGTAAGTCTGAAAGTACTTGAGCATCAGATGCTACTATGAAATTTGTGTGCTTATAAAATAGATATAAATATATAGATATAAAATAGATATATAAATAGATATAATAAAAATAGATATATGAATAAATAGATATAAAATGGATATTTGCATTTATAACTGAAACATCTCCAGTGGAAGATAGTATCTATTGTCAGGAGGAGAAATGTTAATATTAGGGTTAGAGATTTTTTAAATTTCTAGATGTTAAAAAAATAGCAAGGTTATTGAACATATTAGCAGCCATCCATTCATATTGTTTTAGCTGAGAAAGCCAATCTCAGATTCAATCAGGGACAGAAAAGTGATCTCTTTGTGAGATCAACTACTCCAGTTATCTAAAAGGTCAATGGCATCTGACCTTTTGCAAAACACCTACAAAACATGGGGGCATAGCATCTGTGGGCTTATCTGCCTGATCTTTCTATAAATAAATCATCTTATTAACAGGCACAGAAAGCAGAGTTTTTGTGTCAGCAAAGCAAAGATGATTTAGAACACTGAAAAAAGTAAAATGGGTCATTTCTAATGTGAGTTGAGGAGTAATCCAAATGAAGTAGAGTCAGAAATATTACTGAACTTGAATTTTCAAATATATTTAAAAATTCTTTTTTTTCATTTCTTTCACTACTATGATAGAAAATTTTTCAAGTCATCATGGATGCTAGGGGCCTTTTCGGATTACTTGAATAATTTTAGATAAATGATGCATTTTTATTTTGATAGTATATCTAAACATGGTTGATTTTAAAAGTGGCAAGTTTATAATTTGAATTCTTTTATTTTTTTTCAAAAAATAAAAAAACCCAGGTGTTATGAGAAAAGGGTAGAGGCCATGTAAAAGTAGCTTGCTTATAAATTTAGGGTCCCAAGTATGATTAGAAAGTGGTGTACAGTTGTTAAAAAATCTGTACTGTGAAATAATTTTAGGTATTAATTTAGGTAATAATTTTAGGTATGCATAGGACAAAAATTAAAAGTAAATGGTTCTATATTTCTTGTGATACATAATTTTATGTCATTTTATATTCTAATAGTTTGAAAATACTCTACAGTTGTAGTTGAGTGTGTATATATATATATATATATATATATATATACACACATATACATACATAATCTTGGTTTAAATTTCTTCAGAATCATGTTATCTTGAAGAATAGAACATATTTTTGCAGTTTTCTTCATATTGTGAATACATCCACATTTATTAGAAGGTAAGGTTGCATTAGGAATTTACAAACACCCTATAAATGTCTTTACTTTTAAAGATGAGTGATGCAGACGTATCTTTCTTTGTTATTATCAGAAATTTGATCTGGTGATACCCTATCAACATATGGATATGCAGAGCTTTCAATGAATGTTTAAAGTATTAATTCAATATATAATATAAGAAATGCTCAATAACTGTTATTACTTATGAATGCAACACTATAAATATAGCACTACTGAGACATTTCTTAAGAGAAACAAAGTGAGACTCTCACCTGTGAAGGAAACCTTTATGATAACATCAATAGGAAAATATAGCAACAGTAAATGTACTCATTAAAGAACAGAGATCACACTAATTTAATTTTAATCTGTGAGGGATCTTCTTGTCATCGTTTCATTGGTGTGTGTGTGTGTGTGTGTGTGTGTGTGTGTGTATGTGCATGTAAAGAAAAAGCTTTTATTTTTGCACATCATGTCAATTCTGTGAAAATACTGCATTCTTTCTGTTATAGCAATTGCACTTAAAATGAAATTTATATAAACCTAGAGGCAAACAAACATTTTCGCACATACACAATTTAATTTTCTAAGTTGCTATGTTGTACTGTTCTGCTGACATTGTCACAGAAGGAAGAGGGCTCCCATTTGTGTGACTGAAGAAGGATATATTTCACAGTCAGCATACCAGGAAGGACTGCAGAGACTTCCTCTGCTGGTCAGAAGCAGCTAGACTTCCACACGGGTTTTTTCTTTGACCTTTGAACTTAGCCATTCTTTTGGGGATTCTGTGCTATGGCACCTGTTAACTTGGAATTCCACAGAGGCTGTAGGTCTCCTTTCATTGGCTGCCCATTGGACATCAGATTGTAGCAAGTTTTAGCTACTATTAACTGAGTCTGGATTCAAATTGTTGACCTATAGGTCAGGGGCCCATTACTAATCCCTGGAGCAAGTCCACTAGTTATTATGTGTCATTTAGTAGGCTTGATTCATGTTCACAGCTCTTAGCAACATCACTAGAAATTCTGTGTGGGGATCAAGAGTGATAAAGGGCCCAGATTTTATTGAAAAAATACAATAGAGGCGCTGGATTCGTTTTGTGATTTAGAGATGTGACATCTCACTGATTAGGAAGAGGGATCTGTGTGTGCGTAAAAACCAATGTGGCCACAGCACAAATTAACACGAGACAAACACATAGTTTTATAGGACTATAGAACATGAGTAATTTTACTTGCTCTTTAGTGCAGTCAGTGTGTATATCTCAGTGATCTATGCCTATTTTAATTCTCATTTTCTAGAAAAATCTCTCTATTTTAATAGACTTTTTATTAAGCATGATTTTTACAGGAGTTGCTTTTGTGGCAAAGGCATTATTTATTCAGGTAGCATAATGCAGTATGTTACAAAGCTTTGAGACAATATTTTTGAGCAATAAGCATTAGTAGCTATATGGATACTTTTGGGGAAATGCATTCTATTAGATTAGTTTTGTGTCAGAAGAAGAAAGTGTCATAGAGTTTATTAAAAAGTAGAAATATAACAGGAGGCACAGAGGGTAAATTAATTTACATTCAGGGCTGCAGCAACGAGCAATGTGAGCAACCATATTCCATTTTTTACAGAGGACACATAGTATACATTTGGTAAAAGAGAGGTAAGTTAGATCTAAGGTAGAGTATGTTAAAGGAAAGGATGGTTAAAGGCCAACTAATACATAACAGAAATGATAACATCCGGCATTTATTGAGGGCTTACTGTAAGTCAGGTATTATTTAAAACAACTAGTATGCATTAACCCATTTGAGACTCAAAAAGCACAGCAAAACAAACCTGAAGGAGTTCCTATATTATTTTCCCATATCTTAAGGAAGAGGCAGGTGAGGCACACACAGGGTGAATCGTTTGCCCAGGGTTATATTGCTGGTTTGTCATGGAACCCAGGTTTGAATGCAGGCAGTCAGCCTCCAGAGCCTACATTCTTAACCTCTAAGCTACTTGGGAAAGTTCCTTTTGCATTCTTTAGACTGTAGTGGAGAGTAGCCATAACGTCAGTCCCATCATTTCTCCCGGATTTCCTAATCCCCATTTCCCTGTTTCTATTACCGGGTAATAATACGATGCTCCTTATCCTGCCCTGCATTTCATCATTCACAAGGTCCCATGCTTGATGCCTGCTTAGTATATTCTTTCCCTCACTTCCTCCTGCTACCCTCCTGGAAGATTGCAAACTCTTCTTAAGTTATCTTCTCTCCTGACCCAAAATGAGTCATTTTAAGACACAATTACCTTTGTGTCACTTCTCTCCTACAAACCTCCAAAAATCGTCTGTTGTCAATGGAATAAAGAATAAACCAATAGCTTAGTCTGAAGTGAAGTGTCCTCTGATGATCTAGACTCATCTGCCTCTGGTCTCCTGCATAATCTCATAGGCATTTCTTTAATCAAACTGGATTATTTACAGTTTAGCATGTGCTCCAGTATCTCTACCTCTGCTGTTCCACCCATGCCCTTCCTTCATGGGGAAGGCAATTGACCGCCCCCTCTGCCCGGTGATATGCTTCTATGCCCTTTCCAATCTCACTGATCGGATCGTATGTGACCTTTTTGCTCTTTGAACTTCAAGTGTTCAGTATATGATCCTCTTACACTGTTATCTACTTTTTCTCATTGTTTGTGGTCTTCTAATAGAACCATGAATGTTAGAGGAGAATTTATGGATTATTAAATGCTTTTCTCAGAATAACCTGTGCACTTAACTAAAATTTCAGATTCCGTGTGCTGCCCAACACCTAATGAATGAGAATGTCTGGCATCCACAAGCCATGTATCCTGGCAGGGCTGCATCCTCCCCCAAATTTGTGCCTGCCTCTAATTCACACAAAGGACAGCAACCACCATGCTGACTCCTCACGTTTTTATTTGACAGTTGTTCAGTGTTCCTCCCTACCCTTTGATTCTAGACGTGGTTCACCGATTTAATCATGGCTTGTGACCAGACGGGTAATAAAACCAGACGGGCTGTGTTTCCACGACGTTCTATAATTTACTGCATGACACATCACAGACCATGTAATGGGCTTCCTATTTGAGGAGTGTAGTTAATGAGTCACATTTTATTTTACTACAATCCCACCACCCACCCACAATGTCCTTATTAGTAAGATAACACTTAGAATCCAGACAGAAAGTGGCCCCAGAAGAAGCATCCTCTTCCCACACAAGCCCAGGGAGAACGTTCCTATTCGTGGTTAGGATTTCTTATTTAATCTCTCATTCATGGACCCACGGTCATGACGCTTCCCGTGGTTCCCATGGACAAAGGTGTACCTGAGGCAAAGGGTTCCTAGGGTTCTTAATCTGAGCGTCTTCAAATGCCAAGTTCTAATTCAAGAAAGCAAATATTTATGTAAGAGAACTTGTGGGGGGCCCATGCCTTGGACCCTCTTGTATGCCAACACAAGACATGTGCCTCATAGTTTCCTGACCCAAAGAAAAGGACCTTTTGCCCAATGCATGTGAGCGGTTAACATCCCACAGCTTTTCATGAAGCTCACTTCACTCTTTTCTTCACTTGACAATGGAAAAGGAAAACTCCTTATTCTACTTAGAATGTCCTATAAAGCCTTGCATGCTCTGCTCTGCCTTCCTATAACTCCCTGAGAACAGTGAAAGAGAATAATGGGTAGAGGCGACTTGTGAGGACTTCTCAGCAGTTAAGTAAACAGATAAAGAGAACTGGTTTGGTATATACTGCTGCAGGAAGGATGAAAGACCAGTATTGGTTTCCACAGCGGTTACTTCAGAGCTGTCTTCTGACAGATAAGATTATCTCTTTAATGCAGTTCATTGCATCTTACGATTTTGATTTTTTTGGCTAGAAGTTTATATATGAAATATAATTATAGTTACAGATACTTCAGTTGACTGTGTACGCTTTCTATACACTATTGGCTTTATTTGGAAAAAACAAACATATGTTCATCCAAAACTGCTTTCACAAAGAACAGATTTTCTAGTAAACAATGGGCATTCCAGAAATACTGGGTCTTGCAGTTATAAAGGTTATTAAAGGTTACTCCAGTTAGCAGTCAGAAGAGAACCTAGCATGTTTACATCATTATTCATATCGAGCTAATGGAAATTTAACCGTGAAGGCAAAGGAGTAAGAGATATTTGCTCCCATAAGTATCACAGGGCAAGTGAACCTCTTTGACCCTCTTTGTGAACCATCAGCTACACTAGATAATAAGAGAACCTGACAAAGTTTATTTGCACAGTAACCGTCTACACAATCAAAAAGGGAATAAAAGCCGCTTTAACTTGGGCAGTTTCACTAAAAGTAACTGGCCGGATGAACTCTTTCATTACATTTCTTTTTATCTCATAGATTATCACTTTTATTCAATTGAATTTATTCACACTTTGTTTTATATTTTATTTCCAAAATATGATAAATTTTAATAGTACCCTGTGATTGTAATGCTTTCCTGCGAGTTAATAGCAGAGGTACAGTGTTTTGCCACGAGCAATACTGCTGTCTGTGCTAAGAAACAATAAGTTTGTTTTTCTGCTTTGTGATGGTTTATGTATATATTATACTTTCAGTTTATTTTAATCTGCCAAAGCAAGAAGTATGCTATTTTTCTTTGTACAGTTCTTGTCCTCTACTTAATGTAGCAATTTCAAATTTTCCAAGCCATCATTTCTTTTGTCTTAATGTTGTTAAAGAAAGATCATCCACTAACTAGACTTTTGCCTTACACATATTTCTTGTTATTTAATAAACAAAGCCACAGAATCTTCTCCCCATAGCCTCAGGGTGTAAATAAATATACAGAATTATAATGACTATCGATAGGACAGAATAGGAACTTCAACAAGTAGCAGTAACTACACAATAAAATGAATGGCAGCTATCACAATTTAAGGACAAAACAAAAGTCAGTTTTATCGAGTGTAACATGACAAAAATTCATAATATATATCACTTCTTTACTTAAGGAATAATATTTATTAAAGTTATCTCTTATATAACCATTACCTGTATATTCAGTAATTCCACCTATAGTAAACTATTCAGTTAATAAAATATGAAGTGTAGGTTGAGAACAACGTGCTATATGTTGATATATCATGAACTTCATAGTAAAAGATAATACGCACATTGTATAATTTGATTTTTTTCTTAATATTTTTCTAAGTTGTAAGTTTTATATTCTACTGACCAGCCAGTATTTACACTTGTCATCCCAATACAATGGCATCACAAAAGAAAGTGATCGCTGATCCTTTGTTTGCAGTATAAAGGCACACGAATATTAAAATGACTGTAAAATGAGCCAAAATGTTACAAATTGAGTAAAATGTATACAGTATGATTGCATATGACCTGGTTTAACAGCAGTGCATATTTTAAATAAAAATATTAAAGGACTTAAAGAGTTTTATTTTTACTCTATAATTCCACTGTATATTAACACTGTGTCATTGCTACCAAAATAATAGGTTTAATCCATATTCATAGGAGTAAAGCACGTAAGTCAAAGAGATGTTCTCCACGGCTGAGACCATTGAAAAGACTGATGAACACCCTGTGAGCAGAAAATGAATTTAAGGATAATAGATAATATTTTTTTAGGATTTTAAAAACAGCTTTATTGAGGTACAATTGATATACACAAAACTGCACCTATTTAAAGTGTAAAGTCTGATAGGTTTTATGCATATAACTGTGAAACCATCACCACTCTCAGGCCCAAACGCTTCCTCATTCCCATTTGTAATTCTTTCCTCCCTCCCCATCCCAACCCCTCCCCCATCTCCATCCCCTGCAACAACTGTTCTGCTTTCTGTCACTCTACATTAGTTTCCATTTTCAGGAATTTTACATAAATGGAATCATACAGTATCTCTCTCTCTCTCCCTCTCTCTCCCTCTCCCTCTCCCTCTCTCTCTCTCTCTCTCTCTCTCTCTCTCTCTCTCTCTCGTGTGTGTGTGTATATAATTTTTTTTTGGTCTGGCTTCTTTCACACGGCACAATTATTTCAAGATTCATCCACGTTGTGCCTATTGATAGCTCCTTCCTTCCCACTGCAGGGCAGTAAGTAGTCCATCACATGTCTCTACCTCCTTTTGTTCATCTGCTTACCTCCTTGTCGGCACCTGCGTTGCTGCTAGCTTTCTGTCACTGCAATTAAAGTTGCTTGAACACTCATGCACAAGTCTCTGTATGGACATACGCCTTCGTTTTATGAGTAGAACAGCTGGTTCCTGTGGTCAGTGTATGTTTTACTTTTTTTCCCTCTTTTTTTAGCAATTTGTTTTGAAATATTTTAAACATATGGTGAAGTTGAAATGACTTTTCAAGTGGTCACCTGTATACCCACCATACAGTGTCATCATGAACATTTGATGTGCTTGTTTTATCAGATATCTATCAATGCAGCCATCCCTCTGTTCACTCATCAATGTGTCTTCTTTTAAATGCATTACAAAGTAAATTGCAGACATCAGTACAATTTGTAAATAGTAAGCATATCATTAGTCGGTGTTTAGTATTTGTTTACAGTTTTCTGTGTGATATAAATTTTACATACGATGAAATGTACACAAAAGCGTACATTTGCTAAATTTTGACCAATACATGCATGTGTGCCACCAAAATCCATATGAAGATATAGAATATTTCCAGCACCTCAGAAGGTTTCTCAAGATTGTGCTTAGTCAGTCCCCACCCACCTCTGCCGCACCCGAGACTGGAAGTTTCATACATCTCTGGTGAGGCTGTATCAATGAAATAGTACAGCCACTTTGGGAAAAGCTTTGGCAATACCTCATGAAAGGAAACAGACACTTACTTTATGATGTAGAAGGACCTGCACAAGAACGTCTACAGCTTCCTGCACACTGGACGCAAGCTGGACAGAGCCCAGGCGTCCATCCACAAGAGACTGGACAAACTATGACCACAGAGACTTTAGAGGCAAGGGTAAATGACGGACTTCTGAGGAAAGCAGGAAAGTGGGGTGTGCAGATCTCCTACAGGAAACATAGGATGAGTATGCTCACTGTCCTTTATGCGTGTGCTCAGAAAGATTTGTACGTTTTTCAGATAAAGGAGATTATGCTTACTCAGTGCAGATATTAAAACGAAAATAGATGCAAAAGTAAAAATTAGATAAAAACAGAAATTTGCCGATCCACCTGAGAACTTCATTACAGTTCCAGCAGTTGAGTCATGGAATGGGATTTCTTGAGGTGCCGAGGTTCCTGTTTCTCAATGGACCAATCATCTTGGATAATTCAGATGAGGTTTTGGGGTTTTTTAGTTTAATGGGTGGATAAAGCTAGAGTTGCCTTTCAAGATAACTTCAAGTCTAATTACTTCTGATCCACCTTTGCTTTCCTTTATCTTTCTGTTTATTCTTTGCTGTTGTTGTTAACATTGCACAGCAATCCTGGGAGATGGTTGTACAGATGGTCTGTTTCACTGAGGAGCAAAGAGAGGAGTAATGAGGTGAGGTCACTTCAGTATTTTCTGACTTCAAATCCTTTACTCTTTATAGATTACTCTGTTCTTTCCATTCTGCCCCAAACTGGTGGGTAAGAATAACTCACATTCAAATAGTACCTTCACCTTGGCTTGCTGTGTGTGAATCTATAGTTATCTGTTTATTTTTTATCTGCTCCACCAACACCCTTCAATAGACTAGAAAACTTAAAATCAACACCTCTTTCTTGTTCTCACACTGTGTATCTAATCACTCAGCAAATCCTACAAGCCTTACCTTCGAAGTACAGCCAGCACATGTGACCACTTTCACCACCTCTTGCTAACGAAAGGTTTCTGTTTCTTCCATGTCCCATCAACCAAGATTCACCATCAAATTTCCAGCTCATTATATTTTTTAACCTACATGGTTTGCCATCTCCTTCCAACCAAAAGACAAAATTCTTATGATGAACCCCCAAGGCACCTACATGTCTGAATCCCAGTGGTCTTTTGTCTCCTCCTGGTTGTCTAATCAGTCCACACCACTTACACTAATCTCCCTGCTGTTCCTCATACATTCCATGCACATCCCCACCTTATTCCTTTATACTGACAGTGCTTTTTCCCTGCAGTGCCCTTTACCCAAATATCCACATGGGAAGCAACCTCACCCACTGCATGTCTCAGTTCATGAACAGTTCATCTTCATGATACCTGTCCTGGCCCCCTATTTAAAATTTAAACCCAGCCTCTGCTTCCCTGACCAGCACTACTGATTCTCTTCACCTTCCTGTACTTTCTTACTTTTCCATGGCATTTATCACCTTCTATTACTATACAATAAAGTTACTTATAATTTATTTTATTTTTTTCTCTCTTTTTTGCTATTTTTTTCTCTCGATTGTTGAAATGTAGGCACTGATCATTTTCTGATTGGGTCACTGCTGTCTCATAGGTGCCCCAAGCAATTTCTTTCACTTAAAAGGCATCCAGTAAATATTTGTTGAATAAATTATATTTTATATTTTGTGAAAATGCTTTTGTCCCTAGGGCTTAATAGTTTTTCAACTATGTTTTAAGCTTTTTCCATGCATAATTCAATGAAGGTATACTTTATATAGAGTAAACGGCACAGATCTAATTATATATCCTAAGGAGTTTTGACAAATTCCATGTAACCCACCACTCTATCAAGTTATAAAACAGTGCGAATATTGATTTGATTTCTATCACTATTAATTAGTTTAGCATATTCTAGAACTTCATATAACCATGTAGCAAAACTACACAGTATGTACTTTTTCATCTCTTTTCACTTAGTCTAATGTCTTTGGGTCTTATCCATGTTGGGGCAGGTATCAATAGTTTATTCTTGGTGAAATTTATACTTTTCTTATTTTCATTCTACTATGGTAGCTTGTAAATTAGAATTCTCCCCTTTTGCTTTTTCAAAAGGGTACATTTATCCTTCTACTGCTGGCCCTGTAGATGTTTGCCACTTAGCGTTTTTGGTTCAAGCAACATGCTGATTGAGAGGCACACAAACAGTATTTGAGATGAGTACAGCAGAGAGATTGGAAAGTTTGCTTCCAAGAGTATCAGTTCGTCCTCTTGTTTACATGTACTCCATTTCTCAAAGGGATGATGGATGAAAATGTGTTTGGATTTATCTAACATGTCCCAGTACTTTATATCCTTTGATTGTCTTAAAAGCTCCTGGTGCGATTTGCTCTAAGAGAGTCTCCTCTTCCACTTCCTCCATTTCTAAGGGTCCTGCTATTCTTCATTTGAGCAAATATCATTACTGACACTCAGATTTCCTGAAGCTCTGGCAGCTTCAACTTAAAGAAGCACACAAAGTTTCAGCAAGAAGGCTTTAAGTGATCCTTAAAATTAATATTCCATGCAACTTTTACCATGTGTGCTAAAGCAATTTTAGGCTGAACTGATTTTTATCAAAATGCTGAACCCCATGATGGCTTCACTTACGGTCCACTTAACTGCAGTCGGATACCAACGGAGCAGACACTAGGGGTAGAGCTTTCAAATGTTAAAAGATTATTTGATGGCGACGAGATATCAAATTTCATAAATGTTTCCCTTTCTACCTTCAGAGGAACACTTTTTCACATTTAATCAATTGAAACAAATATTTGTAAATAGATCACCATGTCATGAGTAGCAAATGTAATGATGCAAATAATTACACTATTTGTAAATAAACTGGCATTATATTAAACAGTTAAATATAATTATGGGAACTGATCTTTGGCCCTGTAATATCAGTTAAAGCGCTTTCTTGAACACTGAAAAATAATTCATAAAGATAAGAGATTTGGGAACAATTTCTATTCTCCCCAAGTCAAGTTTGAAGAAGTTACTCTTCAGATTGTCCTTTTTCCCCTTCATATTTGATTACACAAACACAAACTACTCTCTGGGCTAGTTTTTTGAGGAGCAAATGTAAAGGTTTCACAAATGACAAGAAAAGTAATTGAATGGAAGAAAGCATTTCTATTGTTAAGCAGAATTGGCTAAATTATTCATGTCAGTTGTCCTAGACCAGAACAGATAAACAAATTTACCAAATTGGAGGGCTCCCAGAAGAGTGTCTCAAAGCCACACTGTACAAGTTCATTACCAGCAAGACTGTTTGAAAACAAAGGCCAAGATGGAAAAGAGGAGTCCAGTTATAAACTTGAGAATGATGTAGAAAGTGAGAAATCTAGGGAAACGGACTCACTGAAGACACAGAACTGGAAGAATTGGAGTCACGGAAGTTTAGAGAAACAATGCCCGAAGGCAGT
Source organism: Phocoena phocoena (assembly GCF_963924675.1). Classification (NCBI taxonomy): domain Eukaryota; kingdom Metazoa; phylum Chordata; class Mammalia; order Artiodactyla; family Phocoenidae; genus Phocoena; species Phocoena phocoena. Next base: position 72,894,266 of record NC_089236.1, read on the forward strand.
AAGAAGAAGCCAGGATGTGTTGCGTTGTGAGCAGGTCAAGGGTCAATTCCTAAATTCTGAAGGGTGGCCTTACAGCCCTTCTTAAACTTTCTAAATCACACCACCCAATACACACTTCATTCTTGAATCCCCCCTGCACAGGTGCTTGGATTTTGTATGTAAATACAGTAAATGCCATATTTCTTTGCTGGGTAGAAAATTGACGCAATACTTCCTCTATCCCCTAAACCATTTTGAAATGCATTTTGCAGTAGTTCAGATCTCATTTCCATCTTGGTTGTCTTTTACATCAATTCATTCACATAACAGTGATGCTGAGCGGTGAAGCTCATATTTAATAAATTTAGGGGAAAGATTTGTGTTGCCAGTTATCCAAACAAATAAAATTCTACTGTGAGGTTAACTCCACTTTTCCCTTTACTTAAATGCACAGTGCGAAGGAGAGAAGATATACATAAGTCCCAACTGTAGAGCCTTTCTCAAACTCCAATATTCAGGTCGACATGAAGTGCTGTACAGATGTGGGCAGGCTGCATGGCTGGTTATGTGCTTTGTAGTGACTGAAGAAATTGAAAATTAATCTATAGGGACCCTGTGTTCTTCTCCATGATAACATTCTATTCAGAGTTTTAGGCTCAGAGCTGACAGTATATTTCAACAAAGTTGCCTTTTTTAATAATGAAAAAAATAGTTGTAGAGGGAAGCTACTCCTTGACACCAGCATAAATATGAACCTTATGGCAGTGAACAGGTATTCTGATCCCTCTTCTATTCTGCGAAGCAAAGGGGGAAAAAGGCAGAAGGATTTTACAGTGCTAAGAGCTGCATCGAATGTATTCATTTCTTTGTCTTTGTAACTGAATACCTGTTATGAGAAACGATGAAGAACAGATATTTTGTTACTTTTGTGTGTGTATGCCATAAAGGACAATGATATATAAAACATCTTAGTCTCTTTTATTTAAGGTAAGTTCATTTAAAAAGATGCTATGGAAACCAAAAATAATAGTTATACTTCTATTTATAAATAAGCAAGAAGACACTAGTTTAGAAAAGGACACTCGCTTTATTGGAGATTTATAAATATACTCTTCCTTCACTCAAAACATATCACTTTTAAAAGTCAAGTTTACATTCTGATATCTGCATCCATTTCCACAGCATCACGTTGGCAAGTCATCTGTAGGAAGGGTAAACGTGACGGTTTTGACTTGGTGACAGGTTTTATTAAAAATGAAAAATCCTTTCAGAAACAGAGCAAAATGGTGGAGGAGTGGGGGGACAAGTGAAGTAAATAGCCTCTCTTGAAATTCAGAGAACTTTCTTCTAATAACTCAGTTTTCCTGGTGAGACATAGGCCATTTGTTTGCTTTGTAAAGACCCGGTGCTTCAAATGAAGTAGCCTCATGGAATCACTCTGCTCCTAGGTATCGCTGGCAAAGGAATAACGATATACATGTGTGTGAAATAGTAAATGGAGTGCACAAAATGTCCTTTAAAATCACTGTCTAGAGTTATTGTAAAATATTGACTTTCTTGGAACAGTAAATTCACTTTTCGGGTTCTCAGCCACCATCTGAATTCCAATGTGATGTAAGTGAAGAAGTGGCACTGGTGATGGGCATTCTCTTCCTTGCTGCCAGCCGCTCACTGGGTACCCACACATAGAATGCCATTGATTTGTATGCAGCGCTCAATCATTCTATCTACCAGCTGGCTCTGCAGCAGAGGTATTTGACCACAGCCTCTGATAGCATTCAGCGAGTAATTTCGTGTTGAGCTGTTCATTCAGGTGCTTGACTTTTTGACTTTGTTTGCTAACGGCTCTGCTGTAAAAGCTTCCCCAAATCATTCCTCTTTCTAAATTCCCCGTTATAATCTCTTCAAGCTAGCTATGGACGTTTGGTGTTCCTTCTTTAAGAGACATGTGTTTGATGTTTTATTTATTTATTTTTGATCCAACAGGAACACAAAGATGGGTTACATTTTTTTAAAAACGACCATCCTTCATATTGTTTAAAGTTTCTGCAGTTTATGAAGGTCATCTTGATATTACCTAAGTACTGAAAGTAAACAAAGGGACAGATTTAAATTTATACCTAACCTTTATACCAGATTTTGAGCACACACTCATGAGATAAAGTATAGTATGAGAATAATAAAGATACATAGACACACAGAGTTATGGTCTTTTAAACACCGCAAATGCTGAGAATAGTCCATACCAAAGTGAAAGCAATAGCTAAATGTTGGAGATGGACTTTCTTTCTCTAGGAACACTGGAGCAATTTGTTGACTATTTTTAATTGTTCCTTTGTAAACTATACAGAATTCTAGACTGGCTCAATCACACCAATGTGGCATATGCGTTTTCTCTTAATTGGTCAGATTTTCCAGAATTAGTCAGGAATGGGTATGATAAACTCAGAGAAATAAAACTTTTGACATTGAGTTTACTTACGACATTCTAAAAATTTAAAGTTGAATAAGGCAATTATGTTTAGAAGTTCCTTTACAATGTCCTAAGAGACTTATCTCCAGCAAACCAGATCCTATGTGTGCCCAGGTTATTTCCTGGATGAAAGCCTCTTAAGAAGAAGGTCTCAATGGCCAGGCTAACTCTTTAAACTTACCATAGCAACATTTATGCCAAACATATTGAAATCACATTCACAGGAGGGTGTGTACTGATGCAATTCCAAGAGTGTGTGACATAGCTGAGACTCCTTGAAAGAAAAGTGCAAACCCTAATAGCATCTTAGAGACAAGTTTTCATAGAATGACAGGCACTGTGGGACCATCAGTGATGAACAAATAGCAATATATAGGTTAATGACTAAATAAATGACAGTTGGTTGCCTCTTACTGTTTTCAGTCATTCTTGGAAATATAGTTGTATTCTCAATTTTGAATATAAAAAGCAATAGGTTGCCTCACCTATTATTATATATTAGTACTGCAATACATTAGGTATGCATGTCTCACAACAAGACCGATGTCTGTTGTAAACTGCATAACTAGCTTCTATAATGTATTTGGATACTTTTAAGTAGGGTGGATTTTTTTTTTTTTTTTTTTTTTGCGGTGCGCGGGCCTCTCACTGCTGTGGCCTCTCCCATTGCGGAGCACAGGCTCCGGACGCGCAGGCCCAGCGGCCATGGCTCACGGGCCCAGCCACTCTGCAGCATGTGGGATCCTCCCGGACCGGGGCACGAACCCGTGTCCCCTGCATCGGCAGGCAGACTCTCAACCACCGCGCCACCAGGGAAGCCCAGTAGGGTGGATTTTTATTTTACCAGACATAACTGAGTACTTCCTGTAAATGAGTTAATATATTTAAAGTTCTGAGAAGCACATCTAGCCCATAGTAATACATGTAAGTTTTAGCTGTTCTTATTTTGGCTGTTATTACTACTTATGTCAGATACTGAAGGAGGTGGATTTCCCAGCTCTCCCTCATGCTCCCAATCTAAACACAGAAGAGTTCATTCTTCTCACATAACTAGTTTATTTTTCCTCTCCATCCTAAATTCTGTCTGCCCCTTAGGTTATTGCAATAGTCATCTAGATAACAATCTAACACTCTAGCTTCACAGGTCCTTACCTCTTTCACGTGTAATGACATCTACCTCCACTCCTCAGTTGTGAATGGGTAAAAAAAAGATGATGGTATTTACAAAAATTTTTTTTTTTCTTACCCGCGCCATGCAGCATGTGGGATCTTAGTTCCCCGACCAGGGATTGAACCCACACCCCCTGCATTGGAAGCACAGAGTTTTAACCACTGGACCACCGGGGAAGTCCCTATATATTTTTTTTTATGAAGATAAAATTTAAGTCTTGAGAATTTTAACAAATATATACAACCATTTAAGAATCATCCTGGTAAAGATGTACAACCTTTCCGATATCCCCTTGTACCTCTTCCGTTCAGTCTCCGTATCGCATTGGTAACTACTGTTCTAACACCTGATTGTGCCTGTTCTTCATGCAAATGAAATCATAGAATATGTACTTCACGTAGTGGAGTTATAGAGTATGTATTCTTCAGCTTGGCTTCTTTTGTTTAGCATTGTGTCTTGAGATTTATCCGTGACATTTATTCCATGTTTTTATTACCAAATATAAATACTTTGAAAGAACACACCAACATTTATTGATCCACTCTCCTGTTGATCAGCACTTGCATTGATGCCAGTTTTTGACTATTATGATAAAGCTGATGTAAATAGTTTTGAGCAGATCGTTTTGTGGATGTATATTTTCCTGTCTCTTGGATAAGTGCCTGGAGTTAAATTGTTGGGTAATAGGGTTAATGCATATTTAGCTGTGTAAGGAAATTCCAAAATCTTTTCTAAGACAGTAGTACCATTTTATAACTTACCAACAATGTGTAGAATTCCAGTTGTTCCAGACCCTGACCAATGCTCTGCATTGTAATTGTTTTTAATTTTGGACATTTTAATAAACGTGAAAAGGTTTAATTAGTGTTTTTCTGATGATAATGTTTAGTCTTTTTCATGTATTATATTTATCCATATCCTCTTTTGTTAAATGTCCATTTAAATATTTTGCCTATATTTAATAGGTTGTATGTCTTATTAAGTTGTAAGAGTTGTTTATGTATTCTGGATATAATTTGTTTCATATTAATGTGTAGTTTGCTTATTTAATTTTGTATGCTGCCTTTTGAGGAACATTTTAGTGAATTTCAGCTTATGGATATTTTCCTCTAGAATTTATGATTTTGGGATTCTAGCTAAAAAATACTCCAAGTTTGCACATATATTATTCTCCGTTTCCTTCTAGAAACAATAGTTTTTTGCCTTTAGGTCTGAATCCATTTTGAATTTATTTTTGTGTAGGGTGTTAATAAAATCGATCATTAATTTTTTCCCCATGCAGATATCCAGTTCTTCCAGCATCATTTGTTAAAATAGCTTTTCTTTTCCCATGAAAGTGCCTTGGCACCTTTGTCAAAATCAATTGGCTATATATGTAAGGATTTATGACTGTGCTCTCTCTTCGGTACCTTTTATACAATGTCTACCTTAATTCCAATACTACATTATGTTAATTACTGTAGCCTTCTAGTAATTTTGAAATCAGGTAGTGTAAACCTTCCAACTTTGGTGTTCATTTTAAAACTTTGCTATGGTTATTCTATATCTTTCTAATTTCCATACACATTTTAGAATCAACTTGCAACATCTACGAAACATCCTTCAGAGATTTTGATTGAGATTAAAGTGAATCTATAGATCAATTTGATCAGGTAAGGGAGAACTAACCTGGTAGCAGTCTTAAAACTTTCAATCTAAGGACAGTGATAGCTACACTTTTTAGTCCTTCTTCTTTTTGTAAAATCTCAGTGATTTTGTGTAATTTTCAGTGAAGAGATCTTTCATATCTCATGTTAAATTTATTCCTAAATATTTTATTTTGGCACTATTTTTTTTTTTTTTTTTTTTTTGCTGTACACGGGCCTCTCACTGCCGTGGCCTCTCCTATTGCGGAGCACAGGCTCCGGACGCGCAGGCTTAGCGGCCATGGCTCACGGGCCCAGCCGCTCCGCGGCATGTGGGATCTTCCCGGACTGGGGCACGAACCCGCGTCCCCTGCAGCGGCAGGCGGACTCTCAACCACTGCGCCACCAGGGAAGCCCCTGTTTTGGCACTATTGTAAATAAATTTTAATTTCATTTTCATTGTTTGCTACTATTATATAAGATATAATTCCTTTTATTAACCTGAATTCTTTAAAAAATGTCACATTCACTTATTAGTTCAAACAGCTTGATAAATTTCTTAGAGTTTCTTATGTAAGCAATCATGCCACCTGCAAATAGATACTGTTTTACTTCTTTTCCAGTCTGAATGCTTTTTTTCCCCCCTCAGCTTAGGGCAACAGTGAGGATCTTCAGTCCCACGTTGAAGAGAAATAGTGTGAGTGTGAAACTTGGCCTTATTGGTGAATTTAGGGTTAAGCATTCATAATTTAATCACTAATTTTGCTCTTTATCAGCATGAGGATGTTTTCATCTATTCCTAGTTTGATGAAAAAGATTTTTAAATTTTATTTATTTATTTAATTGATTATATTTATTGATCACATTTTTGGATTTTCAAATGTTGAACCGACATTTTCTTCTAAGTACTGGTTTAGCTCTGTTTCATACATGGTGTGTTTTTATTACACTGCAGTTCAAAATATTTTCTATTTCTAATTTCTTCTTTGACCCAAGTATTATTTAGAAGTATGTTCAATTTCTAAATATTTCCAAATATTCAAAATATTTCTCTAAAACCTTATAATTATTGATTTCTTATTCAATTTCATGTGATCAGACAACACATTCTATATGATTTCAATTATTTTAAATTTATTGAAACTAGTTTAATGGCCCAATACATTGGTCTATCTTGGTGAATATAACAATGTGCATTTCAAAAGAATTTTTTTCTTACATTTTTGAGCACAGTGCTCTGTAAACATCAATTAAGCCATCTATGGTTTTATTTATTTTTTTCTAGATATTTAATCACCTACTGAGAGTGGGATATTACTATCTCCTACTATGGTTGTGGAATTACCTATTTATAACTTTGTCTTTTTTTTGTTTCATATATTCTGAGACTTTGTTAGTAGACAAATCTACCTATGATTGTCTTGTCTTGTTGAATTGATCCTTTTGTGATTATGAACTGGCCCTCTTTATCTCTGTATACTTTTTCTCTTGATGCCTAATATATCTGATATTATTGTAGCTACTTGAGACTTTTAATTCACTGTTTGATCCTTTTTTTAAAAATCTATTTACTTTTAATTGATTGATATAAATGTATTTAAACTACGTTTCTTACGAACAGCATATACTTTTATATTTATCTACACTAATAATTGCTGAATTCAATGAGAATAGTCTATTAAAATAATATAATTGTTTATATATTGCATTTTATTCTAATTTGTCATTTATTTTGTTCTCTTTTTTTAACTGTGTTTCTTCTCTTTTTTTTTATAAATTTATTTGTTTTATCTATTTATTTTTGGCTGCGTTGGGTCTTCATTGCTGCGCCTGGGCTTTCTCTAGTTGTGGCGAGCGGGGGCTACTCTTTGTTGCGTTGCACAGGCTTCTCATTGCAGTGGCTTCTCTCGTTGGGGAGCACGGGCTCTAGGCACATGGGCTTCAGTAGTTGTGGCACGTGGACTTCAGTAGTTGTGGCTCATGGGCTCTAGAGCTCAGGCTCAGTAGTTGTGGCTCACGGGCTTAGTTGCTCCATGGCATGTGGGATCTTCCTGGACCAGGGCTTGAACCCATGTCCCCTGCATTGGCAGGCAGATTCTTAACCACTGTACCACCAGGGAAGTCCCAACAGTGTTTCTTCTTTGATGCCTTCCTTTGAAATATTTGAATGATTTTTAGAATTTTATCTATTGACCCTTTACCTATTTGCTTTATAATTTTTCTAGGAATTACAATGTATTATAATCCTTTTTTTCTCAAGTCACTACTACTATTTTACCACCTTGTGATATTTCAAAAAATTGCCACCAGAGTAACGTTTTTCTGTTAACTCTTGTGTATGTATATAAGTAAAAATCTGTCTTTTCTTTTGCTAAAAAAAATTGTGACTATAAGAGTTTACTGACCACCCTATTATCTTTTAGGCTGTACTTTACGTGCTATACAAATATACATTGAAAATCCCACAAAAATGTTATAATTTTTGCTTTAAATAGTTATAAGAATTTTAAATAAAGAGGAAACCTAGTCTTTTATGTTTGCCCACATATTTACAATTTTTGATGGTTTCCATTTCTTCCTGAAGATACAGGTTCCCCTCTGGTATCACTTCCTTTCAGCCTTAAGAACTGCCATTAGCACTAGCTTATTTGGATGATTGTAGGTGGTAACTGAAAATGATCTTAGTTTTCCTTTTTTTTTTTTTTAATTTGCTAGTGTCTATATTTTGCCTTCATTCTTTTTTTTTTGTGGTACACGGGCCTCTCACTGTTGTGGCCTCTCCCATTGCGGAGCACAGGCTCCGGACGCGCAGGCTCAGCAGCCATGGCTCATGGGCCCAGCCGCTCCGCAGCATGTGGTATCTTCCCAGACCGGGGCACGAACCGGTGTCCCCTGCATCGGCAGGCAGACTCTCAACCACTGCGCCACCAGGGAAGCCCTTTTGCCTTCATTCTTAAAGGACATTTTTACTGAACAGAATTCTGGGTGACAGTTTATTTTCTTTTCTTTTAAAAGAGGATCTTGACATAATGATACAAGAATCAATTCATCAAGAAAACCAAACCATTATAAATGTAAAGTTGTCTAATGACAGAGCCTCAGAACATATGCATCAAAAATTGTTAATATTAAAGGGTAAAATACCTAAGCTTACAATCATAGTAGACTTTAACATCCCCTCTCTAAGTGGTTGATAATATACCTAGAGAAAGCAATAAAAACATAGAAGACTTAATTGATATTTACGGAACACTGCACTTAACAACTATGCCGTAAACATTCTTTTCAAGTACACATGACTGTATTCACCAAGTTAGACTATGTATTGTGCCATTAAAGTCCCACTTTTTTCTGGTCTAGATCAATTGTAAGGAGAATTTTACAGACATTTAAATAATGGCTCCCTTGTAGATAATGTGTTGTTTTTCTTTGACTGCTTTCCAAATATTCTCTCTATTTTTGCTTTTCAGAAGTTTGACTGTGGAATGGTTTTCTTCACATTTTTGTTTGGGTTTTGGTGAGCCTCTTGAACCTATAAATTTGTGTCTGACACTCCATGTTGAAAGTTTTTAGCCATTCTATTTCCAAAGACATTTTGCTGACCCACTCTCACTTCTGCCCTTCATCCTGCAATTACCCACCATTTAGATACACTGGCATTACTAATCGTGTTCCTGAGGCTCTGATTGTCTTTTTTCATTTACTTTTCTCTTTTTCAATTTAGATCATTTATATTGATCTATTTTCAAGTTCACTGACTCTTTCCTCCAACATCTCCATCCATTTATTAATCAATTCAGTGACTTCCATATTTTATATATTTTCTGTGTATTTCAGGTGATGCTACCTCAACCACCAGATACAAAGTGCGGGGCATAACCCTGACTGAGACAGTCTGTGCAGTCACCTTCCATCCCCTTCTGTGGGCCCAATGATTCGTTTAAAAAAGTGTAGATGATGTAAGTCAGGTGGTTCATTGACCAGGGACCTCACTTTCTGTAATTTACATTGAGCTCTCTGTGACAAGGACACTCTCCACTTTTGACTTCAGAGTTTTGATTCTTTGATCCTGAACTTCGCAAGGAATGCTCCTGTTAAAATGCTATCAGTCATTCCAGTCTGCGCTCAAAACCGTCTGGTAGTTTTGGGTCTCATTAGAGTAAAAGCAAACATTCTTATAATGACCTTAATGGCTCTAGATTACTGTGTCACCTAATTACCTTTCTGGCATCATTGCCTTGCACTCTCCCCTTGCTCTTTCTGCTGTAGCTGTACTGACTTGTTCGGTCTTCCGCAATCATATCAGGCATATTCAAGCTTCAGAATCCTTGCCTGGGTTTCCCTCTTCTTGGAAGGCTCTCCATAGAGATCACCCCACAGCTCCTCTCTTGACTGCATTTCAGTCTTAGTCCAAACACCTTTTCATTAGAGGTTCTTTTCCATGACAACCTTGCCTGGCAACTATCGAAAATACCTTTTCTCATCACTTTCTGCCCCTTACCCTGAGCTATTTTTCACCTTTTCACTAAATAGACACACACACACACACACACACACACACACACACACACACAAACCACCTGCTATACAATAGTCATTCAAAAGATATTTGCTGAATTAAGCCAACAGAGATTACAGATTGGAGTCTGAGATTAAAGCCAATTGAAGAATACAAAGCAAGAGACAGCGATCCACCATGTCATTTGAGACCTGAATCAAGCTATATCTGTGGCTAGACCAGTGTCTTTTTTCAATTTTTGAGCCAATATATTTCTTATAAAATGCTTTTTAAATTTTTTTTTTTGCTCAAATGAGATTAGTTTGGGTTTTCTGTCACTCCTTTTCAGAAAAATTCTGGACAAAAATTTTATTTTTATTGTAGTTGATATTACTTTGTTTTTATTCTATTCTTAGAATGACAATTTGCATTCTCTGTATTGTGAATATGCCAAGCAAGACAATATTAGGAGGGTCATCTTTTTAAAATTATCATCACCTACAAATTGGTATGAGAAGTTGTCAGAAAATTGCCATGTCTACAATTAAGTAAAAAGGAAATGTCATTTAGTAAATTCGTGTAAGGTTTTTTTTCTTTTAAATCTCCAGTTAAATGGTTAGGAAAGTGAAACAATTATATCAACTTATTTGTGTAAATATGTGTGGTTTATTCTCTTAGTGCAAAGATTTTTTGTGCTTCATTTAAGAGGGTGGGAGGAAGCATATAGAAAACCAAAAAGAAACATTTTACAAAGTTTCAGATTTGAGCATTATAACTTAGTTCTTCACAGAAAAATGTCATGCAACCAACTAAATATAATAAATGAAAAAGGTGATAAATCACATTAAAAATGTAGTATAAGAAGATCTAGAAAGAAGTGCTATTTAATCTGAACCTTTAGAGATGAGTGGATTTTTCAGAAGGTGAGGATAAAGGATGAGTAGACTGGGAGGGAACAAAGAAAGGAAACAGCAGGCTGTATTTTTGAGCTAGAGTGTAATGTTTGCTATGAGTTAGCAGGTGATAAGGGATAATTTGGAGTAGATGTTATAAAGCCTTGACAGCCACGCAAGGATGTTGAACTATATTCTTCAGGCAATGGGGGTGGGATCTCTCAGAGGTTTGGAAACCAAGGAGGGCTCGCTCCAGTATACATTCTAGAGCATAACATGGTTGGAAATGTGAGGGATAGATTGGAGAAAGGGAATAAGGAAGCCTGCTGTCAAACTGATAATGGATAATATGAATCTGACATAGAGCTTTAGGACTAAGATTGGAAGAAAAGAAATATTTTTCAGTTTCATTTCCCTAAGATACTCACTTCATGCCTGGACCATTCGGAATATTTGCAATCCCTTACTTTTGCCATGTTTTCTCATAAAACCTCACCTCTTTACAGGCTCTTCAGAGCAAGAGGAAAGCCCTTTTCTTCCATACATCCCGGAAGCGTCTGTTTATTAACTGACCCAGCAGAGTTGTCTTCTTGGAAGGCATCTTCCCCCTACACTGCTCGATGCACTTCTGTGCTTCCTTGAAAAGGAGAACATAGGGCAAACAAATACAATTTGAATTTAATCCTGAATTTAAATTCAGATACAGAATCACACTGTAATTCATGCAGGCAACCCATTTAAAAAGATTAGGTTAGTGAAATTAATCCAAAAGTTTAGCAGAATATAGCTTCTATGAAAATAGCATTGAAATGTTCATTATACAGAGATTATCTGTTTGTTTCTCCAAACAGTTACCGACATTGTCTGAATTTTTGTACCTTAGTTATTTTTTTTTATCCCTTTATAGAATCTATCACCTCATTCCATCAGTTTTGTCTTCGAGATGTATCCTGGCTTTTTCATTTCTTCTATTTTTATGGCCTCTTCCTTGGCCCTAGTACATATCACTTTATTTCTAAATAATTTCTACAGTTTATTTACTAGAATCTTTTTTTCTCCCATTAGTTATATACATCTGATTAATCTTCTTGAAGAAATGATTTCAACATATCCCTGCAATGTTCACGATCATTCATTTCTTCTATAATATTGCTAAACCCCAGTGGAACTGTATAAATTACAAGTTTGTCAACAGTCTGGTCATTCCATTAACCTAATTTTCCATTCCTTTATCCCAATCCCTTTTCCTAATGCAGTGAGTGCTGTCTACCCACCGCCCTCCATATACAGCTCTCTGCCTTTATTCCTTCTATGACATCCACAGGAAATGCCCTGGGTCTTCCTGGTTTCAGTTAGAGAAAGGTCTAAGCTTTCATAAGAGACCAAAACCACGGTGGCTTAAAGAAGAATGTTAATTCACTTACCTGTACCTCCCCTGGGTGACAGGCTGGTAGGCTTTATTCTACATGGGCATTCAGTGATTCAGATTTCTTTAATGGTTTAGTTTCACTGGTATCTAGATTCACATCTTCATCTCTGTTATCAAAGCTGGATACAGGACATCTTGTAGTGATCGTGAAGAGGAAATTAGGGAGGGCCATGCAAACAATTTTCTTTTAAGCAAGTAAGGCAGAAGCTATACATGTCAGTTCTTCCCAGATCTGTTTGGTGAAGACTTAATCACATGACTGTATAATGACTCACAGAGGAGAACTAGAAATGTATACTCTAGATAGAAGGCCACATATCTTCTTTAAATTCCATTATTATGGCAAGTGAGAAGATAAATTTTGTTGACCAACTACTGATATACTCCTCTTTATTGATTAAATTTAGACCCATCTTTAATATTTCCTAATCTTATTTCTTCTCACAGTTTCAAGTATTTCTCTGTCATCTGATAAGAAAACTTAGAAAATAGGTCCATATTTTACTTTCTGAAAGTCAACTTTATTGACGTATAATTTAACTCATTAAGTGATTACATTTTAAGACACCCATTGATAAGCTTTGATGAATGGTAAGCATCCGTGTGATACTAGCCACAGTCAAATTATAAAACAGTTCCATCACCCCGAAGTTCTCTGGTTAATCCCGGTTTAGCTGACCCCACTCTGCTTTCTATCACTATATGTTAATGGAGTCATGATGTGTATATTATTTTTTATCTGCCTCCTTTTGATTAGGAAAATTATGGAGATTTATTTATAATACACATACATTATATAAATAAATTTGAGGTGGTCCTACTTTATTAATTTATTCAACAAAATTTCACTGAACATCTAATCTTTATAAGATACTGTGTTGGATACTAAGTTATCAGACTGGTAGTTTAGCCAAATTACGAAAAAGATATAAATAATAAATGGATTCCTGAGAAGACCGAGCCTGTCTCTTAGATATTCGATTTCAGTTGTTCTGAAATAGGGATTCCTTATATTAATACTCTAAATTTTTATTAAAAAATCATGCAGAAGAATCCAAATAATTTATATAAATATTTTGCTGTCAAGGAGGTGAGCTATGTAATTTATTCACAATCTTAGCCAGATGATCAAAGTTAACCATCAATGGTGTTGTCACGCTGATAATTTATACCCTTAATAAGATGTGTTAAGAATGATGCCTCACTTCTGTGATCTTCCTTCTGAAACAGCATAACCACAGTCTAATCATGAGAAAAAGTTTAGCAAAATCCCAACTGAGGCACATTCTGCAAAATACCTGACCAGCCCTCTTTAAGACTGCCAAGGACATTGAAAACAAGGAAAGTCTGAGAAACTGAGACATTGGTTTTTTTGGCTTCTCTACGTCAGCTTTAATTATTGGTATTTTATTACTAAAATATAATATAAAAATAAAACTGGGTAAAAACTCCCAGCTCAAAAATTACTATAAATCCAAAACTAATTTATGAGTTAGACACAAACACAATGACAAAATGAAAGAGCCATTAACATTCAACAAATAAGAGTAATGTTATTGTGCATTGTTTTGAATTGTTTGTTTTTGGTTGAAACTAAATTGCTAATCACAAAATAAATAGGGTGAGTTTATACTATGAGGGGTCACTCCTTGTCCTACTTGTTGTTCTTTTTAAAAAGTACTATTTTGTTTTCCACTTAAAGTACAATGAAATTTTCATTCACACTTTGCTATGACATTATTCAGCCTTCACTTTTTGTAGCAAGCATCAGTCACTTCCATATCAAATCCTTCCTTATTCCTAACTTCGCTGTTTAAGAAAATCAGCGTAGGGCTTCCCTGGTGGCGCAGTGGTTGAGAGTCCGCCTGCCGATGTAGGGGACGCAGGTTCGTGCCCCGGTCCGGGAAGATCCCACATCCTGCGGAGTGGCTGGGCCTGTGAGCCATGGCCGCTGAGCCTGCGCTCCGCAACGGGTGAGGCCACAGCAGTGAGAGGCCCGCATACCACAAAAAAAAAAAAAAAAAGAAAGAAAATCAGTGTAGTACAGTGTATGCTGATGAGACCAGCAATACGAACAAGTATAAAGAAAGAGACCAATACTGAGTGGCTGTACGTGGTCATAAACCTGTATTTTAAATGGTCAGACATATACTTCAGTTATTTTTTAACGTACTTACTAAATGTATGAAAGCATTACATTTTAAGGCTTATGGAGAACTCTGAAATCCAGGAATGAGTGTCCACACCTCCCACTGTAGAAATATTGTTCTAGAACATGCCATGATGATTTCCAGATATGTGCTGAGGATTCACTAAAGATTTTGAAAAGTGCTTCTGAGAGTTTAAAATAGAAATATTGCATATCATGTATCTGTGTGTGTGGGAAAAACTGGAGGTATGGAGACCAGGCAGAAGGACAACTGAACTTCAGGTGTGGGAGGGTAAGAGCTCCTGCTAGGTCAGTGATGTAGCAAAGTAAATAGAATCAACACACTTCATCAACAGTTTGGAAATAAATGTTAATGTTAATATTAAGGTTTCGCATCAGAATGACTGGGAGAATGATTGAATATTGTATTGGCTTTCTATTGCTGCTTTAAAAATTACCATAAACCTAGAGGCTTAAAACAGTAACAATGTAGTATCTCACCGATTCCGTAGGTGGGAAGTCTGGGCATGCACATCTGACTTCCCTGCTTAGGGTCTCACTGGGCTGAAATCCAGGTATCAGCCATGACTCTGGTTTTCGTTTGGGCTCCAGATTCTCTTCCAAGTTCACTGGTTTGGCAGAATTCCTTTTCTGATGGCTGTAAGAGTCAGGCCCCCGATTTCCCTCTAGCTGTTGTCGCTGGACCACTCTCAGCTTATACAGGCTTCCTGCAGTGCGACCTGAAGGTGGTTCTCAGCAGCGGTCTTTGCTTGGGCCCTGCCAGTGTCCTGCAATCCCTGGCATCCCCTTTTGTGACCTGCTGGAGAAAATTATCTGCTTTTAAAGACGTCCCTAAATTAGATCAGGCCCACCTCAGTAATCTTCCTATCTTAAAGTCAACTGATCCGAGACTTCAGTTACTTCTGCAAAATCCCTTCACAGCAGCACCTAGACTAGTGTTTGACTGAATAACTAGGAGAAGGTGTATGTATACCAGGGGTTGGGAATCTTGGATTTGGGGGTGGGTGGTATCTCAGAATTATGCCTATTACTATACTGTTAGGGAAATCTGAAATTCAGATAGATGAACAGTCATTCTCGAATAGTAGTTAGAATTTTCAGACAGGATACCAAGACTGAAATAATTGTGAGAGACTGCACAGATAATGTAAATGAATAAAGCTGACTGAGTGTTAGAAAACATAACAAAATTCCAGCAATAAAGGACAAAATCACAGTAAAGGAGTGCTGCTAGATTACCTTTATACAAGTTAGAGCTGCTATGAGGGAAAAAATGCCCAGCTTGCCAGATCTTCTGGCTTTTTAAAAGAAGCCAGAAACTCAGGTTTTGATGTATCTCCCAATATCCAAATGTTGGCAACTGTTTTAAAAGATTTATAACTATGTACAGGCCAAAGTTATATGGGCCAAACAAAACGTATCAGAGGGCAAAATCTGGCCTGTAGCCTGCCAGATTTTGACCTCTGCTCTACAATCATAGGATTGATTTTTTTAAATTGCTTATTAAATCCCTCATTAACGTGTAGTCACACCTCAGGCTGGTGTCCAGAGTAACTCAGACTTCTTTCAAACTAACTGAGCGACCTGAAAATTACACTTTATGCTTCCCTAAGCTAATTAAAAATGTCCTAATTACAGGTATTTTGTGAGTTTGCTGCTGTAGAAAACTGAAATTTGAAATCTTGCTATTTTTAGAAATTATGAAGAGGTTTCTGGAAATTTAATTTGATTGGTATCGCTAATAACTGTTGATGAAAGTAGAATGCTAGAATTTGTCATGCAGTTTAATTCAGATTTATGAATAGATGGGCCAAGAGGAAGAGAAATAAACTCAGCCTATAATGGACATTTTGCTTGGTTTCAGAGCTTCAGAACAGGGCTTTGACACATTGCCGACAGCATTTATCTTGTCAAGCACACATATATGTGCATACACCTGTATCTGTACAGCTACGCATGTGCCAGAATGCACACTGCCATATTATAGTGACCAGGAATAAGGACTCTGAGTCACATTCATGAAATTCATGACATCTCAGTCCTCATTTTGAGCTGTGCCATTAAACTTTCTAAGCTTCACTTTACTCTTCTGTCAAATGAGGCTAATACTATTACCCAGTTTTTATGGTTTAAAACAATATAATACATATAAAGCCCTTAAAAGCGTGTTCGCCCATTGCAACAGTCCATAAATACTATCAATAGATTGTGTATAAACATGTTTATTCATGTGGATACATATATGTTATTTTACATTTATACTAATAAACTATCATTTAATATAATTAGCAGTGCCAGAGAAAACAATTTGGCCTGAAAATCTTATTTACACGATTTTGGAATTTTTTCAGATTAATGTAAATATTATTATGTTAGTTCATTTGATTAACGACCAGAGCTAGAAGAGGCATATTTGAAGGAGAAAGGGTATTTTCAAGGTCATTCTGAGTGATATTTATCGGAAAACCAGTGCTGAGGGCATCATTCGATTATGTAGAGTACAGAACAGGAAATTGCATGCAGCGTATGTGGATGGGATCTCTGCAGACAGTGACATCAGCAGGCAAAATTCAGCTGCAAGAAGGATCTTGGTGTATCAAAATCACAAATTAAGAACTCCCATGACTAAATATACACCCACTGAGTCATTAGAAAAGACGTAAGTCTTAAGTGTCAATAACTAGGCATTCAGGATATTTGCTTTCCCAGCCAGAGTCAATACGTCATCATATTTGCTCTTGAGGGAGTGAAGGTTGTTGGGCACAAAAGCGAAATTAAAGACTATCTAAGATAGATGACCTGTGTCATTAGCACAGTTCTCAGGCTCTTTCAGGTCAAGGTTTTGTGGTGGTAAAATTGTCAAGTTCAGGAAACCTTTTCCTGCTGTGTTTTTAATCACTGCTGTGTGTGATTCTTCTCAAAGAATCAGTCCACTTGCATTATCTGAGATCTCTTCCCGCTGCTGGTACCTGTCATCGTATATACTCACTTCTCTCTTTAGTTCAGGCCTTTATCATCTGCTACCTGGATTATTGGAACATTATAATTGATTTTCCTGATTCCAGCCTCTGAACTTTTATGTGTGACATTCTGTCTGCCATCAGAATCGCCTTTAAGAAATGCAACGATTATCATGCTCAGTCTGTACTCTAGCACCCTTAATAGCTCCTTATTGCCAATAATATGATCCAAAGTCAGATTGCCAAGGAGTCCTTTTGTCGTTTATGTTGTATTTCAACCCTGTTAGAATACTGAACTTATCCTGAAGCTCTCTAACTCTTTGACTTTCAGTGTTCTGCTTTATCAGCTTAGGATCCACTTGTAATTCCTAATGTACTTGCCTCTAGAAAACCTGCACTCCCCAAAACTTATGTCATGTGAATGCCACGCCGATGAATAATCTTGTGATTAATAGCTATAGTAATAAAGCTCTCATCTTGTAGAATGCCGCTGTGTGTCACACTCTTGGCTGAATGCGCCACTTTCATTGCCTTTATTTGAGCTGCACTACCCTTCTCAGAGGATACATTTTTTCTTTTTTCTTTTTTTGCGGTGCGCGGGCCCCTCGCCGTTGTGGCCTCTCCCGTTGCGGAGCACAGGCTCCGGACGCGCAGGCTCAGCGGCCATGGCTCACGGGCCCAGCCGCTCCGCGGCACGTGGGATCTTCCCGGACCGGGGCACGAAGCCGCGTCCCCTGCAGCGGCAGGCGGACTCTCAACCACTGCGCCACCAGGGAAGCCCAAGGATACATTTTTTCTATCCCCATGTTGTCAAAGAGGAAACTGAACTTTGGAGAGAATAATAATCCATCCGATGACATAGGTGTCAGTGCCTGGACTTATAATATCCAGGTGTTTACAGTAAGGTCCTTGCTGCTCCTATAGATCTTTATTTTTGTGTCTACAAACATATTTTGCCTCATCATGTTGCCCTTTATGGAATGTGTTCAGGTCTGTCTCTCCAATTAACTATCTACCTTAAAGTTAGAGACTGACCTCTTTGTTCCTCCAGGCCTAGAAAAATTGTGCTCAATATATTTTAAATAAATTAAGTGATGCACACCTCCATATAGTCCTACAATTTCAAAAAATATATCCAATCTGAAAAACTGCAACTTTATATATTATCCTCTTTGATTCTCATGGTGAGGTATGCAGCAGATACCATCATCCCATTTAACAGATGAAGAAACTAAGGTTTGGAGATACAGGGTCCTTATCAGAAATACTTACTGGTAGTTACTAAGTGGATGAGCAAGTATTTGAATACAGATATTTTGTTTCTTAATATAATGCTCTGCCATCAACGCTTAAATTTCTTTTATTAAAATATCAAGGTTATATGCATTTGAAATAATCTAGATATCAGAATAAAAATTTCAGCTCTCGTGAAGATATTTGGCAATACTTAAGATTGGAAGGGAGAATAGCTTTGCTGCTTGGGTCTATCACTCACAAAATAATACATTCAAGGGCCACACGTTTTTTAAAAAATCACAACCTCAGAAGTTATTTTTTCACTTATTATTTGTTTAGGGAGATACTTCTTTTCCTTCAGTACTTGAGAATGTTGTGCCACTTCCTTATGGCTTCCAAGGTTGCTGAAGAGAAATCCACTATCCTTTGAATTGTTTATACCTTATAGGTAAGACAACATTTCTTCCTCTCTGCTTTCAAGATTTGTTTCTTCAACTTTTGGTCTTCAGAAGTTTGATTATTATGTATCTTGGCATGGATTTATTTGCGTTTATCCTGTTTGGGTTTGCTCAGCTTCTTAAATTTGTAGGTTTATGTCTTTTTTCAGATTTAAGAAGTTTTTAGCCATTAGCTATTGGAATACATCTTCAGCCCTACTCTCTTTCTCCATTCCTCCTGCGACTCAGATGACATGAAATGCAGATCTTTTGTTATAGTCCTACAGGTTTCTGAGGCTCTGTTCATTTTTCTTCCATCAGTTTTCTCTCTGTTGTTCAGATTGTGTAATTTTTCTCTTCTGTCTTTAAGTTAACTGATTCTTTCCTGTGTCAGCTCCATTCTCCTGTTGGACCCATTCATAGAATTTTTTAACTTCAGTTTTTGTATTTTTCATTCCTAAAGTTTCCAATTTTTTGGTGACATTTTTTATTCCTTTGATGAGACTTTCTACTTTTTCATTTCCTTCAAACATATTAGTAATTGCTCATTAAAGTATTTTTACAATAGCTACTTTAAACTCCTTGTCAGATAATTCTAACATCCTTCATCACAGTGTTGATGTCTGTTGATTTTCTTCTAATTTAATTTGAGATTTTTTTGGCTTTTGGCCTAAGTGATTTTGGATGTATCTTGGACATTATGGATATTACGTCACAAAAATCTGGATATTATTTAATCTTCTGTTTTAGTGGTCCTTCTCTGACACCATGTCAGCAAGAAAACTAACATGATTTGCTGAGTGGGGTGATAATTCAGGCTCCCCAGCAGGCCTCTGCAGTGACCATTTTAGCTGGGACTGGAGGGGAACCTCATAACTGTTCTTCATGTGGTCTCCATTGACACTTTGGTTATGTGTGTGTGTGGGGGGAACTCCTTACTTCTAGGTGAGGATGAAACTCCCAGATCCCCAAATGGCCTTCTTTGAGACCACCCTGGTGAGGGATAAGTGAGCATCATCATAGCTATAGGCAAAGTTGGAAATCTGGGCTTTCAATTTTGCCTTTGCTGACAGTGGTGATGCTGGGTCCATGGTTCTATTCAAGGTACGTGTCTGAAAGTTTTTTGTATTGGCAGGATGCTACTTTCCCAGTCCTTCGCTTAGATAGAGCAGCTTCCCTTGGCTTTTTAGGTCTGTGCTCCTTGATGCCTTCAGGTTGATGTCTTCTTCAGCACCCAGGCTGGAATAGGTGAAGAAAAGATACGCCAGGGAAGCCACCACTGTGTCATTGCTTGAGTCTCTAGGTTCTTAGAAGCCTTACCATTTTTTCTCCATCTTGATTAGTGATCCCAGCAGAAGTAGTTGTGGAGTAGTTGGTAGAAACATTTAAATGGGTTAAAAAGGGATATGTTGAAGGCAACACTATGGAGACAGTAAAGAAGCTCTGTGATTTCCAAGGATAAGTGGGGAAAGAGGGATGAATAGGATAAGTACACAGAAATTTAAGGGCACTGAAGCTATCCTTCATGATACAGTAATGGTGGATACTTGTCATTATACTTTTGTCAAAACCTATAGTATACAAAACACCAAGTGTGAACTTTAAATTATAGTCTTTGGTTAATAATGATGTATCAATGTATTGATCTTATCTGAAACATCTTACGAAAAATCCCAAACGAACTTTTTGGCCAACCTGGTAGGTTCATTAGTTGTAACAAATGTACCACTTTGATGGGTGTTGATGATTAGGGAGAGGGGTCTTGGGGGAAATCTCTATACCTTCTGCTCAATTTTTCTGTGAATTTAAAACTGCTCTAAAAAACAAAGTCTAATTTATTACAAAGAAGCAAAAAATAATAAATATAGCATTTTTAATAAAAAAAATGTATGTTCTTGAGGAATTTGAGAAAGAGACCAACAGCCATTTTTCAAGAAGTTTTGCTCTGAATATGAGCAGAAAATGAAATGTTAGCCAGAGGAAGAAGTGGGGTCGAAGAAAGCTTTTTTTTTTTTTTTTTAATGGCATGTATTAAAGCAGGATGTAGCAGAGAGCGAAAAATGGAAAGTGTGTAAAAGGGAGCACAATTTCCAAAGCAGAAATCCTTGAGTAAGTGAAAGGGGATAAGATCCAGATGCATGAGATAGGAGGCTACGTTTGGAGAAAGAATCTAGGATAAAGAGATAAAGATAGTTATTTGGGCAGAGAGTCATAAGCAGAACAACACAAGAAAAGAACCTTATGAAGAATTATCTGTCTCATATATCCTTTAAGTTATGGATACTCAGTATCATTTTAGTGTTACATTTATACGTTTTTATAACCACAGGTGCTATTAACTTGCCCTCAGATAAAATAAAGTAGGAAAACTCCTTTTCCAAAATCTAAATCTAAATCAGGTTCAGATTTACCATGAAAATAGAATAATGTCAAAATAACACAGGTTAATAGCCAGGAAATAAAATTTTCTTAGACAATATAAATAGATATTGACTTACTTACAATGCACGATTAATGACAGAAATCCAATAAACCACGTGTACTTCCTTTGAAATGTCCCTAAGAAAAGAACAGACTTTTCTCTATTTTGCTCATTTAGAGCCATTCACCATATTTAGCATCTGGTAGACCAACAACAATTAGCTTCTTTTTCTTACTTGACATTTTTAAATTTTGTGAAACATGGGAGTTCATATTTATTAACTACCTAAGCTATTACTTTTCTCAAAAGAATTTTCCCTATTTCCTTTTCCTACTCTACAATTTTGGTCAGGAGAATGAACCCCATTAAATGCAAGAACAATAGACACCGTTATTGGTTATTTCAATGGCAGATAAGTTAGTTTAAAGGAATGAAATGCCAGTTCAGCTGTGAAGTGATGTGATATGATGCTGGAAGCTTCTGAACATATTTTATGCTTGACAGTAATAATATTGAATTAATATGTCCCTGCAAGGCTTAGAAAATCTGGTTCAAATTTAGCCCAATTTATCAAGGTTTGGCAGAGTTATAAGAATTAACAAATCATGCTGTGACTTAAAATTAGCATTATGAATATTTAGTAACTGTTAAAACTGTGCACTAAATACATAAAATGTCACTGTCATCGTACAGAAACAGTTTCAAACATAAGAGAGGAAGGTTTATTACACAGTCCAGTATAGTACAAAATGCAACATTTGATTTTGCTTTTAAGACCAGCGTCTTTATAAATGTTCCTTTATTAGTAATAAAAAGTCTTCCACATCTGCTGCAAAGATGTCAGCTCAGGATATCTTTCTTATGTCCAATCTGATTGTCCTTTTCATTACTCATAGAACATGGAAAATATACAGTGACACTCCGTGCTTGTAACAGGCAGGAGAGCGCCCTTCCAGAGACTGTTTCTCCTTGTCTTGCTGTAGAATCCATGGGGGATCTGAAGGTTATATGCAGTTGTTTGAACCCTAACTGAATAAAAGTGGAAAATTCTTTGACAAATGTGTATGACATACATTTGTCCCTTGTAAGTCCGTTATGTACACTTTTATATCAGCAAATTGTAAAACTTTTGTTTTCATTTTACTTTTTTGATCTGAAATTTAAAATAAAGAAAAAAAGCTTTCTAAATAAAATCAGAAAAATGAGGTCAAAGAAATTGAATAGAGTGATAAATGAGTGACTATATCCATAGAGAGATTGTTAAAAGATTACTTATGATAGATAATTGGGATTCAAACCTTGCAGAAAGCTTGTCAAATTTTTCATGAAGAAACAGTTTTTTGCAGGAATAAAGACTGGAAATGGCATTACTGGTTAATTTCTAGAGCAGTGTTTCTCAGTGGGAGTGATTTTGCTGCTAGGGGGCATATGGCAATGTCTGGTGATTTTTTTATTATTATTGGGGAATAATTGACATATAACCTTATAGTTAGGTGTACAGCATAATGATTTGATATCTGTATATATTGCAAAATGGTCACAATAACAGCCATCACCATACTTAGTTGCAATTTTTTTTTGAACTTTTAGGATCTACTTTCTTAGCAACTTTCAAATATGCAGTACAGTATTACTAACTGCAGTCACCATGCTGTACCTTCCATTCACATGACTTATTTATTTTTTAATTGGAAGTTTTTACTTTTTGAGCCCCTTCACCCATTTCGCCACCCCTTACCCCTGGCAACCGCCAATTTATTTTCTGTATCCGTTTTTCATGGAAAAATACTTTTTAGTGAGTGTTGTTCTCATGAAATATCTTTGTCTATTTATAAAGGTAAAAGTGAGGATATTAAGTTTTTTAGCCAAAAAAAAGCGTTTCTTTCTGATTGCTTGGCCATTTCATATAAAGCCTTTTTAAAATCTCAGTCCAATTTGAATTATCTTGATAAGTTTTTGTTTCACAGTGCACACATGGTTTAAGCATTAGTTAAATTCTGACATGATGTTTTCAAGCATGTAAAGAACTCACCTATGTATATTTCAAACTTTGGAATTTGTAGGCAGCATCAGTTGATAATGAATCTTTTGAAATCACTCTTCCTTTGGAAACACAACTAATGAGTAATCTTTGGTTAAAAAGATCAGAACTAAAGAAAATAAAGTAAGGTAAAATAAGAATAATACACTATTAGAAATGTAGTTTTAAAAAAGGTAGAGTGAACAAATACTAATTGTACTAAGAAGACTAGAAAATTTCTCTGAAATTATCAAAACATGATGGATAAACCCAGTGTTAATGAGTATATTGTAATGGGCGTAGAAACAAAACATGAACAAAACAAACAACCAAATAGCATTTTTATTATCACTACACGTAACAAGCAAAACAGCTCTACCACATTTTTAATGAAAAGTACCTATCTTGTATTATTGTGAAGTTGCCCAGAATTGATGCCATAAACCTTTTGACCAGAAAAAGCCTTAGAAGAACACCTGGGGGAAAGCCCTGATAATTTGAGGGCTAGAGAAAGGGAAACCTCTTTGGATTCCCAGTCCTTACACAGAAAAAGGAATAAAAATGGTGGAATTGTTTTCCAGACTCCTCTAATTCCTGGAGTGTTGAAGAGGGGTGACAAAGAGGTAGGGACTTGCATAATCGTGGGAAGAATCTTCTCTCTAATTTCCCTGGACTAAGGTTTGCCATGTCATGAGAGTGGAGAAGAAAAATCCAATCAAATTACAGAGTGAATTAAAAAAAGAAAAAAAGACACCAGAACTTCACAGTTACTGAGTCTCTTTACCAAGTGTGTCCCTTGCCTGAGGTCTCTAGGTGCTGAAGAGGAGGTCTAAGTAAGTCATGACTGTGTCCTTGTTCTCTAGGCAAAGAGAATAGAGAGGAAGGAGGTGGAAGAGGAAACTCAGATGCAGTAATTGTACTGTGACCTTGATTAAAGTAGAAAACAGATTGTGTCTTGCTCAGAGAGGAGTGATCATTTATTTACAGTGACACGTGTTGTATGAACACCTTGTCAGACACTCTGGGACTGTCATGTGCTATAGATCTTGGAGAAATCAGAGGTTCCTGATATTGTCTTTCTGGGAGCTTGAGCCCAAAACAGATTTACTGTTAATGAATCATTACTTGTGGTCAATTGTCCTTGATTCTATCCTTCCAAGATGGGTGTTGTTAAATGAAGGTTTTTTACATGTGTAAGCCTGTATTTGCCAAAGGTTAACTTGTGCATTTCTCTACTTTGTATACAAGTTTGAATAATTAATTTTGTAACTCAATGCTACTTTAGTTTTAAAGGTTCTTGCCGTAATTAGAGGGCATGTCATAAGTACAGAAGTTATATAATATATTAGAACACACATTAACAGGATTTGAGCAAGTAGAACTGAACTGAAAAATTGGAGGACTAGTTAGGGATGCTAAATTTAAGTTGGAGCAAAGTTTTCACATAATATGTTTATCTTTAATATTCCTTCTCTTTTATGATGAATAAATGGATCAGGAAACTTGCTACCAAATGCTCTAAAATGATATCTAAGGTTTTCTTGTCAGTGGATTCATGCCATGAATCATCCAGATGCTCTCATTTTTATTTTTTATTTTTATTTTTTTGCGGTACGCGGGCCTCTCACTGTTGTGGCCTCTCCTTTTGCGGAGCACAGGCTCCGGATGCGCAGGCTCAGCGGTCATGGCTCACGGGCTCAGCCGCTCCGCGGCACATGGGATCTTCGCGGACCAGGGCACGAACCTGTGTCCCCTGCATCGGCAGGCAGACTCTCAACCACTGCGCCACCAGGGAAGCCCGATGCGCTCATTTTTTAGCCTTATATGTGGAATCTATTTTGCTTTATGCCCTCTGTAAGGCTGAGGATCAGATGCATTCCAGATAAAGAAGGATGTTTACAGATCTATGAATTGTTAATACCTACCCTGCAAATGCCCTGATTGCAAATAGGTTAGGCATAAAAGATAGCGATACAGGAATGACATCAGTAAGATGTCAAAATTGGAAGCCTCAGACCTTCCTTAATTCCTTCCACAGAAACACAGATTCAATAACAGTACATACACCAATTTCCTTTGCGAGAAATCCAGAAACCAGTTAAAGGCTTTTCATCTTATGTAAACATAAAACCAGCTGCATCAAGGCCGTTAGGAAAATCATGGTATCGTTTTGCCATAGTACCCTGACACTGGTCAGGGTTACTGGTCAAACAAAAGAATAAAATTGGACCCCTGTCTTAAAACATACATAAAAATCAGCTCAAAAAGGATCAGAGACTTAAAAATAAGAGCTGAAACTGTAAAACTCCTAGAAGAAAGCTCCTAGGAGAAGGGAAATCTTCATGACATTGATTTTGGCAATGTTTTCTTGAATATGACACCAAAAGCATAGGCAACAAAAACAAACACAAGTGAGACTACGTCAAACTAAAAATTTCTTCTGCACAACAAAGGAAACAATCAATAGAGTGAAAAGCAACTCACAGAATGAGAGAAAATATTTGAAAACGACATATCTGACATGAAGTTGATCTCCAAATATATAAGGAAGTCCTGCAACTCAATAGCAAAGAAACAGTGACTTAATTAAAAAATGAGAAAGGACTTGAATGATATTTCTCCAAAGAAGACATACAAATAGCAAGCAGTTATATGAGCTGAGAAAAGATGCTCAAAATCACTAATTATTGGGGAGATACAGATCAAAACCACAATGAAATATCACCTCCCACCCGTTAGGATGGTCATTATTAAAATGATGTAAAATAACAAGTGTTTTCATGAGGATGTGAGAATTTGGCACCCTTATACACTGTTGATGGGAATGTAAAATGGTGAAACCACTATGGAAAACACTATGGAGCTTCCGTAAAAATTCAAAATAGAACGTCCACATGACAGCAATCCTACTCCTGGGTATTTATTCAAAAGAACTGAGAATGGGATCTCGAAGAGATATTTATGTTTCCAAGTTCACTGCAGTAATATTCACAATGGCCAAGTGGTAGAAACAACCTAAATGCCTGTGACTGGATGGATGGATAAAGAAATGTGGTATATACATAAAATAGAATACTATTCAGCCTTAGAATAGAAGGAAATCCTGTCATATACAGACAACAACATGGATGAAACTTGAGAACGTCATGCTAAGTAAAATCAGCCAGGACAGACAAATATTGCATGATCCCACTCATGAGGTACCTGAAGTAGTCAAACTCATTGAAGGAAAGAGCAGAATGGTGGTTGCCAGGAGCTTGGGGGAAGTAGAAATGAAAGGTTGCTATTAAAAGGGTATAAAATTTTAGTCATGCAAACTAAAAAGTTCTAGACATCTGATTTAGAAGATTTTACTTATAATTAACACTGTACTGTTCACTTAAACATTTAAGAGGGTTGATCTCATGTTATGTGTTTTAACACACACACAAAAGATAATGGAAAACTAGCATGTGTTTTATTTGAAAACATAACTATAATTTGTATGATTTCATTTCTATTTTAACTTCTAAATACACTCTCAATCATTTTGTAGCCATGCCCATTTCCATCCCAAGATAGCATGCCAAACATAGCATAGTAAACAAGGAGATGGTTTCAGAACTGGGGAGAAAAGGAATAGATAGAACTAGTTGGTAAGGTCCACAAATGTCCCTAGGTCAGAAGCAGTGCTGACTTTTCAGGTCTTCTTAAAGTTCAAATAGGATGGAGTCAAAAGTAAGGGGATGGTGAAACACATTTCCACCCTGAATACACAAGGTAGGGTTTTAAATTTGCATATATGTAAATCATAGTCTTTAAAAAATTTGTTCCATTTTTAAATGTTATTTTAAATCTAGTTTCCTAAACTTTTTGATTCAGTTTTGAAAATGACACCTTGAAGTTTAAAAAACAGTACACTCAAAGGTCTAAACTTACCTTAGAATATCTTCTAGTCTAACTCAGTCATCATATTCTACTACTTTGCAGATCACTTACAGACACCCCTGCTCAGTTACACCATCAGATACTCATTCCTAACTGGCATTAACTCCATCTTCCTTGCACTCACTACAGCTGGTGTGGAATTTTACTCAACAGCACACATGAGAGAGCATTAGTATCCTTCTTGTGTGAGATGCAAAGGCAGTGTTGTCAGTGGTTTGCTATTAGAAGTTTGGTTCTTGAGTGTTCCCATAGTAACTTGCTCAGGGCTTTGGGGCAGTGTTAGCTGGGACTGTTCCTCCTATAATAAAAGATTATTGTTGAGGAACTTCTTATTGCTTTAGTGTCTAAGTCTACCCAGCACTCTGTGTTCTTTGTAGCCCTTCCAGATAAATCCTACCTTTTATAATTGCTACATCTTTCTTTTAAAGGGATGTCTTTTTTTTTTTTTTTTTAACTGTTGACAGGTCAGAATTGTGCCAGTTCATTTAAGGAATGTGTGGCCCTGCACACAATCTCTACAGAGAGACCACCCTTTAAAAAGGCATACTTGCCCTTCTTTGAATTCCTTCAAATAGTTTATGCTACATATTTACATTTTACTCCATGGCTTCCTCTGGAAAAGAAATATGGCCATGCAACTGCACAGCTCGCAGATGCAGCTTTAAATTTCTCTGTGGAAGCCTGCAGATGCACAGAAATTAAATACAGTAGAATTATGTAGGAAATGAATGATCTGTAAATTCATTTGAAATGCTCATTGGCACCCCTTTCCAAACTGGGGTACTTTTAGTGATACGCTGCGTTGATTTCTTTGTATGTCACATTACGTTGAGTTTGTATGTCTCATTATGCAATGTTATCACTTTATGGTGCTGTGGCTTTTGTGGTGACACTGTGAACATAATGTAACGTGATGTACCATGGCTGTGAAATGCCGTCAAACTATGACACTCTAGAGACTCGGTGAATTATGCCATTTCACTGCTGCAATTTCAGGAGGCAGAGAAAACTGCAGGAGGCCCTTGCCTTGTAGGGATATCTGAATTTGTTTATCGACCTTATTTGAGTCATGTGAAGCTATATATTGGTAGATTACTAATACTGCTAATACCACAACCATTTGAAGTCCATAATAGGAAACTCACTTGTCCTTAATTTGTTGTTGTTACACTTTTTCATTTTTATAATTATGGGAGCAATAATAAAAGAAAGTGTCTGTGTCATCTGACCCAGTTCTTTCCTCATGTTTGCCGAGAAGGGAGAAAACGGCTCTTTCTAAACCTGGCACTTGCCTGGGAGGATGGGTCGAAGGTGAAAGGGACAGTTCAGAGGTTTGTGACTGTTACTGATACTAGGCTTTGCTCTTCAGTCTCTTGCTTTATCATGAATCTTCTAGTCCACAGAGACCTTCAAAGTAGTACAACCTTGGGTTTTTCTTCCTTTTGATTCCGCACTGCAATGATTTGTCGCAGGAAGAGCTTTCGTGTCATGATATCACTGATTTGGAAGAAGACATGCAACTTTTTCTGCTTATCCAGTCTTGGCATCTTTAATGAAAAGGAAATATTTCTTTAAAACCAATTTATTTTTTGGCCATACCACGCAGCATCTTAGTTCCCCCACCAGGGATCGAGCCTGCACCCCCTGCAGTGGAAGTGAGGGGTCTTAACCACTGGACCACCAGGGAAGTCCCTCTTTAAAACCAGTTTTATTGAGAGCCAATCAAGACTGGGTCCTTTGCAAGAATTCTCTGGTGGCTACCATTTGCACTGAAGTAAATTATGGCTGTGTTTTTTAGAGACTGGATAACTTAAACCCAGCAACAACAATACTTGGTCACATTCCATTTGTAAGACATTACGTTTCTGTAAACATGATCTACTTTAATTCTCACGATAAATATATACACGTTATTGTATTTTATAGACTAGGAAGCTACCATTGATCCAGATTTACTCATTCCCCTGTGGTTCTTTTCAGACCACATCCTTATTGCTGTTGTTACTTCATCCTGTTAAAAATTATTAGGGAGGTATTTCTACCTAATTATTTATTTGTATGTGTGTTTTAATTTCAGTATCAAAAAAGTATTCACCATGACATCAAAAATATCAGCCTGATGCATTTGTACCAAACAGGCCAATTAGTGTAAATGTTGCCACAAGTTGTTTTATCATTAGTTGTAATAAGGATGCAGAGTCCTGAGAGCTGTGTGTGTTTCTTAGATGAGTAACGTCACCAGTCATCGTTTGAAATCCTCTTTGGACTTAAATGTGATGAAGGAAGCATACAGAGAACATGACTAGGTTGAGAGGGAAGAGTCCCCCTCTCTTCATAAAAAAGCCTCATCTTTCATTTTGCTCCCAAGTTTCTCTTACATATTTGCCTATTTTTACTACCTGCAGAAATCAAATGCTGCTTCACGTTTTTCTTTCCTCCTGTTATCAGGTTAAATGACTTCCTTTTATACTTACATATAATTCCATGAATGATATATTTCCTGAATTAATTAAAATACCCCTTCCATGCCTTTGATGAAAAATGTAGGGTGTAATGTAGCCAAGCTCTCCTGTAAAACTTGACCTTGATGTCAACATTTTTCAACTTCAAGAGGGTGTTTCCTAAGCCCATTTAATTTGATATTATGTTTCATCAGTGAATGAATGCATCCTAATTTTTCATGGTGAAGTTCGTGTGCTTATAATATTTACGAAGACATTAATAACTTTGAAATATTCACACGAAGCATCCAGCTTACTGGCATGATAATACGCTGTAGGAGTATTCCCAAATAAAAGAGTTCCTGCTTCGTAAATTGGCTTAATTGGTTCTCATTTATCTCCATAGGGTATAGAATTCTTTCATGAAAACATAGATGTTGTAGATTCAGTTGCAATTTCTTAGTAAAATATTTTCAATACTTATGATGTGTGTGTGTATGTGTGTGTGTGTGTGTGTGTGTGTGTGTGTGTGTGTTAAATCTGTAAGATTGTAAAATAGGACTATCAAGTCCAACCTAGTATTGGATCCATGACCCATGGAACCCCTTCATGTTCTAGCTTTATTTGTAATTCTTTATACCTTAAATATCCAAGCTTTTACTTCCTCTTTAGAGATACTCTATATTTTTGGCTAGTCCTTCTATATTAGTTTTCTGTTGTTGCATATCAAATTATCCCAGGGCTTCCCTGGTGGCGCAGTGGTTGAGAGTCCGCCTGCCGATGCAGGGGACGCGGGTTCGTGCCCCGGTCCGGGAAGAAACCCCATGCCGCGGAGCGGCTGGGCCCGTGAGCCATGGCCGCTGAGCCCGCACGTCCAGAGCCTGTGCTCCGCAACGGGAGAGGCCACAACAGTGAGAGCCCCGCGTACCGCAAGAAAAAAAAAAAAAATTATCCCAGACTTAGTGGGTTTGCACAGCACACCTTTATTATTTCACAATCTCTGGGTCAGGACCCAGACGAGGCTTCGCTGAGTTCTCTGCCCAGGGTCTACCCATGCTGAAGTCAGGCTATGTTCTCATTTGGAGGGTTTACTGGAGAGAACCCACTTCCAAAATCATCCAGGTCATTGGCAGAATGTATTTTCTTTTGACTGTATGACTGAGGGTCCTAGTTTCTTACCAGTTGTTGGCTAGAGACCACCCTCAGCCAACCATATGGCCCTCTTCATAACAGGTTACAACGTGGCTGTTTGCTTCTTCAAGGCCAGCAAGACAGTCCCTCTCTCTAGGCTGCTAGGATGGAGCCTTATATAATGGGACATAACCATGGGAGTGACCTATTCTGTTGGTAAGAAGCACATCATAGTTTCCACCTCCACTCAGAGGGAAGTGATTATAGAAGATGTGATCTGTTGAGGTTCCCCTTAGGGTTTGTACAAGACAGGACACTCTCCCATTGCATTGAGGAAATCCATCAGTTTAAATACACCAAATATCTATTTTATCCACATTTGTCTTTGTTTCATATGGGAGACAGGTTGTTCTTAGGTTACTATTCCTTGCTGCTATATCAAGGGCACTTTCTGGAAGGAAACACATGAACTGGAAATTTTGAGACTTGAGAACAATAATGAATTTTTTGGTCTCTTCTTTCTTATTGGTACCTTCCAGTAGAACGTTATCGGTATTCTTTAAACTTTCCCAATTTTAACTGCATAGGATTTGAGTGGCTTATATTACCCCATATAAAATAGTGATAATGACAATAATAATACCAATTGCTATTATTTGCTCTGTGTGGTCCTTATAAATACTGTCATTATACTCTTTATAGCATCCCTAAAATGGAAGCATCACAACGTCCATCTTCAGAGATGAGACAACTAGGATTAGAGAGCTATGTGCGTGTGCCCAAAGTAAAAACCCATAATTAGCAAAATGTATTTTTTAACTGAGGTCTGGCTAAAACCAAAGCACTCATACTCATTAGAGTTATTTTAATGTGATAAAATACTATATGGATGTTCCTAAGAAGAAAATTATCTTTCTTTTGTATTTAAAGAAACTTTTCTGAACATACCCAACAGCTAGTATATTGTTTTTTTTCTTTTTGGTTTGGGAGCCTACCATTCTGGAATTCTAGAGCTGTCCATAACAGAATTGCTCAATCCTCACTTCTGACATTTTGTGTTAAAAATTGCTTTGTTTTGGGGGGCTGTTCTATATATTGCACGATGTTTAATGGCATCCCTTGTGACAAGCAAAAATGTTTCCAGACATTGCCAAACGTTCTGGAGGTGGGAAGTGGGAGGTGTCAGAATCACCTGGGTTGAGAACCACTGTTGTACAGTGAACTCTAGTCCCTTTAAAGCTCCTGACTCTAGCTCTGAGACTTTCTCCCTCGGAATATTTTTAAGATGGTGTTTCTCTAAATATGATATGATATCTACCATTTTTCCCCTTCATTTACACCTTTTCAAAACCACTGTGTTTTTATGATTACCTGTTAACTTATCATTTAAATAACTGCATATTTTATTGATCAAATATTGAAATAAAGCCAGGAAAAAGAACTTCCTTGGACAGACTTGGAATCCACTCTAATTTCCTGCCATTCTAAAATCCTAGCAGCTTTGTCCAAGAACTGATTTTTAACCCTTTCCATGTCAAATGTAACAACTTCTGCTATTCAAGTTCTGTATCTGACCCAGTCTCAAAACCCATTTTTGTTTTAGCAACTAAATTGTCTACTTTCCCGTGCTTGCTTTGCAAAGCAACGTTAGTCCCAATCGTGTTTCTTGCTTAATAACACCCTCTCTTTCTGTTGACATTTATGTTGAGCGTTATTTGCTGTTTGACTAGTGGAGGAGACTGGTATTATCTAGACTAAAGTGAGAGAGTTGGTCCCCCTGAGAATAAACACATGTATAGATAGATACCTTCATCATTAGCTGGGACCTTAATTTTATACCCTATTTAACCTAGAAAATAAATTTTATATTTGTGGGTAGATATCTTTATGCAGTTTAAACCTTTAAAAACGAAGTTTAAAATGAAAAAAATAGAGAAGAAAAAATAAACTTTGAGTTAAAAGAGAACAGTGCAATTCACAAGCTTGGAACTTTCTCAGTGGTCTCTTTTCATAGCATGTACGGAATGATAAATGAGATTTGATTGTTGTTGTTTATTTGTTTCATTCAAAGATATGAGCATTTGATTCTATTCTTTGTTTACTTTATCAGGATATTTCCTCAACCAGAACAGTATAGCTCCTTTATTCCCTAATTCTATGCTCATTTTTGTCATATTTTGGTTTTGATTTTTTTTAATTGAAGTAAATGTTCTTTGATTTTCCTTTTTTGGTATGCTTATTTTTTTTTAATTTGTTTGTTAGTTAAGCAAGCATAATTTAGAAAAGTGAAATTTGTTTCTTCACCTTTTTCACCTGCTTGGAGAAATAAAAATTTGTATTAATTCGGACAAGGCTGGATATAAATTTACATTTGTAACATCACTGAAAAAATGAAAAATACTAAGAAAATAATAATGTAAATCAGAATAAGTTGGAAATATTTACTCTCAAGACAAAGTAAATATAAGGAGTGTGATTATAGTGATAGCAAAAGGACTGTTGTATAAGGTGAGCGAGTAGGTAGGGAACTTCAAAGTCTATGCTACCTGTGAACCTAGGTGGAAACTTGTCTGAGCAGGGTTCCCATTTTTCACCTCTATCTTGATAGTGTGGATAAAATCAATGTTATAAATCAAATTACAGTTTAAAGGAGTTTTAATATTGTCAACATATTTCTAATTCAGAAGGACCTCCTCTCGGTTTGTATTCATTGCTTTTCTGCATGTGAGTGTATATTGTATATACATGTACATAGAGAGTGGATCATGTGCTGTGGTTCTCTCTCTTTTACTCTTTGTGCATGTCAATTAGGATTTAAATTAAATTCTAAACAACATCATTATTTCACTTTCAAACACATGTTAAAATTGCACTTAGATTTGTCTTTGCATGTGCAAGGTTAGATCCTCTTGCTATGTAGCTCTGGATCTTATATTTGATCCAAAATCTTCTTTCTAAGAAAGCATTTCTCATTTCTGCATGTGATATCAGTCTTCCTTCCTCCTCACCCTTCCTCTGGCACCCCTATGGCCTGTTGGAACATGGTTAGAAATTGAACTCCATGATATTTCTGTCAATCAGGGTGGTCTCAGTTTTACTATAGTAAAAACAGTAACCTCCCAATCTCAGTGTCTTAAAGCAAGAAAGGTTTTATTTTTGCTCTTGCTGTGTGTCTAGAAGGGGTCACTGGATTGCCTTAGACGTCACCGCCACTCTGGGTCCTGTGCTGAAGTTAACTAACTGCTCCTTCCTTCTTGAGTACAGAGAACATGATTCTTTGATTGCCCTGATGGAAAGTGAGAAATGCGTGTGAGCAACATCAATGCAATGTTGACAATCACCACTTGCTCTTTAGTTCACGAAATGTTAAGTTCAGACTCCTTCCTCCGTGCAGAACACACTAACCTCCCTCCCAAGCTAGATGGCCTAAAAGTCTGATCCAGTCACTGGGTCCAACTCAAAGCCCAAGAGATTTAAATCATGTCCAGTTCTCAGGAGTGCCCTTGAGACTTGTGAACTCAGGAGACACAAAATTGGCTATCCTCTCCTCCCCTTTATACTCCTGATATACCTCTGCAGTACATGTTCTCATTCATGAAGGGGAAGGATGGGCAACAAACAGCCGTCATTATCCCATAGCAGCCTGGAAGCTCACTAAATTGGACTGTTTGGTTCCTCTACCCCAAGGGTGGGGAACAGTCATCGATTGAGCTCTGGGTGCTCTTTGCGGGTGCCCACCCGTCCATCAGGTCTCCAGGCTCTTCCTTTTCCGTTTTCCTGCTTGGCCATATCTGAAGTTGGAGAATATACCTTCCTTGGAGATGAGCAGCTTTCTCAGCCTGCTTTCTGCTTGTAGGCTGCTGGGGTCCAAGGGTCATTTTATGTCTCAGACGGTCATAGTCTCTTTTACTTCTGGCAAGCTGGGGTTTTGACATAGAAACACTCTCAGAACTGTCAGCTTCTCACTGATTTGATTTTAATGCAGTTCCACGTATCAGTGTGTACACTCATTGTTTCTTTCCACACATAATTTCCATATTAGCTATACCTGTAACCATTCTTCCCCCTATGCCTCTCTCATTATCTTTCTACTTAACTATGGGTCGCTGAGCCTATCAGGTCTTGGAGAGAGAGAGAGTCACAGGATTTTCTCTTTTCTCTGGGACATTTTGTCCAATTGAAATGAGTTCCTGGGTATTTACCTTTTAGTTTCACCTTTACTCAACATCTCTTTATTCCTCCAGCTTGTGCACCTACTCTGGATATCATTTCAGTGGTTGCAAACTGGTATGAAAGAATGCATTAGTCATGGTTCTTGGTTGCCAGGAACCAAAGTTGAGTCTGGGTGATTGAGCAGAAATTGTGTCTATTAAAAGAATATATGGTAGCTCACAACTTTTTTGACATGAAAGAACCAAGCTTCAAGCAAACTTTCCAGGAATAACACCAAAATCTTTCCTGCAGAGTTCACTCAATGAGGCATCATTGATGCTGCTGCCACCCCTGGAGCAATGTTGGGAAGTTCCATGACTGCCATTGCCTGATTGAAAGTGGCTCTGTGCTGGGGACTTTGGATTGCTGCTGCCCTCACAGTTTGATGCCCAGCCACTACTGCCTTTGGGGACAAAATTACTTCTGGATGGACCTACCTCTTAAAGTTGCTCACTTTTGAATTCAAGTTCTTAAGAAGTTTTCTGGATTCTACCTTAGGAGGTCAACTCATAAATCTGGAAATTAATCAAACATAGCAAAGTTGTTCCAAAAATACCAGGTAGGAAAAATAAAAGGCATCCATGATCTCATCTTGTTTTTAGCCATTAATCTAGAAGTTTTAGATTTCTCCAAAATCATGCATGTGGGTTCTGGAATTTTGCAAGAATTCCCTTCATTAACTAGATACTACATCTGAAAGTTTCAAATTAGGGTAGTTCCACATGGGCATCCATACCTGAGTGTGACAGCACCTTACCAATAACAACATTCATATGCAGAAAACTACTTTTCATTTCCACTTGTTATTCACCTTCGATGTTAGCGTTATTGTTATA
Organism: Phocoena phocoena; assembly: GCF_963924675.1. NCBI lineage: Eukaryota > Metazoa > Chordata > Mammalia > Artiodactyla > Phocoenidae > Phocoena > Phocoena phocoena. The sequence goes on from NC_089236.1 coordinate 72,930,126, forward strand.
ATACTTTCACTAAGAGTTTATTTCTACAGAGTTGAGAATTGAATCCAATTTGGGGGTTCTAAAATTCGTGTTCAGCAGGTTACATTTCAACTATGCATTGATACTAGAAAAACAGTAGGCTCAGGGGGGAAGAGATAGAAGGGGACAAGGCTCTAATATGTGTGTTGGGGGCTTCCCTGGTGGCGCAGTGGTTAAGGATCTGCCTGCCAGTGCAGGGGGCACAGGTTAGAGCCCTGGTCCGGGAAGATCCCACATGCCGCGGAGCAAGTAAACCCGTGCGCCACAACTACTGAGCCTGTGCTCTAGAGCCCGCGAGCCACAACTACTGAGCCTGTGTGCCACAACTACTGAAGCCCGTGTACCTAGAGCCCGTGCTCCGCAATAAGAGGAGCCACCGCAATGAGAAGCCCGCGCACCGCAACAAAGAGTAGCCTCCGCTCGCTGCAACTAGAGAAAGCCCACGCGCAGCAACAAAGACCCAACGCAGCCAAAAATAATAATAAAATAAATAAGAGGGTTGACATAAATTATTAAAAAAATCATTAATATGTGTGTTGATGGGTGAGAGGAAAGATATGGGTAAGGAGGTAGAAGGGTATGGAATATGAAAACTCTGTGTCATGAGGGAGTATTGAGAAACTCAAATCATCTATATCGTAGTGCAAGTCCACAGAAGGAAATAAACATGGGTGTGGGAAGGGAGATAAAATAAATTAACACCATATACCTCTTAATTAGCAGCAGACTTCTGACTACTTTTTGTAGAATTTCATGTTTTTGTGAAATTTGATGCCACACGAATATTACACTCCATTAGTTTCCCCAAAATCACACTGGCTATTTTCTTCAAATTCAGTGTGTCTTCCCTATAGTGTTAGTGAGTTGTCTAAATATCAGCATTTTCTAATAGCAGCATTTCTTGGCAGTTTTAAGATTCACTCAAGTTCAAGATATGGTTGAAAACATGGTTTTATAAATTATCTTACTTCAAGTTGACACCTTTTGCCCAATGGAACTCTTGTTTTGTAGCTCTGCTCACCAACTATTATTGCACCGTGACATTCCCCAAACAAATATTTTGTGTTTGTAACAGGTGTATAATGTTTCTTTAAAAAATGAAGGGAAAGACACAGAAAATAGTAGCTTCAGTGTGTTGACTCATCCCTCATAGTGCACTGTGCACTATGCTAAGTTCAGCTATTTGAATTTATTTTTGGGTTTAGAAAATTGAGCTCATTTGCAGTTGGCCACCTCTGACCACCATCATCTTTTCTCCTGACATTGAATCATTGGTTGATTCTGATCTGCCTATTTCAGGTTCTACGGTATATATTGAAATTTCTACAGTGCCTTTCCTTACCAAAAAAGTACAAGAGTGGCAGCAAAAAACTACTATCAAGATCTATTTCCAGTATGGATAGCTTATAAGAGAGCCTGCAGCCTTTGAGAGCATTTGCTTTTCCACTTTATCAGTTGGGAGAGATATTGAGGATACTTATCCTTTCAATAACGCAGGAGCCTCCTTGTCTCTAGAAAATTAATCAGGTTTCTGCCCTTTTTCAAACCCACCCTATTCTTAAACAAAGATGTTACTACATATTAAGGTATGATAGTTCCAATTTATGTGTCATATTGTATTTCTTAAATTAGATTCATTTAGACTTCGGGATCAGGTGGATTAAATTATGATTTAAATGCCAAATTTAATTTGGTCTTAAAAAGATTTCTTATCTGCAAGAGAAGCTCATTATGTTTATTATGTTGACCTTTTCATTACATGTCTGTTTTTTATATTTTTGTTTATTTCTTAACTGTAATTTCACACTCAGAGTATCTTAACACTTGCAAGGAATTTTGAAGCACATGATTACATTTGTGTGTGTGTGTGTGTGTGTGTGTGTGTGTGTGTGTGTGTGTTATTTCCATGATGAAACTGGATAATATCTTACAATCATATGGCTTTTGTTTCTGTAACTTTCCTGAATTCCCTAGTCTTACTATTGAGCCTACCCAGGAGAGCTTATCCTCAGTATCTGTGCTTCATCTGGTTATCTTATTTACCATGATGATGCATTGTCCTTTTTATGCAGATGATATCCTGATTTATCTCTTTCAGTGAACTTTTCTGCAGCAATTTCAAAGCTGTCAGGCTGGCAGACTAAGATTAAAGACTAAAAGGCCTAGCATTTCCACAGCAAAGTACATACAAACACAACAGCCAGTTAGAGATCTTCCCTTGATTTAACAATATTTTGGTTCTGACTCATTTTTGTGGGAACAGATTCTTCTGTAGAAGAAGTGCAAAACCAAGGTCATGGAGGAATGCACTCTGGAGGTGTTCTAGGGGGATATTATTCACCGGTTGCTTAAATGTTTCATTTAACTTCTAAGGAACATTGATCAACCATGACCATTGTTCTCTGGGACTGATTTATAAGTACAGGAATAGCCTGAGAGCATCACATTGCTAGATTAAATATCAAGAAATGAGTGGGAAAAATGTTAAGAGAGAAGAAAACCCAGAATATTCTGCGACCAGAAATACCTCCTTTACCATCTTCTAAATGTTGGAGTTAGTAGGGCCTGACTTTTGACTTTTTAAAAATTATCATTCTACCCCTGCCCTCAAGTCCAGTTCATTCTTGTTGGTTTAAATGTCATGAATATTTTCTGATGCCTATACTTACATCTCCAGCCCTGACGTATTTTCTACGATGCATACTTATGTAATAACTTATTTGAATGTTACATGGAAATGTCATAGTTATCTCTCATGTTTGTCATCATAAACTAGCTTGCCTTTAGTGTTTCGAGTAAAAGCCATATCTATTCAACTAATTGCTCAAGCAAGACACCTAGGAATTGTCTTTGACACTTGCACATCTAATTCACCAGCAGGTTGGGTTGATTCTACTTACAAAAGGTTTCCTCGTATCATCTGTTTCTCTGTTTTCAGTGCTGACCCTCTACTCGGATCAACCACCATCTCTCATCCGGTTTCTTGGTTTCCCATTTCATTCTTGCCTGGTTTTAATGCACTTGCTACATAATAACCAGAAATATTTTTTGAAAAGCTAAAGCACACTTACTACTTCACTGTCTAGAGCCCTGTCATCACCTTTTATTGCACTTAGAACAAAAGCTGGATATTTTTCCCAGAATCCTGCATGGATTCTCTTTCTAATTCTTCCTAGTTGTAATCTGTATGAACTCCAGGATGCAATCTCTTTGCCCCTTAGTTTGCTCATTTTTCAAATGAGAATGGTAATGGTGAAAATACATCTGTCAGAGTTCTTGAGAAAATTAAATGAGTTATAACTAACTATGTAAGCAACTGGAATAGTGTCTTCAACACAGTAAGTGTCATATAAGAGTTTGCTATTGTCCTTGACTTGACCTTCCAAACCTGGCATCATTTGGCCTCTCCTTTTCTCTTCAATCTCATCTTGTCCCCCTCCACTGAGATCCAGCCATGTTGCCTTTTGTTCAGTATTTAATTATTTATTCAATTATCCTCACGAATCAGCTGCTTCCCCATTTTCCTGCCAATAGGCCTCAGTTTAAATATCATCTTGAACGTCATACCATAGAAACAGAGTTCTTTCATTTGCTCTAGCTGTTGCAACCCAGTGACTCAGACCATCCTTGGGTCAGAACTAGGAGAGCCCAAAGCGGGTCGGGGGGTGATGGGAAAGACCCCCTTACACTCTCTTGCTCATGGTGGCCCTTATTCCTGATTCTATGTCCAGAAAGACAAGGCTCATCAGAGCTTTTGTTGCCTATGATACCCTGCTGGGGTCTCATTCTCAGATCCATGTCAGGACAGAAAGTAGAAAAGAAAAAACAAAACAAAACTCCCCCCCCGGGCTCTCACTTCATACAGGTTGCTTCTTCCAATTTTGACTTCATTTCCCAATCAGCTTGATTTCGCTTCCTTTTCAGAGTCTTCTGGTAGTTGCTCTTTCTATTTACCCAGCATTTTGAAGTGTAGTGGGCTTATTCCCTCTTACCCAACCCTGGAAGTACATATAATTCATCTCTCAGGTATTTTAGTTCATCAGTGATAATTTCTTCCAACTTCCCAGTCTGAAGACACTTGGGATCATCAGATGCAGCTCACTGTAAGCCCTAATTTCCTGAAAGGAGTAGCTGGCCTTCACTTCCCCAGCATTTCCAAGTGTTGTACAGTTTTGAATTACCTATATTAAATCTGTCCCTGAAAAAAATCAACTAGAATAATTTTGGATTTGCCAGTTTTACTTTGATACATGCTCAGAAGACACAACACATGTGAAGGTTCTATCAGAAAAAAGGAAACATTATACGACTGTTAGGTACTTTTTCTCTCCTCAAATGTCCTTTTCTTCTGGAGAAAAATCTAATTTCTCATCTAAATTACTATGCATTTTTCTTTTGTATTATCTTTCTGAGCCATAATGAAGCAATGTGGAAAATATAACACTTAAATTTTGAGTACAAGGTTGTATAATTTATACTGTGTAGTTGTATCAGCCTTTTAAAATTACAAACTTGCATCTAAGAGATTATTTTCTTTGAATAAATAAAGTATTTGTAGATTTGTTGTTGTTTATTTCTTTGTAATGCTCTGTTGAATAGGGTGTTTTTAAAGTAGGGATGTTATTGCAATGATAGTACTCGTTAAGAAACCGTCAACTAAAAAAACATGGAACTTCCTTATTCACAAAACAGTATTAAGGGGGTGGAGGAGGGATGAAGTGGGAGGTTGGGATTAGCAGATGCAAACTATTCTATATAGAATGGATAAACAGCAGGGTCCTACTGTACAGCACAGGGAGCTATATTCAATATCCTGTGATAAACCAGAATGGAAAAGAATGTGAAAAAGTATATATATATATATATAAAACTGAGTCACTTTGCTGTACAGCAGAAATTAACACAACATGGTAAATCAACTATACTTCAATAAAATTAAAAAAAATAAAACAGTATTAAGTGCATATAAGACAACTCTGTCTGACTATTCTGCTGTAGATCTCATCACTAAGGGGTGCTAGTGAGATGGAAGATGAAGCTTGTTCTGATTAAACTACCAAAAGACCTATAGCAGAGAAGGCCACAACATCAATGCCCAGAATCTCACTCAGAAAACATGGGTCAGAATATGCTATAATTTGAAAGGTTTTAATGCAAAGAATTTTAATGAGGAAGATGAATAATGAAAAAAATATAATTTAATGTAAGACTTAGGATCTCTTGGGGAAAACAATACCAAGTACCAGATTAACCTCATGACTTTTATTGCAAACCAGGGTCACTTTTCCTGGAGGAAACTATGAAGGCAGCCCTAGGCTACAATGAGACAAGCTATCTGATTCCCAGAGAAGCTGAAGACTGGGGCAATGATAATAAAATTTCTAATGTTTATTGCCTGGGGAAAGATTTTCAAAGATGGCATGATGCCAATAATAAATTACTTTTTAAACAAATCCCTGAACCTTTGCTCTCAGTGGCTTCCCTTTGGTGTCTCGTCAAATGTCTCCAGTCTGATAGCCCAGTGCATCGATAATTTATTGTAGGCCGGACAGGGAAAATTCTTCCATTTACCTGCCATTCAGAAATTTTCCTAAGTTACAACAGCAATACCATTAGCAATACGTAGGTCAGAAACTAGCAGTCTGTAGGTCGGAAACTAGCAATGGCTGTGACTGTGCATATTTATTTCTGCCTAGAAATGTGTCATTAAGGAAAATAAAAGGGGACTGAATAAACTATTACAAAAATGTAGTTATTGTTTCTTTCCTCGTCTTTTCTAACACATGGAGCAGATATCTAAACTGTATAACACAGATCATATACTAAATAAAATCCTTATACATACCAGTTATTCCAGGGTATACTTGGGTAAATCCTTTGAAAACTCATTAATTTGAGTCTAATTAACATCTGATCATAAAGTTTTGTTCTATAGTTTCAATATGTGCCCCAAGTCAAATCAAATAAACTAGAAATATTAGTTTGTAACAAAATGGAATTTAAATTCACACAGAATCTTTTTGTATGCACATCCTTTAGTTACCAAAATTCACATTATACAGAGTAGTCGGTAAATTGTGATTCTTAATATGAAACTAGTAGCCCAAGCCTGTTAAGACTATATCGGTTGCCAACACAAAATGATACAAAACAAACATTCCTTTACTCAGTCTTCAAGATGAAGTAGAACTGCATACAAGGAAGAGCAAAAAGGATGCATCAATAGGAACGCTGCACCCCTCCAAAAAAAATCACACTCTTCATTTGAGCTACATGGGGCTATCTCTTATTGCAGGTGTTTTTCATAATCTCCATTGTCTCTGCTATAAATGGAATGTGATTAGATGGGACAAGAAAGAAATGTATGCAGTGATAATAACTTCCAGGTTATGAAGAAAACATTTTCTTTCAAAAAGTCTATGTTATTCACATTATTAATCAAGAGTGAGGGGAAAATATATTCAATATATTCCTATATTCAAAGATCTATAAAATTTGTGTCCTATTAACCCTTTCTTGGAAAGTTCCCTGAGGCAATACTCTAGCAAAATGAGAGGATAAAGGTAGCAAGATAAAGTTAGATGACTCAGGAGATTTTTAAAGGTAAATCCTCAACAAAATCTTACAGTCTAGCTTAGAGCAGAAGGACGGAAGTCTCCAGGGCAAAATAATAATAACAGGAAAGCTCTATAGTATAAATCTAAAATTCATGAGACGTTCCATAAAATTAAAATAGTAATTTATTTAATTAAACATAAATAATATTAAATAAGTAAGCAACTACAAATTCTAGGAGAAAACAAACAAAAGGCTTTAAAACTGTTATGGTCGAAATTTAAAGCAAACTAAAACACAACTTCATTTTGAGCAACTCCATGAATATCATAATGAGAGAGTTTGTCTCGACCATGTCACATGATACTTTGATTGGCATATTAGAAGTGACACTAAAAGAATTATGATCATATTATCCCAGGGTGTAAGCCCAAGCATCATAAATTCAAGGGTGGCGCTTGGGTTTACAGTGACCAGTGTTTACATAAATGAATTTCCTGAAAATAATGCTTGCTGATTTTTATCTTTTGGAATCAACAATGGACATACCATAGAATACTTAACCAGGGTTAGAGAACATAAAATAAATATTAGAAGTTCTGCCAATATAAACATACACATACATTTTACAGAGACTGGAGGGAAGAAGGGGAGGAAGACAGATTAAAAAGGAAAGTCAGAGACTTAAAGTTGATATTAGGAAAGTTCATTTTCTCTTATAGGAACAAGAAATAGAAGATTAAGTATGATTTTTAAATTTCCATAGTTGCATAGCAGGTGAACTAAGAATTTTGATAAAACAAAATTAGAGAAGAGGTAAGAGGAAGTATAATATTATAAATCCATATATATTAACAGAAAAGGGAAAGAAAATGTTGTTTGAGCACTTCAAAATTGGTTGAAAATATTTGCCTTTGAGAAAAGTAAATCAACACATATTTTTTATTAAATTTCTCTGTGCTATTAGATTTTAAAAATCGTGTGCATATATTACTTTAGTCAAATTATAAAACAATTTGAAAACAAAACTTTCATATAAAGGGAGATATATAGAGTAGCAACATTCTTAAGGTTGGAAAATATAATAAATTTATCAGTGCTATTCTGTGGTCTCCATAATATTTGTTAATTCCCTATCAGATTCCCCCAAGTGGCTTCTCCAAAGAGCAATTATTTAACTTCAGTTTCCCAAACTTTGATCCTTAACTCCTAGAAGTTCCTCCTTGTCTGCTATTTAAATAAGAGGGTAGATGCTTATCCAGAAAAAAATTGCTTAAATTCCCTCTTTCTCACCTTCGAATGAGGCTGTTCAGCTCATCTCCATTCATTTTCTTCTTTCTCTTCTGCTCTAAGTATGTGTCTGTTCTTCTCTAAGACCAATTCCTGTATAATCACCCTTAGTTCAGTCTCAACCATCCAACCTCCTTCTAAACTTAATTCCCTCTATTCAGTCTTTAATCCTGGCTTATGTGGACTCCCTGCCTGCCCACTAACATGCTCCAATATTGTTTATCAGATTCACATTTTTCAGATGGCCTATGCTCTTGCTTTCTTCCTGTCATACTCAATCTAATAATAAGGATAGTGTACATTTGCTGCCTCTGTTTTCTTACCTATCAAACCCATTTGGTAACCTTTTAAAATCTGGCATTTATCTCTATGGATATAAAGAAGCTACTTCTTTATAGGTTAATAATGGCCCTACAAATATCACATGAAAATAATTTTTCTCAGTTTTATCCTCATTTGCTTCCTCAGCTTATCAGTTTTGATCACTGCGTCATGAGTGAAATGCCCTTTTTTATGCTGTATCATCCGTTTGTCTTTGTGCCTTTGTGAACATGGCTTCGCTGTTATCATGGTTTGTTCTTCTCACTCTTCTTAAACCCTAAATGATGTCAATGCATAATTTTCTTCTCCAAACATATTTTTCCTGTATCAACATTCTCTCTTTGTGCGATTCCGTACACTCCACAAAGCTGTATCTTTACTAATGCCTTTGTATTTAGAGTACTGCATTTGAAACCAAACCCATACTTTAGTTCATCTTATCTATTACATTTTATCCACCTATTACTGCTGACTGTTTATCTCTGGCCACTCTTTTCATCAACTAAGCTTAAGACCTCATGGAGTCAGTCTTGATTTCTTGGTCTTCCTCATTGCAACCATGCATCCATTTGATTAATATCCCATCATTCTTGTGCTCACAGTTCCTTGGGCATTTATCCTCTATTTTTTATTCACACTGCCTCCATTGAAAACTTCCTGATTTTACCGTTTACTTCAATTTTCCGTGTATTTTCGTCACTCAACCCTAGTTCTTAAAGCAATTCAGACCAATTGAAGATATATTTCAAAAGTTTCAGCCTCACAGTCTAACAGGGCTTGAATTTAAGTCATGAAGTGGATGATTTATGACAGATGCTGGAGCTGGAAGCCGGCCTGTTTCTGGGCTGTTTTGTGCTAACATATTTTCTCCTTTTCTAGCTAGGAGACAAATCCCAGGTACCCAAAAGGCTACAAAGCTTAGCACTCTCTGTGCCCTGGACCTGACTCAATACTCTAGATTTGGTTTCAGATTTGGCTAACATCCCTCTACCATTTCCCCAAGTGCTGATCAAGAACAGCATTCCTCTACTGGATTTGAGATCCCGTAGTAAACCACAGACCCCATCTGGGGGTACTTCTCTATTCAACTTCCTCAGGTATCTGATCTGCTTCTCACCTCTTCCCATGCACCTGCAGGAGTCCTGCTGTAGCTGGACCACGTGTGAAAGATCTGCCAGTCAACAGGCTTCTGATTTTAATCTGCTATAGGAATTCCCCAGTGCTGTCTGGGTTCCCATTAATTGTACCACTCTGTACCAATGTGTGAGATTACTGCATTTTTCAATACTATTCATGCTATTCTTCTCTGAGTCAAGTCTTTATAGCTGGTTTATTTCCTTTTGCTCCCACCTTACCTTAGCAATGTATAATCCATGGTAGACTTAAGACACTCTTCTCTCCCCTTGTCCCAGCAGCTGTGATCCCATAGTTCAAACATAAATAATATCACTGTCCTAATTCAAGTCTTCAATACCTCTTTACTCTCCTACAAAGCAATAGTTGTTTAATAATATTTATTACTTATAATTACTCTTCTGAATCTCCTTGTAAATCACTATTAGATTGGTTTTTCTATGATTGGGGAGTATTCATTTATATGAATTATTATTCAAAACCCATTTGTTTCAAACTACCTTAACTGTAATACTGTCATTATATACAACCCACATTTTAGGTAAAGTAGATTTCTCATCTTTCTACAGTAATTCTACACATCTACTTATGACATTTCTTCCACAGGAGTTGCCTTCCTGCCCTCATAGGTATGAAAACCTGTATTTCCAGTTTAAATCTCAATCCAGGAGGAAACTTTACCAGAAGATTGACTATGAGAATAAGGGACATGGCTCACTTTCTGAAGATTTTGTTTCCCTGCCTTCTAATCCTACAATCTTGATACCTCAGAAAGTGCTAATTAATATGAAGTTGCTACTTGTTATGCTTCACAAATGGTAAATTTTTAAAGGATATTACTATATTAATTGTAAATAGATGTCAGCTTTTAACATAATGAGCACACAATAGCATTTAATTGTGGTTAGCATCCTTCAGCATAGTCTAGGTGGTTTTTATGGCAATAAAAATATCATATTAATATTGGTTAAACATTAACAATTTTTTATGATTCATTAAGAACATACATTTAGATATGGTATATCTACTCCTCTGGTCCTCTTTTCCAATGTGTTAAAATGGAAATATTCAGCATAAAGGTAATAAACGCATATAAATATGGTTATTACAAAAAAGTCAAAGGTCTATGTAGCTAATTATCTTGATGTTATCAATAGTACAAAGACAAGCAACTCAGAAATTATTTTATGCTTTTATCGATAAAGAATAAAAGGTAATGATCTTATTTTAAATTATAGTTAAATTCATCACTAAGGCATGGGGCAGAACTTTAAACCATGGACCCGTTAGGTACCTACCCATATTATGTGCCATATGAGCTCTCTGAAAATATACATAAGCACCTTTCTGTAAAAAAGTGATATGAATTTGACAGTTAGTTTCAAAGTAAAAGGTAAGACTATAAAATATATTTAAGAATCACTAATACAGTGCATCCATGAAAATGTAAAGGAAAGAGAAAGAAAAAATGGACCCAGGGAAATTAAAGAAAAAAGAAGTTTTCTTTCTGTCATTCAACAATACAAGTGGAACACAAAGATAGAATAGTTAACAAGGCAGAGGTGATTCCCGCTTTCATAACACTTACTGTTTTGCTAGGAGAAGGCAAATAAACTATTAAATAAGCAGGATAGTATTAGATGGTGATAATTGATAGGAAGAAAATACAATAGCTTAGTATGGGAGTAAAAGGGCCAAAGGGGGAGTTACTTCTAACTGAGAGGTCAAAGACAATCTTTCCAGTGTGACGTTGAAGCTGAGAGTAAAATGCCAAGAAGTAGTCAACTGTGAGAAGATTCTAGGCAATAGAAAGTGCAAAGGCCTGAAGGTGGGGATGAAAGTTGTTTTTCAAAGGAAATAGAAAGAAAGCTAATGCAGTTTAGTAAAAATAAATGAGAACAGAATAGCACAAAATTAAATCAGAAAAGGATGAGTTCGTGTAGAGTCTTGTAGGCCATGCTAGGGTGTTTCAGTTTTGTTCTAATATTTTATTAAGACATTGTCTTCTTTAAGCTAAGAGTAATGTCTAATTGACCTTTGACTACCAAAGTCTATTTCTGCAAAATACAAAACAAATGTGTCCTGGAAAATGCAGACACCTTTTTCTTATTCTGACTCATTGTATCTTATGGGGAAAACTTAAAAAAAAAAAAAGAAAATATATATATATACACACACATATATATACACACACATATATGTATGTATACAATTTTATTTTATTGGAATCCTTGTATTACATACAGTCAAACTGTGTTTAAATGTTAATTATACCTACATCTTAAAATATTTACTTTAGAGAACAGGTGGGGATATTTTCTTAGAAGGCTAATGGTATCGAACAAACCATTGTGTTTACTAAATTAACTGTGTCATGCTCATAACTACTTAGGTAAATCATGTTCGGGAACTAAATGGAATGTGTCAGGTTGAGACACAGATACTTTCATTTTCCTCTGAGATATGACCTCTAGTACCATTGGTAGAAACAAAGAATGGAATTGCATCTGCCTGTGGCAGTCAGTGTGAGTATAACTTAATTTGTTGATTTGGACCTTTTCTCCTCAGTTGCCGAAACTTTACAAAGATAAACACTAGGGAGTTAGATTTACAGTGTATAAAATTTCTGGTGTACTATTGCTTTTCATAATAAGAGAGAATAAAATAAAACAGCCACCTTTTATATGTCTGCCATTCCTTAGTACCTCTCTTTAAGCTATTACACACATGGCCAAACAATGGCTTCCTACAGGATTTCCATGGCACAGCAAACAAGAGATTGAATATATTATTTGTACCAAACATGTTGATCACAACCAAAAGACATCTCTTATATTATAAAATCATATATACCTGCAAAAAATAACAGTTTTAGTTTTTGTTATATCACTCTGAAATGTAAGGATTTTCTAAACAGGACAAAGAAAGACATAGATAAATTATATTTTTCAAGTGTACTTTTATATACATTAAATAACTTTCTGATACGTTATTTGTTTACTTAAGTGTGTAGTCATATACAATACCATGGGTCATTATTTTACTGAGACCAAATTCAGCATATTTGATGCATTACCTAGGACCGGGAACTTCAGATTGTCAATGGTCTAGAATTTTCCTTTCTTTTTAAGTTTTATTATAAAGATAATTTTTAAAATGTTATTTAACTGTATTATGCAAATTTTAATGCAGCTATTCTAAGACACAAGTTATAGGGGCATTAAATGATTGCTTGGGTACTTATTTTACTTGATTGTTTAAAGAATTTTATAGCAGTCAGAGTAGGGTGGCCTATGATAAGAAAAGAGAGCAGTTCAGGCCTAAAACAATAAAGGTTCATTTATCTTTCCCGCTAGACAACTGTAACAGGTAGAGTAGGGTGCCCTGCCCTTACATCATCCTCACTTGAGAACCCAGGCTGGGGGAGGCTCCATCTCCCCCCTGTATTTCCATGATTGCCCTGAAGGAAAAAGATGTCATAGAGTTCACACCCTGGCTCTTGAAGTGACAGATACCATTTCTGCCTCTTATTCTTTGGTCAAAGTAAGTCATGTGGCCACAGTTTAACTTCATGGAGTTGGGAACTTGCCAGATTACCCTCTGCCCAGAGGTGAAACCAGAAATATTTGGTGAGCAATGCTGATGACTACAATTTCTGCTTCTTCCTTGTTGAAACTCAGTAGTATATACAAAATCCTATGGTTCAAAAACTTTATCTGCAGCCTACATTTCCAGCCTCATCTTCATCATGTCCTCACACCCTGTGTTCATCCGTGTCAAAATTCCCGTTGTTCTTGCAACCTGTTGTAGCATTGTATGCCTTCTTAATTTTTCACATACTATTGGTTAGGTCTTGCATTTTCTTCTTTCCATCCTCCCCTTCTTGTTCTCAGAATCATTCTTTTTTTTTAAATTTATTTATTTTTGGCTGCATTGGGTCTTCGTTGCCGCGCTCAGGCTTCCTCTAGTTGCGGCGAGCTGGGGCTACTCTTCGTTGCGGTGCACGGGCTTCTCGTTGCAGTGGCTTCTCTTGTTGTGGAGCACAGGCTCTAGGCGTGCGGGCTTAAGTAGCTGTGGCATGCAGGCTCAGTAGTTGTGGTTTGCGGGCTCTAGAGCGCAGGCTCATTAATTGTGGCACACGGGCTTAGTTGCTCCGTGGCATGTGGTATCTTCCTGGAGCAGGGCTCGAACCTCTGTCCCATGCATTGGCAGGTGGATTCTTAACCACTGCACCACCAGGGAAGCCCTCAGAATCATTCTTTAAGACATTTGTCAAGTTCCAGCTTTTCTGAGAATTCTTCTCAACTCTCTTAGGTCAACTCGGTTGCTTTTTCAAGGAACCATAGTACATGTAAAAATATTTAATCATCTTAAGTATTTTCATCTTGACTTCAAGTTCTATGGCATCAATTTAATTATTAATATTGAATATAAACAAAAAATGATCAAATAGGTTTCCTAATTTATAACATGCTTTTACTTGACACAATTCATCATCTTTCCATTACCTATAAACAAATTACACATAGCTCCACTTACCCATGACATGTCAGGAGTTGGCAAAATCCTACCCACAGGCCAAATCTAAATGTTTCCTGTTTAAGATAAAGTCTTATTGGAACACAGACATATTTTTTTATGCATTATCTATGGCTACTTTTGTGCTTTAACAGAAGAGTTTAGTAGTTGAAGCAGAGATTATTTTTGCCAGCAAAGTCTAAAATAGTTACAATATGACTGCAATGGACTGAATGTTTGTTCCCCCTCAAATTCATATATTGAAATCCTCACATCCAAGGTGATGGTGTTAGGAGGTGGAGCCTTTGAGAGTGACTAGGTACTGAGGGTGGAGCCCTCATGAATGAGATTAGTGCCCTTATAAAAGGGACCCCCCTAGAGCTCTCTCACCCTCTTTCTACCATGTAGAAAGAGGGTACAAAAAAGATGGCAATCTACAACCCAGAAGAAGGCCCTCTCCAGAACCCATGCTGGTACCCTCATCTCAAACTTCCAACCTCCAGAATGGTGAGACATACATTTTTGTTGACTCTAAGTCACCAAGTCTGTGGTATTTTATTATAGCAGACTGAGCTAACCCTTAGGAACACTGACCCTTTACAGGAAGTTGGTGGACCTCCTAATCTAAATAAAATGTGACCTTCATTGTACATGAAAGGAGGGAAGAAATTTAATATTTGTTCCATAAATTTTTCTATCAGGCTTCATGCTATATTCTTTATCTTTGTTAACTTCTTTAACTCAAAATACATGTATATTGGTACATCATCTTTTTTCTTTTTTAAAATTTATTTATTTATTTCTTTGGCTGTGTTGGGTCTTAGCTGTGGTGTGCAGGCTTCTCTAGTTGTGGCCTATGGGTTTCTCTCTAGCTGTGGTGCACAGGCTCAGTAGTTGTGGCACATGGGCTCTTAGAACACACGGGCTCAGTAACTAAGTGCAGGCTTAGTTACCCCACAGCATGTGAGATCTTAGTTCCCCTACCAGGGATCGAACCCACATCCCCTGCATTGGAAGGAGGATTCTTAACCACTGGACCACCAGGGAAGTCCCATCATCTCCTTTTTTCTACGTAAAAAAATTATGGCTGAATTAGGGTAAATTTCTCCAAATCATTTAGCTAGACTTGAAATTGGAAGCTTTAACTGACAAGACTTCTTGGTTTTCCACTATATTATTTTATTTCGGGGGGTTCTTTCATGGAAGAGTCTATTTATAGTAATTATATGATTGAATCAATTGTATTTTGAAATGTATGTGGAGGACAAGTAATATTCTGAATATCATGAGAGACGTAAGAGAAGAATACCTGAGATAGCCAATGCAAAAATCATCCCCACATCAGAATTTCCCATTTTATTATCATCACCATGAGTTTCCCTAATACTCAACATCACACCTGTTAAGTACCTTGAACCTATATTTATCCATTTCTTTTACTTTCTACAACCAAACACGTTTGTTTTACATATTGTCTGAGCTATCCCTTCAATTTTTCTGCCTCAAGCCTCTTTACTCACCAACTGTAGGATTAACCTTATCATTTACCCCTTTCCTCTTAAATGATAACCTTGGGGCCCCTTTATTTAAAAAAAATAATTCAATCTTCAAATGCAGAAATCATTACAATAATGCCAATTTAGTTCATTGGAAATAGATTTCTCTTTTTTTTTCTTGGTTAGCCTAACATGACACTATATATTCTAAACTAGTGGGCTAGTAAACAATTGTTCAAAAGTAATGAATGGCCTCCAAGATTACATTTCTTCCATTGTTTCATTTACCTGGATTTCGTTTTGCCTCAGTGTTCATATGTCTACTCCTTACCTGGACTTCCAAGTTTGTCATTAAGTTTGTACTTTCTCCTGAGTGTTCCTCTGATACCAATGGTAAGATGTGAATTTCTGGAGAACTTATCATATCTCACATGACAACGATCACAGCTTGCTCATTAATAGAGTGTTTTGTATAATTGTCGATTTTCTTTATGTATTGGTTTAGTGTAATGTACCAAATATGGATCTTTAGCTCTAATAGTCTAGGGTTCGAATTCAACTCTTTCACTTACCCATTCCCTGATGAACTTGGGCAAGTCATTTTTTTCTCATTGTGATCAGTTTCTTCATTTAATTAGTTATGACACTTTTCAAGATTGCAGTGAGAAATACACACACACATATATATTATACACAGCACATAGAAAATAATAAATGATTATTATAATTAGAACTATGTTAAATGTGTCTAAGTTAGGGAACAAGTCATAACCATTTCCTTATTATTACAATGTAAATATGATATCTTGCTATATTCTACATTCAATAAATATTTGCAAGTTGAGTGGTGTTAGTTATTGTTCCTTATGGATTCAGTCATATCATGAACTTGTAATGAAACCTTTCTCTTGGAGAGGTTGTGGAAGAGCCTGTCTATCTATCTGTCTATCTATCATCTTAATTTAGGACAAAGCAAAATGAATTTACGTATAAAAAATGACTCTGTCTCTAAATAGCAGTCATGTGAATATGAGTCATAGACTTTATAAATTTAATGTGTTGCTTCTTGCCCTAAAGCTCTCAAATAATGAGAATATTATTAAAAGATGACAATAACGAGAACATAGATGAGAGGCCGTTATTTACCAAATGGATGGTTTTTTCTTAATGACATCTGGTTCAGAAATTGATCTTTCTCATCTCAACCCATGTGAGTAGTATAAATTTCCTAGTATACAGAACTAAGAAAAAAAAGGGACAGCACTAACACTAGCGTGAGTCTGACGAGAGTTCAGTCCAGTTTCTGAGTTCAGATTAACCTTTTTGATTATTGGCTAGTGTAGCTTAGGTGGTCAGCAAGCTCAGAAACAAAACCTGACCACCGAGGTCTTGATCCTTTATTACGTAAGTAGTGTTGAGCTTCCTTAGAAGCTTGGGCTGCCTTAACACCTTAGCAACTAAGAAGTATTCAGCTTTGATAAGAGGATTCAAAAGACAAGGAAAAAATGAGAGCAGATTAGTTTATCCCAGAGATTACTAACCAGAAATGAAACTCATTCAGCACTACTTAGCTGATGAGAGCAAAAAAAGGTTTTTATTAGAATAAAGCTAATACATTGCTGATTTAATCATGAAAGCTTCAATAAAGAAGCAATAAGACTAACAAATTCAAATGTTTAGGTAATAGATAGGATACTCTAAATGGCAAGAATTTTTTTAATAAAGAACTTGACTTATATTTAAGTAATAAAAGTTACATTCTTTACCAAATGTTTCATTAACAGAACATCGTATTGAGTTTTTCTATTCCCAAATACAAGTTTCAAATATCAGACTTGAAATTTTTAACTTCTCTTTTACCATAATACTTGCATGAAATTGCTTTTTAAAATTTCAGTGCAAAAGCGTTGAATTTATACTCAGGTTGGGTTTTGTTTTTTTTTTTTTCCCCTCTTGATAGCTTTTCCTTTGTTAGATTTTAAGTCTACAATTTGCAAAATCAATAAAAACACTGCTTTCCCCAAGAATGAAAAGTCCTCCAGAGGTTTACCTGAGAGTGTCTCAGGCAAGATTCTTGTGACCTTGAACTATTTGTACGGTACCAGTGGTGACTTTTCAGGACATCACATCAAAATTGGTTTTCCGTCTCCAAGGAAGTTTCAGCATGTAATGTCAGTAACAGCTGGGGTAAAGACAACAATTATATGTCAGCTCCGCTTTCTTTTCAAAGAGAGCATTTTCTCAGGCTGACACATTGCTGTGGAGAAAAAAGACACATACAAAAGTTTGTTTTCATTTTCAATTATTTTTGGAGACGTGGAGCTCCTGACAAGCCCATAATAGTAAACAAAAATGACAAGAATTGACACTGGTGACCATAAGATGTAGATACTACTGTGCTTGCTACACACCAGGGTTGGCCTCTTTCAATTTGGTGAGCTTGGAGAAGAGGAAGGAAAGAAATCCAGAAAGCCATACCCATTTAATAAGATTTCGCTAGTTATAAAAATACACACTCAGCCATGCCTTTGAAACTCCCACCATTTAAGGAATATAGAAATAACTGCTCAGCATGAAATCATTGCAAAACAGTTTAAGACTGGATTGACTTCACCACGCATCCTTGCCCTTTCTGAAGTCTAAGGCTGTGCCATCGTTCACACATTATAGGGACTTATTTGTGTTGTTTGAACACTAGCCGTGAAAAGATCGCTGTAAAAGGAAACTGTTGAAACTCGGCTACAACTAATTACTGTTTAATCTACACTTTATACAAGGTAAAAAAAAAAAGAGAAAACTTTTCATTTATTGAAAACAGTTGTGTGGGCTTGGTGGCAGAAGGAACTGCTGTGTTATGTTATGAAATAATCAGAGGAAAAACTCTCTAATGCGCTTTTCATAACACTTAAAGGAGGTATTCTAATATCACAGAAACCTTGGGGGAAGGTTGCAGACAAAAAGCAACCTAATTAAATTTCAGTTTAAAGGCCTTCCAGAAAGGGATTAAATCAATGGCTCTGTTATCCTTCCTTGGTGGACTTTACGGTGAGGGCTGAGCCAACAGGATAAACACCAATCATGAGAAGTTGTCTTGGTTGAGGTTTTGCTTGATTAGGAGTTTCAACTATTTATTTTCAAAATTGACTAGAGAGTTTTAAATGTAAGGGTAAAATGCTTTTGTTTTCCCGATAAAAAATTCAATGACATTTTG
Organism: Phocoena phocoena; assembly: GCF_963924675.1. Classification (NCBI taxonomy): domain Eukaryota; kingdom Metazoa; phylum Chordata; class Mammalia; order Artiodactyla; family Phocoenidae; genus Phocoena; species Phocoena phocoena. The sequence goes on from NC_089236.1 coordinate 72,948,669, forward strand.
CTGAATGTCATTTATTTGAATGTTTGTCATCTTCTGTATCGGAAAAATAAGCTGCTGGAGAGAAGGAGAAAATATTTAAATTCTAATCGTCCTTGGTTTGTGATTTATTTCAGGCTGTCATTTATACTGGGCCAGACCCAGGTTTATTTGTTTGCTTGATTTGAACATTTTCCATTTTACCACTTTCCCAGAGTATTAATTTGACCTTTCCAAATAATTAGGGAGGAATAGGTTAGCATTAAACCCAAGGAGGTGCCCAGGAGGAGACCTGCATGAGTATTGAGCAAGTAAAAATCGTCAGCAAAGTTATATGTTGGCAGACCGTTAGGGCCGATGGCGACAGATCTTTCTTTTCCTTCCGTACTTTGGAAAACAAACACAGAAAAACACTATGAAGCTGGAGGACATTATGCTAAGTGAAATAAGGACAGATACTGCATGACTCCACTCATATGAAGTATCTCAAATAGCCTCTTAGGAGCAGAGAAAAGAACAGTGGTAACTAGAGGCTGAGGAAAGGGGGTCATGGGGATTATTGTTCAACGAGTAGAGAGTATCAGTTATGCAAGATGAATACATTCTAGAGATGTGCTGTACAATGCCATGGCTATAATTAACAATGCTGTTAAAATTTGTTCAGAAGGTGGAGCTCATATTAAGTGTTCTTGCCACAATTAAAAAAAAAAAAAACTGGGAAAAGAAAAGAATCAAGTTCTCCCTGACAATTCTGAATGAGAGAAACAGTACCATTGTTTGGCTGGGCCACAAGCAGCTGGGCATAATGCCTTTGAGTGACTTCAGTATTTTGAGTGGGTAGAAGGGGAAGGATCAAGAGGACACAGTTATGAAACAAGTGCATATGCTTATTCAGATAGACCATTCAAAGAGAAAACTAGCTTGGAAGTTTTTCTTTGCTTGCCTAAAGCCATGGGGCTCTAAAAATTCTGCCATTTCAGCTGCAGACAGGAATTCATGGAAATTTCGAGCCAGACATATTTTCCTGAGGGCATTTACAAAACATCCCTAACAGTGGCCACATTTAAAGATACTCGAGCAAGAGGAAAGAGAAGTAAATGTTGCTACACATTGCAAATGCTGTTGATGAAGTCTATGTGCGTTCAGAATTTCACTTAGGAGTATTTTAGCTATTGAGACTGAGGACTCTTGCAGTAATATATTAGCTCTGAGCCGAGAAAAAGTCTGGGCATTAAGAGAAGAGATTAAATCAATGAGGGATAGAGAAGCAGATCTGAGTGGCCCAGGACCAACAGATGAAAATGGAAGAGGACTGACCTGGGCCCAAATCCTTCATCACACGTGGCTAAAGATGTTACCAATATTCTAGTGGGGTGGGATTGACATTTAATACCAGACACATATATATAAAAAAAAAAAAAGTAATAAGATAAACGTATGAACCAAGTATTTGGAATGGCAAATTGGAAGCTCTTTCTAATCACGCATAGATTCCTCATGTCCTTACGTATCCTCAGCCACTGCATCTACCTACTTTTGGTATAAAGACTGATGCTCGCAACCTCTGTTTGCTTCTACTACAGACCCACGTGTCCCAGACTCAGTCTCGAGTATTTCATACCCTCTTCTCTCAGCCTCTTTTCTTGCTATTTATTGATACACACCCCTTCCTTTCTAGGGTCTTACTTATTGACTGAGTTGGACATGAGTCTTCTAAAATGGGTGAAAATATATTGAATTAAATAATATACCATACAATTTTTTTTTTTTTTTTTTTTTTGCTGTACACGGGCCTCTCACTGTTGTGGCCTCTCCTGTGGTGGAGCACAGGCTCCAGACGCGCAGGCTCAGCGGCCATGGCTCACGGGCCCAGCCGCTCCGCGGCATGTGGGATCTTCCCGGACCGGGGCACGAACCCGTGTCCCCTGCATCGGCAGGCGGACTCTCAACCACTGCGCCACCAGGGAAGCCCAAGACAATTTTTTAATTCCATGCTTTTTATGAAGGCAAATTCATACAAAATTCACACTCACCTGATCTGAAGCAGAAAAATACAATTTATTACAATAATTGCAGTAAGATCAATAAAATGAATAGCCAATGCCAGTTCTTTTCTGGTGTCTTCAATTGTATTTCCCCTAACAGTAATGAAAAAAGCAGAAATGACAAAGCTTTCGATTTTTAACATAGGATAAATTGCTTTAAAATGATATACTATTAAATGAATGCAATTTTTAAAAAGTAATCTATGGTCTTGTCATTAGGAGGAGAGGACAGAGACCCCCATAACAGTGCCCATATAGGAGACTTAGGGAAAACCCTCATTTAGTTATGAATGCAGTGATCAAGTCTTTAGATAAATAATAGTTTCTGTGGTATTTTTAGGTAGCAAGAGGAAGTCTACTGAACATCGACTAAAAGCTGAAATATTGGTATTTCTTTAGAGAGTTTATTGGGAGTGAGGCACACAATAAAAAAAAAAAACTTTGAAATTATGGTGAGCTTGAAAACTCTGGCTAAAATAGTTTTCTCCTTTCAAGTTTCTGCTGTCATCTGTGGAGAGATGCATAACCCATGTGTGTACAGCCAGCTCCCTGATTGAATCATGGGGACTGCTTTAGTAATAAGTCAAGATGCAGTGATAGAACTCAAGAGAGAAATCAGAAATACATTTTTTCTATGTGTCAAAAAATAGAGGATAGCTAGCGCCTGACTTGGGATATTTCAAGCTAAAAAGACATGTAAACATCTACCTTCACAGTTCTTTGTGTGCAGAAATCTGCAGTGTAAATGGTAGCTGGACTCTGTGAATAGCCAAATAAATAGCTTCTATTATAAAATATATTGGTCCATGAAGTTAATTCTGTAATTGCTTGCTACATATTCCTCTAGAGTTTGCTAATTAAATGTATTCATACTCATTCTTTAGTATGGAAGGATTACTTTGTGGGAAAAAACAATACAATCTATTGTAATCTTGATTAATTCAGCTTCAAATTTTCCACATGTTTAAGTAAATATCCTTAAGATATTACCAAGAAAAAAATTTTTCTTTGCCAATTTACTTGACAAAAAACAAATCATGTAACGAATACATGTATGAATGTATGTATCTTAGCAAAACTAAAGTATGTGACTTGCAGAATTTCAATTCAAAATTTGTGATTGAAAATTTTATGAAATTATCATCCTTATGTATTTACAGTTTGATTTTTACACATGGCAAAGAGTGACGATGACTTCTATGATAAAGGTCTAATTTACTCAACTGGTATGAAAGACTACAGATTATCTTAACACTAGTAATAACAGCCATAGATAACACTCAAAGAAAATTTAGTACATACTAGGCATTAGTCTAAGTGCTTCATATACATTAATTTAATTAATTCTTACAGCAGACTTATACTGTGGGTGAGTATCATTCTTTCCATTGTATAGGTAAGAAAACTGAGGTACAAAGAGTTCAAGAAACTTACCAACGGTGCACAGTACTGGCAGAGCTGTGATTTGAACTCAGGCAGCAAGATTCTAGAATCCTTGGTCTTAAACACAACATTCTATTGCCTTTAAAGAAAAATAACTGAAGACATTCTTTCTTATGTAAAGTTATTTTTCAAGTTCTATAATTATTTACTTCACTAAAACTCAATATAGAATCCTTGTTTTTCATCATATCTCAAAGTAAACATGTGGAAACATAAATCTGAATCTGGTTTAAGAGCATACAGTTTGGGGGTAAAGATGAAGGGACTCAGTAAGTTGATATAATTGAGGTCCCTCCCTTAATACCACCAGTAATTATACATAAATTAGAGAACAACAGCAATGATAATCATAACATATACCTGACTCTAGAAGATAATCATTGACAGAGAATCTCTAGCACTAGCTTTAAGCAAAGATTCAACGTGGACAGTGTTTTCATGGGGAATTACAACCTTTCACTGTGTTTTCTTCTCCTGAGCTCTGGTATGCTCCCACCTGCTGCTCTTCTGTTACTTGGATTCTTCCAAGTGATGTCTTCTAAACCTGAATTCTTTGGCCACATCCCAAATTTCAGAATGACCTTTTTCAACCTCTGGCACACTTAACATTAAATCTCTTTTCTCGATTTTACCAAGATGCTTCACATAAAAAGTGGAAAATTGTCAACTCTACGGATGGAATTTCAGATGGTTTTAACAGCTGCTTATGAATATTCTCCACCTACTAACAGGAATATTGCAAAGCAGAAGTAATACTCTCCCCAACCCTGTCATTAACTATTATTTGCTGTTGGTCTGTGGGTGATGGTGTGAAAAATCCCTTGTCCGGGAAGTGGATGACAGGAATTCTGATTTTGACTTTGATTCTACTAGTATTTGTGACTCTATGCTAGTAACGTAAATTTTGTGAATCTTAATTTCTTCATCCAATGCATGAGGTGATTGAACTAAAACCTTTTACATTTCTTGTCAAGTTCCGAAGTTCTGATGTTTCTGCTTGTAGACTAACGCCCTCTGTAAACACCTACTTACTCTTCCTCTTACCTCAGGTCAATACTGTAGGTTGGAATGGTTGTGCCGTAGACTTTGTGTTCTCCGACCTTCTTTTGCCTTCTGCTAAAATGCCGATAAAGTTCTCAGACACTTGGAGTTCCACTTTGTCCAACCCTTAGATTTCCCTGAATGATCTGAATCACTTCATCCTTTGGGCTTTATTTGCAATTCTGGTATATCTCTGAACAACATTTGCTTTGTCTTAGAGCTATTTTTGTATCTGAATATTTCTGCAATTTGATTTTGAGGTCCTGAGACCGAAGATGTGCCATATTAATGTTTTCAATCACCCACAATATGTAGCATGTGTCTTGTTTAATGGCCGAGAAATGCTTTTTTTTTTTTTACTGATGTATAGAAAAATGGGAATTGTCAGAAATGAGTATCATCGCTCCTGTAAGTAAAAAATAATAAAACACACACACAATATATAAAGACAGTGTTAAAAATTATACACATAATATATATAGACCGTGTTATTTTTCTATTTTCTGTGGACCATTTGTTCACAGAAAATAGAAAAATAAGAGAATAAACTTAAGTTTTTGGAAGATGTAGAATTGAGAATGAAGGAGGAAGAACAGGATTGACTGAAGAATAAAAATTCTATTCCAAAGGATTCTTGTCTAGAGCTTGATGTTAGTCAATATTAAGCTTAAAAAGAAAGAAAAGAAATGGGAAAGGGGGATATAATCATTTCTAATTGCATGATTCTTTAGGTGCATTTCTGATTGAAAGCCAAAGGACAAGGAGGTGATAACACAAGAAAAATGGGAGCAACAGATAGAGGTGATTTCCTGCTGAATTAGTCACTAGAAAGGGAGAGTGAAATACAGACTGATTAGAAATATAGAGAGAGGAGAAATTATTTGTGGATAAGAAAAAGGAAAAATAACTTACCCTGGAAACAAAATTCAAGGAGGAGACCATAATTACACAGAGAGGCGACATGTGGTACTTGATGAATAATAAACATATTCAAGGCAGCCCTAAAAGTTATATATTTATTAATTCAAATTGTGGGGATAAAAGCTTATGCTGTAAGTTTTGGAAGTGGAGCAGATTGTGACATCCTTGAGGAATAACTATATTTTTTAAATATAAGTCACTAAAACCAAAGTAAGCAAGTGTTGTTTTTTAGCTGTAGTGAGGTATAATTAATACCAAAAATTGCACGCTTTTCATGTATACATCTTGATGAGGTTGGACATATACATATACAATCACCACAACCAGACAAGCAAAGCACTAAGCATATCCATCACTTCCAAAAATATCCTTGTGTTGTTTTGTCTTTTATGTTGTTTTTTTTTTAATTATACCTCACACGAGATATATCCTCTTAGCATATCTTAAATTATACAGTACTTTATCCGTACAGCAGATCTCTAGAATTATTAATCTGGCATAACAGAAACTCTATACCTATTGAAAAAATATCCCTCATTTCTTCCTTCCCCCAGACCCTGGCAACCACCATTTTATTCTCTGCTTTTATGAGGTTGACTATTTTAGCTACTTCATATAAGTGGAATAATGCAGTATTTGTTCTGCGACTGGTTTATTTTACTGAGCGTAGCATAACATCCTCTAGGTTTAATCATATTGTAGCAACTGGCAATATTCCCTTTGTTATTAAGGAAGATAATATTCCATTGTGTTGTGTCATATATAAAAATATGTTTATCCATTCATCTGTCGGTGGACGTGTAGGTTGTTTCCAAATATTGGCTATTATGAAGAACGTTGCAATGAATGTAAGGGTGCTGATATCTCTTAGAGATCTTGTTTTCATTTCTTTCTGTTACATATATATGTTGTATATATGTATAAAGAAGTGGGACTGCTGGATCACAATAGATAATTTGTTGAGGAACCATCATATTGTTTTCCATAGTGGCTGCACCATTCTACATTCTCACCAACAAAGCATAAGGGTTCCAATTTCTTCATGTCCTAGTCAACACTCACAATCTTTTATTCACTTATTTTTTTTTTTTTTATATAAATACATCCTAACTGGTGTCAGGTGATATCTCGTTGTGGTTTTTTTTTTTTTTTTTTTTTTTTTTTTTTTATGCGTTACGCGGGCCTCTCACTGTTGTGGCCTCTCCCGTTGCGGAGGACAGGCTCCGGACGCGCAGGCTCAGCGGCCATGGCTCACGGGCCCAGCCGCTCCGCGGCATGTGGGATCCTCCCAGACCGGGGCACGAACCCGCGTCCCCTGCATCGGCAGGCGGACTCTCAACCACTGCGCCACCAGGGAAGCCCCTCGTTGTGGTTTTGATCTGCATTGCCCTGATGATTAGTAATGTTGAGCATCTTATAATATACTTGCTGGTTGTTTGTATGTTTTCTTCAAGTCTATTCAATTCATTTATCCACTTTAAAATCCAGTTACTTGCTCTTTTTACTATTGAGTTGCAGGAGATTCTTATATATATTTTACCCTTATCAGGTAAATGGCTTGCAAAAGAAAACTACAGGCCAATATCTCTGATAAACACAGGTGTAAAAATACTCAACGGAATTCTAGAAAAACAAATTCAGCGGCACATTAAAAGGATTTTACATCATGATCAAGTGGGGTTTTCCCTTGGGATGCAAGGATGTTTCAACATATGTAAATCAGTAAATGTGATATAACACATTAACAGAATGATGAAAAATATCTTATGATTACCTAAATTGCAGAAAAAGCATTTGACAAAATTCCACACTCTTTCATGATAAAAACGCTCAACAAATTAGGTATAGAAAAAATGTATTTCACCATAAAAAGGCCACACATGACAAGCCCATAGCTAACATCATACTTAACGGTGAGGAGTTGAAAGCTTTTCCTCTGAAATCGGGAACAAAACAGATGCCAACTCTCACCACTTCTATTCAACATAGTACTAGAAGTTCTAGTCAGAACAATTTGGTAAGAAAAAAGAAATTTAGAAGGGAAGAATTAATTGCCTCTGTTTGCAGATTTCATGATCTTGTACATTGAAAAACCTAAGATTCCACCAAAAAACTGTTAGAACTAATAAATGAATTCAGCAAAGTTTCAGGATACAAAATCAACATACAATCATATGTCTTCTATCAAAATTGCTTGCTGAAAAAAACATTTGAGTGAAGTGTGAGCGAGGATGTGTTTTCTGGATCTCTCAAAAGGAATACATAATGTTTGAAATTTTAATATTAAATACAACTCAGAAAAAACATATCTCCTAAATGATAAGATGCAGAAGCATCTTTTGATCATGTTATTGAAGCTGATTTTAATGGTCTCTATGTTAATCGAATTTAAGTTTTATCCTTATAACAGTGATTCCTCTTGTGTGAAAACTAGCTCATATTCAAAACAAAAGAATACAAGAGGTGATATACAGGACATTGAAGGTGAAATTTAAGTCATGTAGCTTGCACTTTTTTTTTTTTAACCCATTTTGTGATATGGGACAATATGTTTCATTTTCTTAGGCCCATCTTTCTCATCTTAGAGAAAAAAACAAAAAACAGGTGACTGTTGTTATGACATAGTCCTTGTGAAGTGACCGACAAAGACAGGGAAAGACATATGGGAAAATGTAAGAAAATCTGTTAAGTGCAGATGCTGTGTGGCCTGGGGATGCTTGGAATTGAGAGATGTAGAATTGGAAACCTAGGGAATCAGAGTGGAGCTGTCAGTATGGGTAGAGAGAAGATGCAAGAAAAGGGTAATTAGCCTTGCCCAGTCCTAGGGCCCTGCCTTTCAGAGAATTCTTCAAGGAACACTGAAGCCCACACATGCCAAGATTTCACACATGAACTTGAGGAAAAGTAGCTGTTAAATTTGTAAGCAAGCTAAAGGGGTTTTAGATGCTTTGGCCTGAAGACATCCGGGAATATCTTATAGGCCACCTACCTATTAATAGCTCATTAAGAAAAAATATTTAAGTTTTAATTAGGTATTACATTCATTTAGTTCACAATTCTAAAAGTATAAGTATTGTATATATCATGTTAGGCTAAGTATCCTGTTAAACCCTGTAGAGTTGCTGGGTTCACCTCCAGTAAAAAATTAGCATCTGTAGTTCCTTGTGTATCTTTTCCAAGTATTTCATGCATATACAAGGAAACGTGATTCTACACAACCTTCTGTCCCTCCATCCGCTTTTTAAAATTCTCTTAGCTTAACTTTCAGTTCCTCTGGCTGTCTTGTATTTTTGCTTTCTGCTCTTCCTCCAATTAAAAAAAATACATATATTCCTGAAAATAGTTTTGTTTATCATTCTCATGTTTTCTGTGGCAAGACTGAGCACTGTGAACACTTGATGTCCTTTTTTTGTCCCCTTTCCTTTTTTTTTTTTTTTTTCATGTATCCTATTTGCATAGAGTCTGTATCGATTCCATTTTCATTACACGTCACTGAAAGGGGTGATTTCCCCACCCGCTCAGCCACTCTGGCGGTTACTTGCAAGGGATTTGTTTTGGAAGTTGTCTGGACATATTCCAACTAATTGGAGGTTTGAGTTTTATTGTTTGTTTGTTTTCTCGGAGATGCTTTTTTGTCTGAATTTGATAATGCTTTTCTTCTTCCTAATTAAATAAGATAAACAGCTCATTGTGAAAAGCCACATTTCAAAAAACTCCCTTCTCGTCTATTGTCATGGAGACAGTATAGATTCTGTGAAAATGACTTTTTTTTTTTTTTTTTTTTTTACAAATCATCCTCATTTACTTCTGCCTCTTTCATTTCTCAGAACCGATCACCTCAATGGTAACCTAGTGTTTCACAAATAAGTGCGTGCCTCTGCTTCTGACAGTCGTGCTTGTTCTTTGTTCGGGATCCATCAGAACCGAACCTTCTGTACTGGAGTGATAGCTCCACATTTTTCTGGGTGCCCACTTCATCTCCATCTTTCCTCGTAGCCACTCCATCTGTTTTGTGGTCTGGCTTCCCAGCTGCCTCCTTGTTTCGCCGAATATCGACTTTTCTTTTTTATTTGCTATTTTTTCAATGACCTCTAAAATGAGATAGGAGAAAACTGAATTTTTACATTCATGTTCAAACTGAGAAAAATTCCTTCTAATTCCTTAATTAAATTTACCAAATAATAATTTGGTAAATAAATTTACCAAATTTACCAAGTATAAGCTTAACCCTTATTATGTTCCTGTGTTTTAGAACAAGACTTAGCAATAGCCCTTAAAATCAATTGCAGGGAGTATTTTGTATAAGCAGTCTGTCCGTATGAATGAATGTAAGCAAGTGTCATTTCAATATGCTCATATGTTTACTCCATGTGTTATCACAAAGTAACACGATGATCTGAATGTTCCTGCAGCCTTCAAGGGTGACATCTTTGCAATGCTATGTGATGATGGGCCAGGTACTCTGATATGGTCAAACAAATACTCAGGCACGAAAGCTACTCCTGAGGGTATTCTTCAATATATAATAAGCCAGAAAAAAAAATCACAAAGTTTCGGATGAGCCACTTTTCACACTCTCTTTCAAAAGCAAAAAGTTTGCATCTACTGAAAAGATCAGAACAGGTCACTTAGTATCCATCATTTTCAAATTTCTGGTCAACTTGTCCTTCCCAAGTGTAGTTCACAATGCATTGCTAGTCCTTTGGTGCGTTTGCTTAGTTTTTTCCCACATAGCGATTAGCGTGCATTTTCACCGGGTATTATTTTAAAAGACTGGTATAATAGAATGAGGCACATGGCAGACGTGAGATTGAATTGGGATCAAAACAGAAAAGCGTGAGTCTAACCTTTGCAAAGCTCAGAGAGCTGAATGAAGGCATTGATCTTCAGTGGAATCTATAGATAGGGAATTTTGTGTCTCGGCTATGCAGAACTCAAGGGGGTCCCACAAGAATTCCTCAGAGATCGTGAAGGAGACAGAGGGGGTCAGATGGACAGAGCTCTTCACCAGAGATTCTGTCACGACAAGAACTTCTGCCAGTTCTGCTTTGTTTTATGGCTGCTGCTTCTCCTCGGTCAACTGGTGATCTCTCTTCATCCCCTGTGCTTGAGTGCTTCAGATCCTATGCCCTTTGTTCTCGGGCTCAAAACAACAGGCTCAAGGTAATCCTCCTAACTTCTAATTGCATATTAAAAATTACGTTTCACAGCTGTTCTCCAAATAGTCAATTACATTAAGCATATCACATTAAACCTCGTCTATTCCTTATCTCAAAGTATTTCAATTGAAGAGAAAAAATAGTCCACAAATGCTCTTTGTGCAATATAAATATCAAATCGATCATTTTAGGCATGGAATCCACCTGCCCGACCTTCTGTTTCCAGCCTATATGTAAACACATGCTCATTTTGTGCCTGTGTGTATAAACCATATTTTCCAAAGTGATTCAAGCCACTGTGAGAATCAGTGGCTCTGTCTTTAATCACGAAGTCATTCTCTGAAGCCATTCTTAGTTTTCTTTTTTGCTTCTATCTTTAGCTCAACCAATCCTCTTCCCCACCCCAGCTCAATATTCTCTGTGCCCAAACTTGGGCTGGCTTCCCTCTTGTGATGATAGGTGAGTGAGAATGGCCCTCATCTCATCATGTGTTCCAACTCATTGCTCCCAGAGGGCCCACAGTGAGGGTCCCATATCCATCCTAGCTGCTGCTGTGTCTTTTGAAGTGGATAGCAGATTTTATTGTTTTAATTAAACTCGTTGCTGATTTTGTTTTTCTACTCCACTGACGTTGTGGCCTCTGGCCTTGACTCTTCTTCCGTTAATACTACTGATCCCAACCTCATTTTTGCTGCGTTGCTGCTCCCAGGGTCCAACATCTAATGTCACCAATGGAAAGAGAACTCCAACCATGCAGTTCTAACAGTTGGGCATTAGTGCTGCAGCCTCCTAAAAATCAATTGTTTCCAAAGGACATAAAATTAATTCTCCATTGGTTTGTCCCAGAGGCTTCTGAGGCTTTTCTTAAGTCTCAGTGGTTGCCAGAAAGTGGCTGTGTCTTAGATCAGTCCTTTTCTCGTATTGAGTTCCTGACTTCCTGGGTGACCCTCCCTGTCTTTAATACAGACCAAATCTTCTTCCCAGATGGTCGGTATAAGCTTAACCCTTGTTATATATAGCACCACCAGCCACTTAACCCTCTCCACACATAACCAGTTTAATAGCTTTCATTGATATTCCCGTGTCAGTAGTGGAAAGATGGTGGAGGTAACTTGAATCCTGAGATCTTGAATTGTTTTCCACATGTTCAAACTGCCACAGTTTTAAAGGGAGGTATGTAGAAAGGGATGCTTCCAACTAAATCCACACTCTCTTTAAACACTAGAGGACTTGTTTCCAAACTTCTCTATTGGACTTCTGACCTTAGCACATGAGGCTGAAACAAGTACAGGAAAGAAAGACTTTATTTTCCTCTATCGACCCCTTTTTCTAAGTTTTTCATCCTAATTTTAGCAATTAATAACTGTGTTCATAGAGGGAGTGAGAGAGAGACAGATGAACCTAAGGACGTAACACTGTGCCCTCGGATTTGACATGCACGTGTTACTCTAACGCTCAGGACCAGAACAGGTGTGTGGGTGAGGTAGGGAGTGGCTAATGTGCTTCTCTCCCATAAGTGGATGGGAATTTTGCGGTCATGGAATCCGTTAAACATTGAATATAGGTTTGTCTTCGATCCCCAGGGAAATGCCTTCCTGCTTCCCAAAAGTGACTTTGCCTTTTATTTCAGAAAGCCAATAAATCTAAGGAGCTCAGTCACAGACTTCTAATTGTGAATTTTTGCCCTGGTGGTTAGAATGTGCCACTAAGGATAAGATATGTCAGCTCTCTGTTCCTTGTTCTCTCATCAGCTTAAACTGACACAGCAATTTGCCCCAAGGGTCTGTCCAGCTAGAGTTGATAGTGTTCCACTAAACCCAGCATTTCAACGGAAGATATAATTATAGTTGTATGGTGGAGGCAACAGTGTTTTAATAAACTTTAAGGGACATATGGAATTTCCGTTACAAAAACGTCCAGAACACAAAAGCTCAACTCTGTCTGTTTGAAAGCCGCAGAATCCTGAAGGTAAGAAAAACAAATGCTACAGGAAGGATCTAGTTGAAGGCACTCTGGGCATAGAAGACCAAGCATTGAATCCAGCTGTTACTTCTGATTTGAGTTCTTTTGCAAGTCCTTTCTGGGCCTCTTTCTTCTCGTATATAACATAAGGATGATAATTCTTAGCCCATGGAATTGGTGTTATGACCAAACAAAATAATATACCCGCTCTACAAGAGGCACTCCACGACTAGATGAATGAACGTGGTGTAAGAGCTTACACTGCCTGCTCACACTTGGTATGCACTCAGTAAATGTTTATAATATAATCACTATAAAGTATGTGAGATATACCCTCATAATATTTAAAGGTCTTTGGCTTATAGAGTCGCCTTATAATGCGGGAAGGAGGGTCAGAGACACAGGTTAATTATTAAGTGTTTATATGTATGGATGAGAGAGAGAACGTTATTGCAAGATTCCCTAAACCCTTTGGGCTGAATAATTATAATATGTAAGAGAAAAATGGACCACACAGGGTATTTAAAGACAGTCTTCTTGGTTGTCCCATAAGATGCCATACTTTCCAAATCCTCGATAACATGAAAGTTGTCAGAAACCTGCTAGTATCCAGTTAACCAAATTAGTTAGGTTAATACATAGGACACTGATTTGATAATATCCACTGCTCAGGGATTCCTAACTTTCCTTTTACAAATGAAAAAAACCCTAAAAAGATCATCCCTCCTATTTCTCCAGAAACACATTCATTGATGCTAATGAAGTTCCATCTTCCCTTCTCAGAATATTTCTACAAAAAAAGAGACTACTGGTCCGTAAGGTCCGGAAGAGAATCTCAATCAGCATTTCCCTGACTCAGTTCCTTAGAGCACTAGTCACAATGAAGACTTAATAAATACACACACTAAAAGTCAAACTGTGGCAATCTGGGAAATGTTAGGCTTTAAAATTAGGACATCTCAGACTCTCTAATATGTTAGTTTGTATTGTGACAGACGCAGTGTCATTTCATAAAACTTACTTGAGTCGGAGGAGATTTCAGCCATGGTAGGCTATCATCTTACTCTTCACCAAGTATTTTAAGTAAATGTGCGGTGCCCTTTGTTTACCATTGGAAGCAGCACAGCAGAGAGATTAAGAGACCAGACTAACCTCATGGGGCTGCTATGAAAACCAAAGGAGATAAAGTTTACAGAGCACTTCGAACAGTGCCTGGCACACAAGACATGCTATGTTAGCTATATAGTCTTACATATAAAGAGAAATTACATGAAGAAAATTTTTGTGTAAATAATTGTTAAGCACAATTTTCCCCTTTCCTGGAGGGGAAATTTTTCCCTTACCTCCTGTGTTTGTGAGGCATACTTAAATCTTTCCTGAGAGTTTTAGAATTGCCCATTTCATTACATCTCCAGTTAGAAAAAGAAATGTAAAAGGGAAAGGCAAATAAATTCTAGTTACGTCTTGGAGAAATGATGGATTTGTGACATATTGAAGCAGACAAGAGTGAATATACACTCATGGATGGATTTGAGCAGCTGCATTTCCATGGGCAAGTTCTACACGGAGACATGAGTTAGGCAATATTATTATAACTATTTTAAAGGTGCGTGATTTGCAAAAGAGTGAAGTTAGGTAATCTGAGCACATACTTCAAAAGTTTGGCAAAGCTGAGATTTGAAAATGAATGTCCATGCTCTAGAATAGACACTCTAACCATTACATTTTTAACTTAACCTTCTAGCAACAGCTTAATAACTGGTTTTAACCATTCAGGTTGGCAATAAAAAACTCATTGGCACAGAGGAAATAATGCTCTCAAGACTCTGAAATCTGGAAATCTTTTTATATTACTCTCCTTATATATCTTCCCCCTAAATAACAATAATTCTCTGCAGGTGGTCATGAAAATTCAAGGCTAGACTTTAAAATGTACATTTGATTCTGACAGGTTTTGCAGCAAAATTTTGTAATAGAGTAATTGGAATTTAGATTATAAACTGCTGTTTGTCATATTTAATTGATATTTTGGTTGTTTCCACATTGTGTGGGTGTGAGGGTGAAGCTGTGGTATTCTCGGGTGCTCTGAGTGTTTCCTAAAACTATAGAAAGATGTGGTTAGCGAGAGTTATTTTCAGAGGTGCTGAAATGATTTCCATGGGAAGATGTCCCAGGCCTCAGATAATTAAAGAAATGCCTGAAACTTCATTCATTCACTCCACTGCTATTCCTCCCATGAATGTGAGCTGAAGTAAGGAGCCACGTGGCACATATATGTTTTGGTACGTAAGTGAACACTCAAGTGGTGTTAAGTTGGTAGATGGGAACACGGAAGTGGACTTTTACTTTCTTTAGCTCTCCTGATTTCTCAGTGGGAGCCTGGGCTCACTTGGCAGAAAGAGGGGAGTCTCAATGTTGCATTTTACTTGTCCACACACTTTCCCATGGTGAGTGTACCCCTGCCTAGTGACCTGAGTTTCAGTCTCTTCTCTGGTGATTCCTAATGGTATATCTCCATCCCTTGTCTGTTCACTGAGTTCACGTATCTGATGCCTGGTCTGTATCTCCACACGGATGCCTTGTAAACGCCCCTGACTTAACTTCTCCGAAACAGAGCAACTGATTTCTCCCCACACTCCCAAAGACTTCTCCTTCCCCAGTCTTCTGCATTTCAGTGAATGGTGTCGCCATCTACTGAGTTGCTTTGATCGGAATCACAGAACGTATCCTTCATGTGCCCCTTTCTTAAAGGTAACATCTTAATGATTAGCAAATACTAATCTAATAGAAATACCACCTCTGTAATACAGCAGAAATCCATTCATGTCTCTCCATTTCTGCTACTACTACTACTACCTTAGTCCAAACCATTACCATCCAACCCGATTCTCATCTAGACTTTTGCATCACACCCAACTTAGCCTTCTCGCTTCTACTTCACTACATGACAGTTGTCCAGTAGTCAAGATGTTATGCAGCTTCCGGAGATATCAAGTCCTTAAAAGCTGATTCACATACCACTTTGACCTTTAATACATAAAAGTAACATAAATTATTAGAAAAGAATTCCAAAAGGGGCAGGGAGAATTCTTCTTTAGCGATGTTGCTCCTATATGGAGAGCACAATGAACCTGGTTAATTGGGTTCAAGATTTCAAAACACCACCGGAAGAAAAGGAGAAAACCTATTTCAGTGTGTTTATCCCACATCACACCCTAACTACAAGGTAGCGGCTACATAAATGTTCAGTGTAGTCAATATCAGCGTGACAGAGGGCCCGAAGCTCACCCATCCTGTACACTCTCGCCTTACAGTGGGGAAGTAAGTGAATTAGAACCAAGAACTGAACCCATTACTCTCCGGAGGGCCATGGGTCACACTCGAGAATCTCTATTTCACCAGTTGCTAAAATGCCACACCGTCCTGGTTGTCTGCTCTACAAGGAGGGAGGAAATGCTCTGTTAGAAGTCCAGGGCAAAGTGGAGCCCTCGAATCCACAGAGACATAAGCAAGGACAGCATCTGATGTTTTTGCAGATGAGAGAAATGATTACATATGGAACCTAACAGGTGTGATATTGTTTCTTTTATGCAACACTTTCCTTTGGACTCTTGTAATCCGTGTGGAAAAGTGAAACTGGAATTCTTTTCAGACTGTGAGGCTCTTTGCAAAGTACAGAGTAGAAACAGGGTAAGATCATTGCTGGCGGGAAGACAGCACTCAGCCCAAGGCTTTGCGTGCTCTGCTCTTCCTGTCCCCACTGGAAAATAGAAGCAATAAAGGTTATGTGTAATCTCGGTTTATAAGCCAGGATATGAGACCAGACAAGCTTTGCAGAAAATACAGATCCTTTTAGTGATTAAATCATATTCTCCAAATAAACATCCCTTTACTTGAGAATTCAGCAAGGTAATGATGGCTGTGGTATTCAGATTAGGGATTTTGGATTCTGTGTTTTACTTGGAGCCATGACTGAGGGGTGTTTATTTTTATTTTTCTCTTTCAAAAATTGGAGTATATTTTCTAAGTACTTGTATTCCGATGTGGAGGTTTAGAATGGAGGTGAGGGGCTAACCACCGGCATTAACGTTAGGTTTTCAATGTCATAGTATCCGAATCAAATACACACCTGAACGATCACTACTCTCTCTGTCAACAGAAAAAAAAAAAAAGTGTGGAAGGGAGCAGAGTGAACAAAATCATAGGAAAGGGGGAAAATGGACTTCATTGCCACATGTCAAAAAAGTATTGGTTAAGTTATAGTATTTGTATTTATCACTCAAGGTATGTAATTCCAAAAGCACATTTATATGCGATGATCAGTTAAGTATGCTGAGCCATTCTTCATCAGATTAAAAATGAAGGCATAAAAAGTGCAGGCTGACACCGCGTTATATAGGATTATAGTTGTTTTTTTTTTATGAAAGATTAGCAGGCTGTATTCTATTACCTAGCGTGCCCAAGTTCTCCCAAGCCATTGCGTTTGCAAGGCAAAATGACAAAATTCAAATTTCAAATGCAGCCAGAGAATGAACAAAGAGTGGAGATGACTCAGACTGGAGAAAATATGACTGTTGGTGTATAACCATAAAACCAGCCTCACGTTCAATCTGTCAACACAAATAACCAGACAAGTAGGAAGAGCCAGGTGGAGAAGGGAAGCTAAATGAATATGGAGTTCTCAATCTTTCTACTGGTTATAAAAAAAGAAAAAGGATACCTTTGTGAAGAAGAAAGAGAATGCTTATATATTTAAATTCAAGGACTGATTTAATTTTCATCTATAAATTGAAATAGGAGATTGCATGAATAAATGGCCTTTGGAAACCACCTGGCCAGGACGCTAGGGAATAGGTATAGATTACAACTGTACCTGGTCAAGTCTCTGATAGGGACTCTATTGATTATCAGAAAGCAAGCCCTTATTTGATATGCAATCTATTTATTTAGGAACTTTCCTTTTTTTTTTTTTTAAAGGTTTGAGTTTTCTAAATATTAAGCCTATGAGAACAAAACACCAGCAGGATTCTGGAATGAAATAGCCTACTCTTTTTCATGCTGCAAAGGAGAATACAGCCATGAGATGAGCAATTGTGCCTGGGAATTGTCTGCTATTGATGATAAATGATCAGGTTAGTGGTCTTTGTACTTAGTAAACAAAGATCGGGGTCTTGAAAGATCTGACAGAGTATAAGCGTTGAGATTATTTTATTGTAGTAAAGATGTGTGTTAAAAACAATGCTTAAAACAGAAATTTTAATTTAAGTGCCTAATACATTGATTAGCTATTGAGCACAAGGTCTAGACGCAGATCAGTCAATTTAATATTTAAAGCAACATGCTCCATGTATGAATTCTGCCCTACATTTTCAGGAATGTAATGAATTTGAAAGGCAGAATTTGGATCAGTTTTTGATTGTACTGCATCAGCTATTTCTTTGTAGATCCAGTTACCTTCAAAATGGTTTGAAGTGACAAGGATAACAAACACTGTCACTTGGCTCTCACCAGTGGGTGGCTACATGCATTATTGACTTGCCACCAACAGGGTACCTAAGAACTTACACACTGAGGTCATCCTATATTACAATTTTTACAACTTGTCTTTATTCAGATCAATGATGTGTGCTTTCTAGTTCATGGGGAATCTCTGGTACCAAGAAGCAGAAGAATTGCATTTAGGAAATGGAAGCTCTTCCACGGGGCACGTGATTTGGCGGGGGGAATCCACTTGGGCAATGACCTTTGCTCTAATCTTGCTTGGTGTGAATTTTGGGGTTCTGCCATCATCACATTATGGTAACCCCGCCTTTTGGTGGAAGAAGAGAGGACATCACTGACTTTGCATGTTTAACTTAGGTCATAAATCTTCAGATTATTCAGCTGTAATCATACCCTTAGAACTGGCAAAATAAACTTCTTTGTCACTAGTTCTTGTGGGAAATTTGCATTTGATATATAAATGTTAGGCTATGCATATTTTTTTTCAAGAAGTTATATATTTCAGAGTCTGTGTATATTTGCAACTATCTTTCCAATGTCAATCAGTAGAATTTCGTACATTTTTACAAAAAAGGTATTAAACATTTGAATAGGTTTATTTTCTAGGTAATTTTCTAGTTTCTCTTTCTCTTAAGTGAAATTTCTTTTACTACTTCATTTAAAAAATTTGGTTATTATTGCTGAAATTTTCTAATATTTAAAAATGTAGTTCTGGTCTCATAAACCTGATCAGTTTTATTTAAATAATTCTCTTGAGTTTTGAATGTTGACAGTCATATCATTTAATAATGATTCTGTCATTTTGATTTTGTATTTCTTTTTATTGTGTTATTCCATTGGCTACGAAATCTGGTATAATGCTATATGATAGTTTTATTATATTATTGGATATTCTTGATTTTTTTCTTCCCTGAATGTGATGGAATGAACCAAAATTTTCACATCTATTTTTTTTTTAGCTAATGCCATTTATCAGTTAATGACTATCATGCCTAATCCTACACTGCTAAGTTTTTATTATGAATGTTTTAATTTTATAAAACATATTTTGCATATATTAGTATGATCTTTTTGTTTTATCTATTAATGGCACACATTATGTTAACCAATTTTCTAGAACGAAATAACTTGTATTTCTAGGATATGACTACTTGGTTAGAATACATTTTTTAAAAACACACTACTGAATTAAATATACAGTTGACCCTTGAACAAGGTGGGAGTTAGGGGTGCTGACCCCCTATGCAGTGGGAAATCTACAAACTTCTATCTCTGCCTCAAAAACAAAGGAATTGATAAATGACTCACCCAAGGGCTGGAAGCTGAAACAGTAGTTCCTTTGATTCCACATATTGTGATCTCTAATAGGACACAAACTTATCTCCACACCTAGTTAATTTAAAGGTCTGTAAATGAAAACACAGATAACTATATTTACTGAAAGAATTTTGCCTATGAGTCCATCCATGCAGTTCAAACCTATGTTGTTTAAAGGCCAGCTGTAGTTACATTTTTAGTTTGAGCTTTTACTCTCGTTGGTGTTGGAAGCCTTGTAAAATAAGTTTTTTTATTTTCTACTTTTTTATTTTCAAGAAGAGAATGCATAGGATTGAAGAAGAGTTTTTGTATAAGATTGTTGTTTCTGTTCCATGAAAATTAGAAAGCATATGCCTAAAACCTGTACCTCCACTTTCTATATTTTTGGGAGGGGAGTAGATGATTTACAAGTGAGTTTATTATACATTGGACTAGTAAGGTGTGTGTGTGTGTGTGTGTGGATAAACTTTCCCATTGTACACACCCTTTTCTAGTCATTTTTCCATTTAATTTAAACTTTAGACTTACACACACATTGCAGGAAAATTGTTCCCTGTATGATTTTAGTCATTTTTTTCCACAGGAGATAAGATCCTCTTTTTTATTTTCACTGCATTTTTCCCTTCTTTGTTGATTTTGCTGTCTATATTTACTGACTTTATATATGTGTGTGTGTGTGTGTGTGTGTATATGTATGATTTGTTTTGTTGGTGGTTTGGGGGAGTCTCTTGTTTGCTTACATTTATTTTTTATTTTGTATATTTTATTTCATATATTTCCTCTATTATTCATATTTTTTCATTTTATTTGAATTTACTGTAATATTTTCTTGCTCTTCAAGCTGAATGTCAACTTAATTATTTTCAGTGTCTTTTGTTTTATAACAAAAACATTTAAGGCTGTAATTTTCATTTAAGTATAGCTAAAGCTGTATTTGACCACATTTTTTGTTTCTGTTTTTGTTTTTGTGGTACACAGGCCTCTCACTGCTGTGGCCTTTCCCGCTGCAGAGCACAGGATCCGGACGCGCAGGCTCAGCGGCCATGGCTCATGGGCCTAGCCGCTCCGCGGCATGTGGGGTCTTCCCGGACTGGGGCACGAACCCGTGTCCCCTGCATCGGCAGGCGGACTCCCAACCACTGTGCCACCAGGGAAGCCCAATCTTAGACTTTTTGACTCTCCTTCAAGACAAGGAAAACCTCAAGCCTCTAGACATAAATCCTTGCTTACTCCCCTGTTTTGGACAAAATACCTTTCATACTTTTCTCATCAACCTAGAGAAAGACAAATTTGATTAACTGCTTTATCTAATTCTTCTGTCACAGATGGAGTAGATACAGCAATAAATACAAGTGGAATAATTGTACTTAAAAGCACATGTTCCTTTTTAAACCTTCCATCGCCTGTTTTGACTGCATGTGCCAGGCCCCTAGAAATTAGCATGTTCAACTGAACCAACTTGATGCGAGTCACTGTCCATACAAAGGGCTTGTTTTCCACAGAAAAGTAGTGTTGAGAGTAGCAGAATTATAAGCCTATCTAGGCATGTTGTCAAGCTGTTTGAAAAGTGACTCGGAGCAAGTTTTGTGAACGGAGACGTAGTGCTCAAGTCACATTCTGCTTTAAAAGTTGTAACAAATACAGATAAATTAAAAAGAAAAACACAACACAAAACAAAAAAATACATGTTCCTCATAAAAAATGGTATCTTGTAAATTATTGGTATTAAAATTTGTTGTAAAGTAAGATGGTTTAAATTGCATGATGTTGGGACTTCCCTAGTGGCACAGTGGTTAAGAATCCGCCTGCCAATGCAGGGGACATGGGTTCAAGCCCTGGTCTGGGAAGATCTCACGTGCCATGGAGCAACTAAGCCTATGCGCCACAACTACTGAAGCCCACGCACCTAGAGCCCGTGCTCCACAACAAGAGAAGCCACCACAATGAGAAGCACGCGCACCGCAGTGAAGGGTAGGCCCTGCTCGCCGCCACTACAGAAAGCCCACTTGCAGCAACGAAGACCCAATGCAGCCAAAAATAAATAAATTAAATAAATAAAAATTTCATGATGTTTAATCATATATAATTGTGTGAACCCTCTCCCTTTACCTAATGCAGTCAAAACATAATATTTAACCTGTGAACCACTGTATAAGACTCAGGGGTCTACGGAGAAGATTCTGTGGAGTTTGCAGATATAACTGGGTGCCCAGTTGGCACTTCTACATCAATTAGAGCAGCTATAGATGCATCTGTTTTATTCAATGGAGTTTTTCTAAGATGTTATTTGAAAGAAATTTCTGGTGCTAAAATAACTTTGAAGATTCTAAAGTAGACTATATTTTTCCTTTGATGAAGACTGCAATTTGCATACATTTTTAAAATATTTAAATTAAAACTCAGATTCAGCTTTAATCAAGAAGCCATCTGTAATTATTCTATGGTTCATTATGTGATATTTCCTCCACAATCTCATAATATCCTCTGTAAACCCTCTTTATTGGTCCCGGTTCTCCAGAGAAACAGAGTCAATAGGATATAATATATAGTTATTATAAGGAATTGACTCATGCAATTATGGAAACTTAGACTTGGAATCAACATGCTGGAGACCACGGAGAACAGACGGTATAGTTCCAGTCTGAAGGCTGGAAGGCTCAAGACACAGGAAGAGCCAATGTTTCCATTTCAGTCCAAAGGCAGGAAAAAGCTGATGTCCCAGTTTGAAGGCAGTCAGGAAGGAGGAGTTCCCTCTTATTTGGGGGAGGGTCAGCCTTAGCTTGAGTCAGGCCTTTGACAGATTGGATGAGGTTCACCCATATTAGGGAGAGCAATCGGCTTCACTTAAATCTACAGACTTAAATGTTAATCTCACCCAAAACACCCTCACAGAAACACCTGGAATAATGTTTCACCAAATATCTGGGCACCCTATGGCCCAGTCAACTCGAAATTAACCATAAAATTAGCCATCATAACCTCCTTTGATGATCTTACCACATTTTGCATCTTGAACATCTAGAACTCCATAAAGACAGACCAAGTCTTTGAGCCTATGTATGTTTAGTAGTAAGCACTTTCTTTGATCTTTAATAAACTTCAAAGATTCCTGAATAAGTTAATCAATTAACCAACCTTGATAAAACTATACATGTTGAATTAGGATAATAAATATTTTGGCAAGAATTTGAGTCTCCTTTTAACTGAAAATTCAAATGAATTCTTCTATTTGGAGATATATTAGACCATGTTTTTAATCAAATAAAAAGTTTTCTTTTTTTTTAGAATAAACAATTTGGTTGACTACCCTATTAAAGCTGGTCCTTGGATTGCTAAAATTCAACTACAACTCAAGTAATAAAGTATCCAGACTTATCTGTAAAATTTCTCTAAGAGAAATGAAAGCCACACACACACACACACACACACACACACACACACACACATATATGTATGTGTGTATATATATATATATTTGTATTTATAAAATGAGACATAGTTTTAGTGAGTTTAGATAATATATGCTGCTATGTCTTTTAGTAACTTCCATAATTAATTTTGTGTGAGTCTTTTTGTTTCCCCTTTTTTCCCAGACATAGGCTCCACGAGGTGAAATGGCATGCAATTAAAGAGGATACTTCTTTTTGAGTGTCTGGCTAGCAAAACCTTGGATCTCAGTAGGATAATTGTAGAATTAGAGGGATCAGATAGTCTGTCTCCTCCTCAAGATTGCCTCATTCACCTAGTTCTTTCTATTACGAAACTTAGGGTCAGTGATGTTAAGAATGAAAAGCCTGAAAGGTAATGTCTATGTACAAACAATCTGCATTTTTCAATTCATTTTCTCACTGAAACAGTGAGAAACAATGCAGAGCTGATTAATATGATCCCTTAAATTGTGTAAATCCGTGCAACCTAGTCTTCACTGGGAGATTTTTCTTAGATTTAACACAGGGCTACCTCCTTCTCTGTAAACTTTTGTTGTTGTGTTGGGAAATTAATTTGGTCTTAAATTTTCTTCCGTGAATAATACAACTGTCCTTGGAGACTTGATTCATAGGCAAATTCTCCTTAGAAAAACATTACTTGAATTTGAAACATTTGTAAAACCCTGGCTCTTTGGGACTAGTGGCTTCTGACCTCTGAATCCTCATTAATACCCTAAGGCCATGAATGTACCTAGCCATCACCTCCACAGGCCATTCAGTGGCTCCCTTAATTTGTCAATCAGTCTCATTGCTTACAGAACATATGCTTCTTATATCCTGGGTATAGGCTTCTAGGGTTGGGGTCTTCCTACTTTGTTATTTCAATCTGCAGCTGCTCCTAACCTGGGTCCCCAGCAACTGTGCTCAAACATCTCTTCTTATGGGATACTCCTGCCTGTGTCCAGCTTCCTTACGTCTAAGTGCCCACATATTCACATAACAGATGTCCCTTTTATTTTTCGTTTTTCCTCAGAAGAGGTAGGTACAAAACAATTAGATGGTGACACAAACTGGAATGCCTGGATTGAATAAATTTATACTGGAGCTACCTAAGGAAGAGGCTTTCAACTGACATGCGATGTAAGAGAAAACTAACGAGTCAAAGGAAACAGGTTAAACAAGGTCTCTAATAATACTGACTTTAAGGGAGGAATAGGGAAAAATGAGAATAGTTTGTAGAAAAACACTATCATATACGTTGACCCAGAATTCTACATTAATTAAATTATTCTGGTACACCTTGTTCACTGTCCTTTTCCCAAAAGACCAGAAGAAAGCTCTGTTGATTAATCAAACTAAGTATATTAGACTTATGGAAGTAAGAAGAAAACCATGTTGATAGTTTCTGGAAAGACTCTCCATAAAGCAATTATAGAATTGTATTTATTGATGTTTGAGAAACGAGATAGGTGATTTTAAGGTGGGTATTTCAAGGTGTAGAACTGGTTGGGATTGGGCAAAGTTTACAATATAATAGCTTTGGTTTTGCAGGCACATCAGAGAAGTGAGAATCTTCAAGTGAGGTTGATGAGCAAATTTAGTCTTGATAAGTAAGCAGTTTAGTTAATTCCGAGTCTTATCTTCCAGGAGCAGTTAATTCCCGGAGCAAAAAGATAAGCTGTTTTTGCTTGATCTAGTTATAGGAAAGCATAGGAAAGTACGCAATTATTGTTTAACAATGTACAGGAATTTTGCTGTTTTAAGTTCTTGGTCTTCAGCTGACGTAAGATAGCATCCTCTATGTGTTTAGAGAGAAATTTTAAAAAAAAGGAAGGAAGTTTGTCTCAGCTGTCAACTAGTATACACATCCACACCCAAACACATATTCGTAGATGTAAGAACTACCATAGTCAGTGTTTACTCCTGGTTTGAGAATAACCATGAAAGGACCCTGGTGTTTCACTGGGGTTTGGCTTTCTCAGTCGTTTTTAACCACCAACAGTGGTAACATGTTTATTTTGAAAGGCTTTCTTGGAAAAAAAATTAACCACGTTCAATTTCTCTTTTAATAAAGTAAAAAGATCTAGAAATATCAAAGTATTTGGATGTTTTTAGGGTCCATCCTTGATGGCTGATGGAACAATATATCTGGGTCTGTCCATAGGTCAGGCTATGGAAAAAGTGAAAATAGTTACCTTGTGAAGATCCTCCATTATGCCTTAGCCAAAAAAAATCCATAAAGAAAGTCTCGAGAAAATTCCATGTCTTTGTTTTTGTCTAAGACTTAACTTAGGGCACATTTTCCTTGTTGGCATATCCCTGAAGAATGAACACCATACTTGCCATAAAACCCTAATTCCTGCCATGTATACAGAACTTTGAATATGGTAGAAAAATTTCTCATGCTGTATCTCATCTTGCTGGGTCAAAAAACCCTGTGGTAGATGGGGATTGATTTGTCAAGAGTGAGGTGCCGAAGCGCTCAGGGTCATTACTCTGTGAAGCAGGAGAGCTGAAAGTAGAAATCAGCCCTCTGACAAGTGAGTGCTTCTTCAGCTGCTTCAGATCTAGGATTGTGACTGCAGACCTGGGTATAATGAGGACGCAATCTTCCTCTCTTTAAAAAGATAATTATCTTTATACCTGGGATGCCTTCCTAGACAATCTGGATCAGTGTGGATAGGAACAAAAAGAATTAAATCTCTTACTAGCCCCCTGAACGCTTCTCAGCTAAGTCTCTGTGGGATGGGTGGGTGCGAAAGAGATGTAGCCTGAGGCCTCACTGTGCTGTGCATTTAAATGTGGTTCTTCTCCAGGAAAAAGTCCTTACTTCGGGGCATTTCAAGTGTCTGAGGTGAAGAATTCATTTAATATTTTTTGAATCTTAATATATCACCACTATACACCTTCATAGAATCCAATAAAAACTTACTAGAATAAGTAAAGGGGAAAAGAGCATACAAAACACAAACCTACATTTTAAAAAAATTATTGCATTCCTTATACATAAAATTACCAAGTCATTTTAGAACTTGCAGATTGTTTACTCATACTTTGTGTGTTAATCTCACCACAGACCTACCACGGTAGCACTGAGCCAGGCTACCCCTTGAGGAAAAGTGCTTTAAGTCAGGGCATATCTAGACTGTAAATGCTGATGTATTTGAAGAGGCAGAAGAAGATCTTTACAAGCTTAGAATTCCATGGGGGAGAAGAAACACACTGCTTTGTTGAACCATGACTATTAGCTGGAAAATCTCCTTATGTAGACACTTTACTCCTGGCATTTAATCCCCATCTCTTAAGTCACTTATAATTTTCTATTTTGAATGTGTAGTATTTTATGCTTGCTTTCTTTCAGTTTCTAAAATGTAAGCTCTCTTAGAAAAGATTTGCACCTCACTTGCATGCATATCCTTCACTCAGTTGAGCACCTTGTCTAGGAGATCAATAAAGATATTTCGACTCAATAATGCACCCATCTTCATAAACATAACAAAAGAATACAAAGCAAATTACTGTCTAAATCAAGTTACTGATAATCAAGTACAACCAACTGTTCTTAAATTGTAAAAGGCTCAAATTCTGCTAGAGATAAAATAATCAGTTGTTACCCTGGTTATTATGGGATGAAATATGCCCCTTAAAAGATATGTTGAACTCCTAACCTGCACCCATGAATTTGACCTCACATGGAAGTAGGATCTTTGCAGATGTAATTAGTTAAGATGAGGTCATTAAGGTGGGCCCTAATGTAATATGTCTGGTATTCTTATGGGAAGAGAAGAGAAACAGACACAGTAGGCAGATAACAATATGAAAACAGAGGCAGAGATTGGAGTCATGCAGCCACCAACCAAAAAGCACCTTGCAAAAGGCAAGGAAGGATCCTCTGCAGAGGGTTTGAAGGGACCATGGCCCTGCCAATACTTTTATCTTGGACTTCTGGCCTCCAGAGTTATGAGACAATACATGTTTGTTGCTTGAACCCACCCAGTTTAGGAAATCAATACATCAGGGAAATCTGAAAGCATTGGAATGATGAATTCCATGTGGAACTTCCTCAAAATCTAGACAATAGACAGAAAACTTTAGGAATGCAGTGTTGGCCTGAGGCTTTGGACCAGAAGCTCGCTGATTCTGTGGCTACAAAGAAGGAGATGGGTACAACCTATCTAGCGAACATCTGATTTTTAAAGCTGAACAAACTACCTCAGAGCTAGAGAAGAAAATGTCAGGTGAAGAAATGGCTTGGCTTTCAGTGCCTGGTGCAATAGAGGTACCTTTCCGTATGCAGGGGAGAGGCATGATGTCCACTCTTAACACTGTAAATGTGCCAAGGTGCCTCGTGCTACTTGAATTCCTTTTTCCCCAAATATCACTTATTATTTCCTGGAAGAATGGGAAGACTTTTGTAGAGAACCACCTAACTGTCAATCCTTTTACTCTAATTGTAATTTCCTTTTACTACTGATTTGTTGTTCAGGGTATGCTAAAGAAAATAAGAAAATCTTGTTATTTTACAAGATTTGAGTTAAAATGCTTATCAAAATAAAACTCAAATATGAGGCTGAGTTCAAAGGGCATGTAATAACTTGAAATTTGAAGACATATAGATCAATCCTGTATTGATTCAGTTTAAAAGCTTGTTAGGTGTGTATTAGTAGTAATGCATTAAGTGCAGAATGATACATTTCCAATTTGTAGAATCGAGTATCTGAAATCATTATTGTTATGTCCATTAAGTACAATATAATACTTATAAACTTTATGGAATCAAATAGAGAAAGCTGATACTATATGAACATTAATTCTCAATTCTAGATTTATTTAACCATAACTTGTTACAGGAAAGGATCTTCAGTCCATAATAAAAACTGGAAAAAATATGAAGAAAAACTCAACTGGAAACAAGAACAGGTGGAGATGGATGAATACATTTAAAATAAAGTAATAAAAGAAAAGCAATCTATTAAAATATCAGTTGCCCATAAAAGTGGAAAGAAGATTTTAAAGTTGAACTCAAGGGCATAATTTTTAGATGCTATTGTACCTGTAAAAGGAAAAGCAGTTATCTGCAGTATTTTCAAAGGTCAAGGATATATTCAGAAATAGGTCAGCAAGAACTGGGGTGGCAGGTGCTGCGCATACCTTGGAGAAGGTGCCTCCCACCTGGCTCTCTGCCTTCCCTCTCTGATGACCCATATGGAGCCCCACCCAGCTGCTGTAACCAGCCAGGGACGGGATCACTGAAGGTGCCATCAACGTTTGCAGCATCGCTTGCAGTATAGACGTGTAAGGCAGCAAATTAGAAGACCAAGCAATTCTAGGAAAGTATTTCTAGTGTGCAAAAGTCAAGTGGATCTAGTTAGAAATTGAACCGCTAAATATGAACATTCTTCTGGAATAGAACTTAAAAGTCAGACGCAAGCTTTTAATCGTGTGATTTTTCACGTCTCATTACAAAGCATTCGAATTAGAAAAATCGGTAACTCCAGCATATTCTGAAAATAAGATCAAAGAGAGTCAAGCAAAGGAAGACACAGTAACTTAACAAAGCAAATGAAACAGGAGATTCTAACCTAGCTAATATTTGCCATGTGGCAGGCAGTCCTCTAAGTGTGCTCTATATACTGTTATTAATTCATTTAATTTTGGAAATACCTTTCAGAGTAGGCACCACCTTAGAAATGAAGAAACTAAGGCACAGAGGGGTTAACTTACTTGCCCAAGGTCTCATAGTTGGTAAGAGTCGGAGGTTGGATACAAACCCAGGCAGGGTGTCTCAAGAACAGTGGCCACTCCTTGTCACTACATAATATTGACACTTGCATAGTTTTAGTTTGTAGCCTTTCTGAAACTGTAGCATGTTTACATAAGGTGCTTCAACTCGCTACTCATAAAGAATTTTTTACTCTTCCTTTGCAATTTCACTTAAATAAACATGAATAGCTAGAAATATGTGTCTTACGTGATATGAATCAATTTGAGAAATAGATAAACCTGTTAGCAGATATAATAATCAGGCCTTTGTCCCTTTATGCTTTATGGAAGTCCTTCTTTTTTCCTTTTCCTGTTTCAACTCAGAACAGGAGGCCTCTGGTTAACAACACTATGTTCAGTGCAATGATGCTGATTTCCATGACTCATAAACCAGCTTCAAAATCACCTCCACAATTGGGACTGCAAGAATGTTCTATTCAATAACAACAAGATGGAATTAGTGTATAGCTTCCTAGTGTGACAACACTTATTTTAAAAGCAAGTTGGGATCTTGTCCCGATATTAGATTCATTATTTAGAGCACAGACTAAGTGCTCTTTTCATCATTAGCTTGTATTTATTTATTTGTTATAAAGCCAAAGGTAAGTCCTAGGAATGTAGAAATATTGATTTTGGAGGCAATTACTATAACTTAGACACTCCAGCTGTATTTCATTGATAAAGTAGAGGCAGATGTGAGTTACAGTGTGAGAGCCAAGGCAGCAACATACGTCTTTTGCACTTTTATATACTGACTCCATCGAAGTCTATTAGTAAATGCACAAACGTGGAAGGTTTTGAAGATGGTTCCAAATCACAGTGGGATATGCAGAATATGTTAAATTTTCAACCAAATGACCACAAAGTTAACTCATCATTATTGATTTTAAAATGAAAACATAGCTTTGAGATTCTAAATGATCTCTGTTGGTTGAAGTTAAACACAGCAGGTTGATCACACATATTTATCAATATTTTCTACTGATAACCAACTAGGATTGCTGTTGGTTTAGTGCTGATCATTGTTTCTCGGCTTTTTCCTAGACAGAACTAGGAAACATTTTAAAGAAACATGCATAATATTTTCATATTGATATTTCTAATTCAAAGTTAAAATTGTAGAATTTTTACTTAACTTGAGTTTGTATTTGTGTCCTTTTTTTCCCACTGAAGGTCTTAACTACATAATTATTTGCTCTATCGTCTATTATCTATTTATCTTTCTATATATCATCTCATAATTGCTAGATAGAATATCAATAATGAAAGAGCTTGAGATTTGAATATGTCATATTCAAAGAAGTAAAACTTCTATCCTGCCACTCTCCTTTCCCTTTGTGTAACAATTTTTATTGATTTTTAAGTTTTCTTACTTTGAGTGGGGTTGGGAGGGTGGTTGGGAAGGTGGGAGGGAATGAAAGCAAAACGGTGTTCTTCAATTTTGTTTTTTGTCTTCCAGGATTCTAAATTTCTCCTTCTGACCCAGTTTTTTTTTCATTCATCAGCCCGTTTGCATCAGGCCACTCTCCCTTTGCACCACCTCCTCATCCAGGTGGGGAGGAAAGACAGGACAATCACACGTTGCATCAACAAATAAGTATACATTGTAGGGGAGCAGGATATGCCACCCCAAAATGTGTCTTGTTGTCACAAGGATTAATTTAGACTGATTACTTTTCAAGAATGGAAGGCTCAGGAATGTTTTTTTTTTCTTACCTCCTCCTTAACTGCCTAAAATAATTTAGATAAAGGGCCTATTCCTGGAATAGAGCTATCATCAGAGACAACTGCAAAAAATATGGGCTAGGTGTGGTGGAGGACATTTGGCAGGGCCTAGAATCAGACTCCACTCTGTGTCCCATTTTCTCTGCCTGGCCCAGCAAACATTTGTTTATCAACTGTTTGCTTTTCCGCCTCCACGTGAATTGCCTTTTTCCCCTTGAAGTCTCAAACCACTACCCCCAATATCCTCTTTTGTCTTTAGCTGAAGATGATACTCAAGGAGAGGATTTGGGCCATTTTGGTGAGTTAGTACTCCTGGGTCTCTCCCATGTATACACATTATTAAACTTGTATCTGATTTTCCCCTGTTAATCTGTCCCATGTCAGTTTTATCCTTAGACCAGTGAGAAGAACCTAGAGGTGTAGAGGAAAGTTTCTTCGGCCGAAATAATATGTCAGACACATTTTAAGCACTAAGGTTACCTCAGTGAAAAAAAAAAATAGACAAAAAAAATCTGTCTTCATAGAAATCACATTTTAGTGAGGGATGCAGAATTTAAATGAATAAATTAAAGTATCAAGGGAGGCCAAGCAGAGGTGGTCAATGCTCTAGAGAAAAAGTGTGCTTCTCAATAACATTGTTTGAAATAGCTGGTGCTTCATGAAAATGAAAAGTGAAAGGCTTTTGTGGGTTTCTTTATGACTTTAATTCTTGACAGTTGCACCCCTTTAATGCATATATTTAATGCAGGACCACCTCTCGCCCAAATTCTCAAATCTGATATGTGGCTGGTAAATATCAAATAGTGGAAAATGCTCCGGGGGAAAACAGCCTGGGGAAACGAGCACAGAGCAAGAAGTTGCGGGCATGGGGGTTTTAACTAGGGTGGTCTTCTATGAGCGAATAACTCATGGGTGCAGGAAGAGAAGAGAGGCCTCTGGGGGCCCTTGATGTATTTCTGAATTTTGCTGTAACTGCAGGGGACACTTTTCCACAAGGACAGACTCACCTTGGCTGATAGCGTCTCACCTCCAGCACTAGTTGTGAGTCCTCTGCTTCTGTCCGGCTTCTCCATCACAGTAGGGGCGCTCAGCCAATAGGAGACAGGGGGCTTCCAGATGCTGACTTTCTCAGACCATTCTGGGAGGACTTCTGAATGCTGCTTGGTGGGCGGGGCCTGACAGAGTGGGTCACTGCCCACAGATGTGACCCCGATGCTGGTCCCTTGTTTGGACTTTTCCTCCTTTCCTATGTAAGCACGTAACCCTTCCACTCTCTCAGTCTCTCTCTATGGGGAAGGCAGTCAATCAGCCAGGGAAGCCTTCCAGGCAGAGGGAGAAGCAAGTACCATGGAGGCATGTTCTCACGAACCAGGATCATGGAGGCCAGTGCACTGGGAAGGCGTGTGGACAAGGGGAAGAGGAGAGAAGTGCTCAGAGATAATAGGGCCGAATTGAGTAAAACAGCCCCTTGTATCCCTTTCAGAGGAGCCCAAGGTCTCCAAAAACAAGCTCAGGGTAATTAGCAGCAGAAAACGTTGCACAACATTAAATTGCTAGTAAATCATGTGCCACGGAAAGACATAGCATCAGAATATCTGGGTTCAGAGATAAAATGAACCTCTTTGTGTTGAGACAGGCCTGGGACTTGGACCCTTTGCTGCAATGCTTGCCCCTGGACAAACCTCTCCTCAAGCAACAAAATACGAAGAAACTATTGGACTAAAAACAACTGCATGCATGTGCAGTTGGGGCAAATTCTGAACAAAAGATATAAAGGGACCAAAAAACCCAACTGCCACTTTTGAAGAGCCTGGAGCAAAAGCAGGGTATTGCACATGCCCCCTGCACACACCACCTAAGGGGTGGGCAAAACACCTAAGCCACCACTCCAGCCCGACCCCTCACCCCATGTAAGGAATCAGCTCGCCCCTCCTCAGGGAGTGAGCGAGGGAACCTGTTGTTTGTTGTCGCTTCCCCCAGCTGAAGCAGGGGCCCCAATAAAGCCTTGCCTGAATTTCTTGTCTGGCCTCCAGTCAATTTCTATTGATTGGGGAAGGCCAAGAACCCTGGTCGGTATCACTGTTATCTCCGCCCGCCATGGTGACTTTGCTTTTCTTTTCTTTCTTAATTTTTTTTCTTTCAGTCGGCTCTGAAATACTCTTCAGCCTTCCTGCCTGTCATCTCTTCTCTCCAAATTATAATCGCCATTTTGTCAATTTCTCCTACCAAAATGCTGTTCCAAATTCCTAGTGTTATCAGACATATTAAGCAATTTGTACAATTTTTTTTCTTTTTTTCTCCATTTCCTAAAGTGTGTAGCTCTGGCGGGTTGGTGGGGGGCAGGGAATGAGCAAACTTCCTTTTACTTATAAAGTGTTATGAAGTAGTGAATATACATTACATGGTGGAATACTGCTAAATTTGTTTTATGGGAGCCTTCAAACAGATACATTTATGTTCAAAGAAAGAACCATACAGCTAAATTATCATAACAAGGGTTTCTACTTTCGAGTCTCTAAAGTATTTTAGAGAATAAACTCACTAAAATTTTATATACTTATAAAGATACAGTGTATAAAGTTATTTAGTAATCATTCATCTTTTCAAAACCTTTTCCAAAGAAATGAGGTAGCATCTGCTACATATTTATGCACAAAGTCTTCTAATACCCTTAGTCTTTGAGTGGCTGCCTAGCAAATAAGATGGACCGTTTGCATATAGATTTAAACCTCTGAAAGAGAAACAAGAAATTGGTCGCGACAGCTAATAAAGGAGACGTTTGATGAATGTGGAATAAATGAATGAAAGCGTGATCACTAACAAATCTTGCTATTCAAGTTCAGCTAAGCTCTCAGGCTTGTTCAGCGCTCTGTTAGACCTACCTTGATTATCTTACTATCTTCACAAAAGCTACACTTAAATATTTCACCCTATTTTAAGCAGCAAACTCAATCCTATTTCCTTTGCTTCACAGGTTGTCCATCTCCACTGCTGCAGATTACGGCCATCTGCGTAGAAACTGGCCCTGCGTTCATGAATAGTAGTGCAACTCGGACCTGTCCTTCCTTGCCTGAAACTGTAAGTAACTACAACTTTCTGTTTGCTTTGCAACACCTAATCCATAAACTTTTGTATTATGTTAGTGTGTGATCATATCTTATACTTTTAGTAGACTGATTAAATTAGTAATTATGTATTTAGTGCCAAATATGTTTCAGGAAGGCTTATTGGTGCCAAATACACAGAAGTGAAAGAAATCAAATCACTTCCTATCAGAGATTGCATTCCAAAGGGGGCCAGGAAGAAAACCGAGAATTAGTGAAGAAAAACACAAGATTATTTGAGATAATGAGAGTGTTAAGGAGACAGTAAATGAGGTGATTTGAAGAACTGAAGTAGTAGGGTGTACATGGAGATTACTAATTTAATAATGTCGTGAGGAAAAGTACATCCGAGGGGCAAACGTTGAAGATTCTCAAAACCTTGAGTTCAAAGACTCTTCCGCTTTTTTCTTAGTTTTCTCCATGAAATTTTAGCAGAGACCTGTGTTCATGTGACAACTTCTTAGAATAAAGTTGGAGGAGGAGACCCAGAATCATGAAGAAATATTTGAAGCAAGTGGAGATGGTGAGATGCATATAGAGAATGCGAAGGAAAAGAGAAGGTTTATATAGCTATCTTTAAATAATCCAAAGAATTGTTTTAGGGATTGCTGTATTTCTTTAATATGTAAAATCAATAGGCAAAGGGTAGAAATGATAGAAAAATGAGTTCATATAAATCAATATTAGGTGTTTAGTGATGGAGCCAACTCATGATGTGCAAGTGGAGTTGGTACTGCCGGTCAGAGATGCTGCAGGAGAGTCCTCTCTCCAGGACGAGATCACCAGTCCAGCACTGGGTGGTGCCTATAGTTCTTTCCAAAGCAAATACTAAACGTACATATTATGCTACGAGCGAATGAATGAACTCCTTGTTAAACACAGCAGCATAATATAGTCAAAAGCTAAAAGCAATGCAAAGAGGAGTTTTAGAAGAAAAATTCTAGACAACTGAATGTAAACTTTGGTTCTGTTCACACAGTGGTGAATTCTTCCTTTTGACTGACAAACACCTGGGCAAACTTTTTTTCCTCTCTCTTCTATTTTACATACTTCATTGTATACTGGCTAACAAGTTAATTGACACATTTAAATAGTATCTCAGTATTTGTTTTCCTTAATTTTAGTCCTAATAAGTTTCAGTGGCATCATATTTTGTGATGTATATTAAATCCAGAATAGAAGACCCAGAGTAAACTAGCCATTTATCAGTCTTCATAAGTTAAATTGAACTTCGACCTGTTATATCCTCATTTATTTCTTTTATTCCTAAACCAGGAATTCCTTTAACTTGTGTTACCTGCTCATGTGTGACATCTATCTTGTTGAAGTGGAAAGAATATGGGCTTTATCTTTAAGACTGTGTTGTCCATGTTAATGAAATGGGAAACATTTAGATCTCAGTTAAATCACGAACTCGATGACACTGGAACTTTGCTTTAACATATATAGGCTCATAAAATGATAAAATGAGGGCAATAATTCCTATTTAAAATTGTTGCAAGTCTTACATTAAAAGGAGACATTAAAGGCAGCTGAAATATTAGCACAAAATAGCTGTTCCATAAATAGTTTGTTTCTTTTATCTGGATACAGAGTGGTCATAGAGAAGAAACCTGTTTTCTTATATATTTCATGTTTTATTTGGGGGAGATTATTTTACTTCTCAAATTATCAATTATATATATATAATTGATAATTTGAGAAGTAAAAGGTATATATGATATATATAGTATCTAATAAGTTAATCAATGCCGAAGAATTTCTAATCTACAAAATGTCATAAAAACTAATGTTTGGAAAAAAGGAAGGGCACAAAAAAGAATAGATTTTCTTTATAAAAATAAGGTAATTTGATGAGGATTATAACATACACTTCTTTTACTTATTGAGTTACTTATTCATTCATTTTGCATTTATTGGTTCACTCTTTTAGAAACATTTGTTGACATTTGCTATGGGCCAGTGTTTCCACATATACTCTGCATAATGAAATATTTTGGTATCATACCACCAATATAAATACTATATGCTTTTGTTGATGGGTCAGCATTTAAATTACCATTACTTTTAACTGTCGTATTTTTTATGGCATATTTTTGGAAAAGCTCGAATAATGGAATTTAAATAGACTATCATAATTTCTTATATTATTAAAAGGGCACAATTTGATGTTTATTCTTAGAGTGTGGTCTTTTGGAACATAATTCTGAATGAGGCATGATTGAAAGAAGGCTTTAAAGGTATGTATGAAAGACCAAATACATTTTTAATGTCACTTCTTAAAACCAGGCACTGCTTTACTTATGGAAAGCAGAGATGTAGCAGTAAAAGTTTAAAACGATAAGATGGATAAGTAAACCACTGAGATGATTTATACAGAAAACTACTTTTGAGTTTATTTTAAAACATTTTGTATAAACTCGATCTTTATTGAAAGTTTACTTACGGTGTAAATGAGTTACACAGGCTTTTTCCACCACTTTTTATAAATGAATAGTTATTACTACTAAAATGAGCTTGTTCAGAATGCATTACTTAATTCTCAGATGTTTACAAGTCACATAACTCAAAGGCAACCACAGTACTTCTTTACATTATTTTGCCAAACTATGGAAGAAACTGTTTTCGATGTTTGATAATAGGATTAATGGATTTTTCAAATTATGCCCCAGTAAAAGTCTGCTGCTGTTTGCCCCTAAGAAGGAAGAGGAGGTAATACTGAAAATGGCTGGTATGAAGCTGCAATGAGAAATTGAAATTCAATCACACATTATATACCGTGACATCAGCATGCTTTACATTTTGAAGCTAAGAATTTAAAGGCACAATAAATTACTGGGGCTTCCCTGGTGGCGCAGTGGTTGAGAGTCTGCCTGCCGATGCAGGCAACGTGGGTTTGTGCCCCGGTCCGGGAGGATCCCACATGCCGCGGAGCGGCTGGGCCCGTGAGCCATGGCCGCTGAGCCTGCGCGTCCGGAGCCTGTGCTCCGCAACGGGAGAGGCCACAACAGTGAGAGGCCCGCATACCACACACACACAAAAAAAATTACTGACATTTTAAAGAACAAATGGACTAAAATGCGACTTTAAAAAGGAAGTTTTTCTACCATAAATTCCCTGGTAACGGTAGTTCCATAATTTCAAATATTCCTCCAGTATCTCAAATTGTTTCATTATCATGTACTGCATACCCTAAAACAACGTCAAATATATAATGTTGAGTAGATATGCCATCACCTTTATAAATATACACACACACACGTATATATTTACATAGGTGATGGTATATCCACTCAACATTATTACTTTCTCAGTGATCTTGCAACTGATAATGAATAGCAAGAGTGACATCAGTGAAAACGGTATCGCTGTAGTTCCAAAGGTCCATCCTTCTACAAGAATTTTGAAAAATCAAGCAAAAACTATCAGAATCAACTTGTTTGGAAAACAGTCAAAGCTCTACAGGAGCCCAGGAAAGCAGTGGATCAAGAAAAAGACAACTCAAAGATGGTAGAAAAGCTCTGTGATATTTTTACCTGGGCTTGTTCCCCCTCTAACTGGGCTCAGCAGTTGCCTGGAAGACAGCAGCCCATGTTTCCTCTGTGGAACCCAGATTCCTGGGTCTGGGAGAAGAGCCCAGACCTTCCTCTCAAAGAATATGTTTCCCTCATGTTCTAACCTGTCTGGGTGCTACCTAGGCACTAACGCAAGGAGCTTGTCATTTTTTTGCAGAATTCGGAAATCAATCAGAACAGAAATGCAGCAGACATTCCCCAAAACTGTTGTAAGGTAAAGGAACAACCCACTGCTGCCTAAGGTGAAGATTTCAGGTGAGGGAAACAATAAAGCACCAAGTCTGGGAGGAAAAGCTGGGAGAGAGCATCTTTGGGAAAGGAAGGCCTTCAAAGCACCTGTAACTGGGGACTTCCTTGGTGGTCCAGTGATTAAGACTCCATGCTTCCGGGGCTTCCTTGGTGGTGCAGTGGTTAAGAATCCGCCTGCCAATGCAGGGGACACGGGTTCGAGCCCTGGTCCAGGAAGACCCCACATGCCGCAGAGCAACAAAGCCCACGAGCCACAACTACTGAGCCCACGTGCGCAACTACTGAAGCCTGTGCGCCTAGAGTCCGTGCTCTGCAACAAGAGAAGCCACCATGGTGAGAAGCCCATGCACCGCAACAAAGAATAGCCCCTGCTTGCTGCAACTAGAGAAAAGCCCACGCACAGCAAGGAAGACCCAACACAGCCAATAAATAAATAAATAAATTTATTAAAAAAAAAAAAAAAAAAGACTCCATGCTTCCAATGCAGGGGACGCAGGTTTGATCCCTGACTGGGGAAATAAGATCCCACATGTGGTGTGGTGGAGGAGGCGGAGGGGGACAAAAACCGAAAAACACCTGTATCTGGGCAACTGAGGAAGCCACATGCATAGCGAGTGCAGAATCCAGGCTCAGAGGCAACCTGAGAAGACCCTATGCTCACCTCTGGCTCATCTCCAGGCTCAGGGCAAGAGGAAGTGAGGCCTGAGTCAGAGTCCTCAGCTGCCTTGTTGCCCTTGAAGGCGAGCCCAGCTGGGAGCTCCCCTCCAAGGACTAGCAGGGCTGGTCTTTTCTTTCTCTCTTTTTTGTTTCCTATTCTTCTTCTTTCCCTCCCTCCTTTCTTTCTTTCCCGTCTTTCTCTCTCTTCCCTTCTTTCTCTTTCTCTTTCTTTTTTCTCCCTTCCTTCCTTCCTCCCTCTCTCTTTCTTTCTTTCTTTCTTTCTTGTTTGACTTTAGCTTTTAAGTAAAACAAATCAATTATATGTTTTGTAATAATTCATTTCATGTGGCTGATACTGTTTTATTCCTGAATATTGCGATATTGCAATGTTCCCTAGAAGTAGATGAATAGAAAATCATATATATGCACATGAAAATACATGAGAAAATGAAAAAATGAGAAAGAAGGAACACTGACTATGATTGTGGAGGAGTAGCTCAGCAAATAGAAGGGGAAATAAAAGAAAGGCAAAACATGAGTACTCAGCAACAGAATCATTCGCCCCCAGGCCTACAACCCAGGGTCGTAGGTTTGTAGAAACATGTGTGAATCTTGGAAAACGACAGCGCTACAATCAGCGTATTTCCACACCAGAAACTTTTCTCCTGCAAAAATTCAGAGATATTTCCTTCACTATGACATTACATGGGAGAAGGAAGGAATTAACACCATTTTTCCTTCTTTAAGTAGTCATATAGACTCTTAAATACTCAAGAGTCAAATCGC
Source organism: Phocoena phocoena (assembly GCF_963924675.1). NCBI lineage: Eukaryota > Metazoa > Chordata > Mammalia > Artiodactyla > Phocoenidae > Phocoena > Phocoena phocoena. The sequence goes on from NC_089236.1 coordinate 72,987,322, forward strand.
CTATAGAATTTTGCAAATGCTTTTAAGCTAATCATTACTTCTAATTAAACTAAATTTTACTCTCATAATTATTATTAGTTAGTAATTACTAGGCATAACAGGCATAAATGGTATTTAACTGTATTGAAATTTAAAAAAAGATATGCCAAGCATATACTAATGCTCTAATGGCCAGAAATAGATGATATTGAATGCAATTTTTGCCAAAATACTTTCATTAAATAAAATTTTAGCATTTGATGGAGGATTTTTATTAAGTATGCAAAAATTTGACAAACCAACCAAGTAAGCATTGAATTTTATTTCCTTACGTGATATTAAGGAAAATCAAAATTATCAAATACACTGAGGTGTGTAAAATAAATAATTTTTCTTGGTAATGTGACTTTAGACATTTTAAAATCAAAATAAATTAATTTATTTTGGGTTAAAATGGTAAAGAACTTAAAATACTTTTTTCAAATAATAATTTAGAGTTAACCATACTGGAAAAAATAATTTACTAAGTCTTTTTTAGTGTGTGCACAATTCTTATGACAATATAAGCAGGAAATTGTTGGAAACCATTAGTTTCTGCATGTTTGACTAAGAGGAGATCCTGCCCAGGAAATGAAAGCCTGCAATTTTCATAACTTGTAAAATCAACAGTATTTTTCATCTGAGGTCATGACGGGTCAATCTTTGGTGAGTGAAAAGAACAGGCCAAGGTCAGTGAAAATTCCCATAGGAGAATATTGATGGAGATTAATTTTAGAGGAAGATAAATGGGCTAAAGCAGAAAAGAATTGACCATAGACAATTAGGGTTTATGGTTTAGAAATATTCATTTTAGCTGAAGGGTGCTTTTACCATGATCCCTTATTCAACCTGACTAATTTAATTATGATCAGGTGTTAATAGTTCAGCAATTATGTTTGGATTTATTTAACTATAATATTAATTATGGAACCCGAATATTAATAAATAGCAATAAAATAAACAAGAAACATCAGGACAAAATTGGATCTTACAATGAAATATCACTATTTTATACCATTGGCAATTAATAATAATTAAGGGTATATTGTAGCATGACACTGATTGGGCTATGATATTATATTATTATTTTTTAATTTATTTTTTATTTGGTGCCAGCTGGGTTGGAAGACTTGCGGCAGATTACTTTGTCTCAGATCATTGATCTTGGTCAAGAGGGTTGTAACACAAAGGCAGCAGGCTGAGTTTACTGTCTAGGAACCTGGAGCAGGGCAGGGTCTGAGAGATGACATAAATAAGAGTCTACAAACACTGCCCCTAAAGATGGTAAGCCAGTGGTTGACACCCATGACCCTCAGTTCACTGTAGGACTCTAGAATCATTGCAATGTGCAAAATCCAGATATCCACATAACACTGCATTCAGATAAAATAAATAGTACTATATATTCCATCATTCAACAGATGTTTATTGAGTTCCTACTATGTTCTAGCCATTGTTCTAGATGTGTGGGCATAAACATGTGGGTCCCTGATACATCTGGAAAGGCGTGAAGACAGTTCATATTCACACACACACACGCACACACACACACACACACACACACACACACACACATTTATTATCGCCAGAAGCAGATCAGAGTTTATTTTCCCATCAAGTCACATTGCGGAGGTGGTGAGTTAGATGAGCATATGGCTGTTGACCATTTCCTAAGTCTTTCTTCCTCTTTGCTAATCTACCCTTTTCTCCTCCCCACAAAGGTGACCATTATTCTTGACCCTGTTATGTGATGCTGCAGGCAGTGCCCTCCCAGAGGCACCAGTGGGCATCTTACTCTCCAGGATCTATAGCACTTCTGAGCCTAATTCAACCAACACACAGAGATTAAAAGAAGGCCTGGCATCCTGCTTTTATGAATCACCTTTGCTTCCATTGGCTTCTCATCCCAGCTAGTTAAACTAATTTTCTGAGAGACCTGCAATAATTTGAGGAGGGAAGTTGGTACAAGTCGACCCTCCGTGAAGGCGGCTTCTGCATCCGCAGTTTCGACCAACCAGTTCCATCCCGATTGGTTGAATACAGGGATGTGGAACGGCAGGTGCAGAGGGTACTAGGTTATTTTCTATAAGGGACTTGAGCATCTGAGGATTTTGATATCCATGGGGGTCCTGGAACCAGGAAGACTGACTGTACTAAGTATTACCAAGCACCTACTACTATGCATCTTTCTGTACAACTTTAAATAGCAATCACGGGAAGAAGTAAAATTGGATAGGCAATGGTGCTAATGGCACTAATAGCTGATGCTCTTGTACATGGGAGGAAAGAATGGGATGGGAAACTGGGGTAATATGTGAACATTTCTGCAAAAACTGGTCTTGCATCTCTCAAGTTTCAACAAAAAACATTACCACCATTAACACTGACAGTCATCAGCAGCTTTACACCTTGATTTCAATGTGAACTTGCAAATTCACAGCTGCCAGATTAGTCATCATAGACTCAGAAAGAATCTTGCCATTATAATTTTGTAGTTCTTTTCTTAGGGTGAGATATTTTGAAAATGGTTGCAATTAAATAAAATAAATAGCATTTGTATAAAGATTATCTATATGGCCCAAGAGCAAACTGTTCTCTGGATCTTAGCCCACATAGCCTGCCTTTTGTTGTAATGGTGAATTTTAGGTTATAATGCTCTAACTGAATCTTGCAAGTTATAACAGGTATCCAGTTATTCCTAATTTTTCCTAAATGTTTCACTGAGTTTCTATTAAAGACACTAGTTAGGAAAAGAATTTAGAAGATATGGTAGGGGTTAGGTTCCTGATATAATCCATCATATAGTGAAGGATTTTTCAGATGATAGAGTGATTACCATTGTTGCGAGATGCCATGGTCCAGTGGAAAGGGCACACCTGGGACTCTTCAACAAAAAGCACATCTTGATTCGGCACCTAATTACAGGTGGCAATATGCAGAAAGGTGAAAACTCCATCTTGGGTTTCACCTCTATACAAAACCATGACTTTGTGTGAGCTATTTAACCTTCTGTACTCCAGTTTGCTAACTGATAAAATGAAGAAATCACTATTTGAAATATCTTACCTAATTTATGCTCCTGATAATAAATAACTTGATATATGTGAAAAAGATAAAAATTAATCTTACAAAAGTTTGCCTATTATCTTAGTTGTAGTTATTTGTAATTAAGTAACATGAGGAATGTCATTTTGTGAGATTTCTAAATAATTTACAAGTTTCTTTTTTCAACTTTGAGGAAATTTTGCTTTCACATAGATATCACAAAGACAGATTCCAGATTCATTTCTGAAAGATCGTGTTTTACAGTTGTGACATTAAAGTAGAAAAAAAATTGAGAACATTTTAGGGTTTATTAACTTTTGAGGTTATGAGACCTACAATTCAAAAAGTTTTAAACAATTTGAATCAGGTGAATTTACTTTGTACTGTAACCTCAAAAATCAAGTGAAAATTGATAGGAACTACAATTAACCCATTGCAAAGTGGTTCAAATGATTCCAATTTTTGTAAGTACAGAAAATATCAAGTAAAATTATTTTTCATTTGATGGCAGTGTCTTTATGACCATAATTTTGAGTTTTAAGCTAACAGTAGCCAAAAGAGAAAGGTAAGAGCGTACAATTCTTTAAATTAATGGAAAAAGCTGTGGCTTTACATTGGAGTTTATCTTAAAAATACTTTAGTCAAAGTTCACTTTGAAGGTAATGGAGGATAAACTAATTACCCATCGAGACTGACCATGTGAAATCATAACATACGAAAGTAGCAATTTTAAATCTACTGAAGCACAACCATGGAGTATAATTTCAAATCTAAATCCTTGCAGAGATTAGGAAAGAGAGAGAGAGAGCAAGAGTTACCTCTCCAAATAGGATGGGAGGTGAGAGAAGATCACCCCACTTGACATTGAAATGATACTCTTTTATATTAATTTTCAGCCCCATGATTTTGGTAAATGTTCTCAAAAACTAGTGAAAGGCAAAAGCTCCGTAGAAGTTAAGCTGTAGCTCTTAGCTTCACCTCGAAATAACAGAACATGTTCACTTTGCTTTTTACAGGGCATTTCCATTTCTAAAATGAGCACCCCTTCAAGGCTGGAACCAAATCTTTTCCATTTCTGAGTTTACCACAGTGCCAATTAAGAATGTTTAGCAAAAAAATAGGTCCCAATAATTAAACTTGAATCAAATTTCCTATTCATTCAGATTAAATGAATTCAGTACAATTTTGTGTTTCAGAACTATGGAGCATAGCCACTTCCATATCCACTACTTAAGTTCTAAGAGAAAGCTAAGAGTTTTTGAAAACAAATGCATAATTATTTGCTTCTCTTAAAAGCATTATTTCGAAGATTGGAAAAGTGACTACAAATGTATCATTAACAAATATATGCAAGGTTATTCATATTCCTGTACTTAGTCATTTTTGACATATGAAATAGTTTGTTTCACTGAAATAGTTTGTTGAATTGGTTCCAGTAACAGTAACAACAAGAATAACTAGGATTTGTGGGTTATAGAACTGCACAAAGCTTTGACGTAGAGCATCTCATTTAACTTTTACTTTCACACTATGAGAAAAGAACCGATGCCAGCATTTTGGTACAGGACTAGGAGAGTGAGATAGGCTCATTCAGTTTTGCAAACTGAAAGAAATGGCCAACTGGACCTGGTTTTACCTAATTTACTATTAAACAAGCAAATGGTAGTGCCAAATATAAATCCAGTGTTAAAAATATACTGGTAGGTGGACAGGACTCCATGATGTCTCACTACCCTCCCAGAGGCCTGTCCCAAGTTAAGTGGACAAGGCAGTCTATACAGAACAATGATCTTCCAGGACCTTCCAGGATCCTGAACCTCTAGCGTGCTGGAGAGGCCTCATCCACACTCAAGGATCTACTCTATTATCATATAAGAACATCCTTGTCGGGTTAGAGTTTTGTTCTTCCCTTTTCAATTTTTTGCTACCTCATTGAGTCTACAGCAGTCTTGGCCTTGTCCTACCACAAAGAAATTGAGAAACTTGTTAAATAATTTGGGACCAGCTGACATTTGAGGGAGGATTGGAATCGGTATCTGTCTAGCTCCTAATGCCTCAATTCTGCCTGTATGATTCCAAATGTCTGTCTGTTCCCTTGTTTTATGCATTGATTTAAAGTTCCAATTAAAAAAAGAAAAGAATTCCATGACAACAAATGTTAACAAAATTAATACAAATATATTCTTCTTTATTATACAAAATATAAGATATAAAATACATTAGAAATATCTACATACATTAATCAAGTCTTTAATCTTAACAGTGTTGCCATGTTAGGAATTGTTTGTTTTCCCATTGAAAATTGTACATTACTGTAGTCAGAACTGGATGTTATTCTTTAGAGGAAAGGAAAAATCTCACAGAGGACTAAAGCTAAAATACATTGTGAAATGCATTAAACTCTCCATAATTAGCCTTTATGTTTAAACTTATTTTCTTTTATGGAAGAATATTTATTTATTTTATTCATTTATTTATTTAGCTTCACCAGGTCTTAGTTGTAGCATGCAGGATCTTTAGTTGTGGCATGAGGGATCTATTTCCCTGACCAGGGATAGAACCCAGGCCCCCTGCATTGGGAGCACGGAATCTTAACCACTGGATCACCAGGGAAGTCCCTAAACTTATTTTCGTATCAGATCATTTTTTCATATTCCCTCAGTACTATTGTCACATGCCTCATCTCTCTTTTCCTGCTTGTTTTTTTTTAATTTTTAAATTTTTGTATTTTTATAATATTTATTTATTTTTCATCAAGGTATAGTTGATGTAAAATATTATGTAAGTTTCGGTGTACAACATAGTGATTTACAGTTTTTAAAGGTTATATTTCGTTTATAGTTACTGTAAAATATTGGCTGGCTATATTCCCTGTGTTGTACAGTAAATCCTTGTAGCTTATTTATATTATACATAGTGATTTGTACTTCCTAATTCCCCACCCTTATTTTTCCCCTCCCCCCTCCTTTCCCCACTGGTAACTGCTAGTCTCTTCTCTATGTCTGTGAGTCTACTTCTTTTTTAGTATATTCACTGGTTTGCTGTACTTTTTAGATTACACATATAGGTGATATACAGTATTTATCTTTCTCTGACTTATTTCACTTAGCATAATACCCTCCAAGTCCATCCCTGCTTCTGTTTTTTGAGTACCACTGTACATATTGAATATATTAAGTTTGTAAACTAAAGAGAAGATATTTACAATTATTTTTATCTTTTATATTCTTTTACAAGGTGACTTTTTATAAAGAGAAATTATTAGAATATTTGAAGATGTACACATTCAAGAATCTCAGAGTTTCTATAATTTTATAACTTCATACAGAAATAAAACAAGGAAGAAAATAATTACTCAAATAACATTGTAAGATACAAGCAAATAACATTTGACAGAGATGTAAATATGCACAAGTGTAGAGACATAAGTATCTGGAAATGTGAACTTCATAGAGGCTTACAGGTGGTTTTAAATATACTATAGATGAACTAGCTTAATATCACTTATTGAGTTCCTTTTATATGTAAAATACTAAGGCTGATATCAAGCTGTTTCTTTTTGAAGATATTCTGGTTTGTTTATGGAAGATATAATCTTCAGAAATACCATGAGACCAATCAAAAACCAAAACAGCTGACATGTGAGATTTGATAGAGTCTTGATCACTGGAATCCAAAGGCAAGTTTATGCCTCTGTCTGGATAACATTCCAGACACATTGGTCAATGCATGTAATTGTCTACTTGGCAAGCTCGGGATGAAATATGGAAGTGTTTGAAGATTAGCATTAAAGTTCGCCTTCTAATACATACTTCTTTCAAAATGATGTTCAAAATTCATCTCATGCAGGGTGCTTCCCTGACAGTTTTGGCTGCGAGAATCATTTTTCCCTCTTCAAATGCTGCTGTTGAGAAATGTATTTTCTTTCCAAATTTACATGAAATCTTCATAAAAATAAGAAATAAAAGCAGCAAGTGAATCAGTGCTGATAAGAAAAAAAAAAAACCACCATGAAATGATTTCTTGTTTTGAGACTTTCTATTGGGGCTCTTTTCTGGTGAAATAGGTGTGTCTATCCATTCATGCATGTACAAAAATATATGCAAACTTGAGTTACTTCTTCCATTCTCACTATAAGCACTGGAATGGTATGGATGGGTAGGAGAATGTGTCCACATAGCGTCATATTGGCGGGAGGTTTATTTGTATCATGTGGAAGAGAAACTTGAACTTCACTTTGATCAATTCTGATAAACATATAAACTGCATGTAAATGTGGCTTCACATCCATGGAAAACAAAAAATGACGGTTTTCCTGATGAGTAGCAGCTGACATCTCTCACCCACTCAGGGCTTATCCCTGATGTGGGGCAAGGTTCACAGAGGTGATGGACACAATTCAAGCCATTTTGGAAAAGGACTTTAAAGAGAAAGCATTTGTTTGATGCAAGACTCTTGGCGCAGTGGAGTGTAGAGTGTACTTGGGTATCGTAACTTCTGATTAAGAAAAACTATGGAAAAGGGACATCTTGTGAGAACACTTCATCATATAAGTAAGTTTGCTATTTTAAGCTGAGAGTTCAGGAAAGACATCAATGATAAAATGACATTTGAAAAGAAGCCCTGAAGGAGGTGAGCCAACAGTCATTGGGATAACTGACAGGTAAGAGGGAAGGCTTTCAGGCAGAGAGAATAAAATTATTTAAATGATTATCAGCAATTATAGTGCCTTGTGACTTTCAATTTTCTTCAGTAAAACAAATAAACATATGTTTAACTGACAGTACTGCACATAGCAACTTATAAAGAGAAGAATTGACAAAAATCCCTATCTTTATAAATGAAATATAGAAATGTTAGTATTTACAAGTGGAATGTGGGAGGAAAAACACATTCTATTTCCTTATATTTCTTTTAAGACAGCAAATGTGGTACAGCTTTAATGGAGGATAAATGGATATCTTTTTTTCTTTTAAAGCAGTTAAGTCACAATTGAAATGAGTAATCGATTTGAAAGAACCTTTTAGAGAGTCATCATTGATTATTCTCTTGACCTTTTCCTCATATAACTGCATCTGCCTAATAGAACTCAAAAGAAGATACGCCTAAGATCACGACATAAAATATTCAGAAACAGTCCAGTGAAGCTAAAGGAAGAGGGTGGAATTTTAAGACTCAAGTAGGAGGATATATGCACAAACAAACAAACATCAAAAGGTCTAAATAGGCACAGTTCACACAAGTATCAGGGGAAAAAAAGCAAAGAATTATAAAGCTCTATCCAAAATTACTTTATAATGCACTTTTGTTTTCCTACTCCCATCCTGCAAGACAAATTTTGAAATTCTACCTTAAAAAATGTTTCATTCCTCTATGAAAGTCTGATTTATCTTCTAGGCTTTTTGCATTTGAAGGCAACAAAACATTTTAATTTGTTTCTATTACACCAGTATTTCATTTTCAGAGACTGTCTCTATTAAAGTGCTCTGATTTTTCCATATACACTTATCTTTGGTCTTTAAAATACCCACCACTTGCTTTACATTGAGTTTAATAAACTACTTACACTGGCCCTGGGGAAAGATCCTTATATAAATGAATGCCTTTAATGGTGTGTAGATGGTTTCTGTAAGCCATTTAGAGCACATCAATGTTTAAATCATTTCTAATATTAAACTTATTTTAGGTCTGTAACAAATGTACAAATATTAGAAGGCATATGCTTATTTATGTATTTATTTTGTACATTTGTGTGATCACAAAAAGTTAGGAGATTAACTGGGATACTCAAAAGTCAGGTTTCTTAGAAAAACAACATTAGATTTAAACATATTCTGTTGGAACACTAGATGTGGGGAGAGATTCAAATGTAGCCCATAAGTAGAGTCGTACTGCTGCATTGCCTAGTATTCTCTGTGTATGGTACTGGTATCCAACTTCTTACAGCAACCCTAATCCTTGCTTGGTAAAGATAATCTAGTAAATATTGCCTGCATTTGATGTGGTGATGCCAATTCCCCTATTTTCTAATTTTGCTAAAATAGATAAAAATATATACAGTGGGTGGGTGGGAAGAGTAAATAAAGACTCCTCTTCTTCTGGTGCTATTTTCCTCAGTTACTTTTTACAAATTCTTCTTTCAAGTTTATATATTTCTAGGCGAAGGTTTACTTCAAAAATTCTACATTTATCTTAAGGAAAAAAATGCCTGTATGAATTGGTTCCTTGCAAGTCAGCCAGTTGTCAGATGTCAGGATGAGGTGCTTCCACATAAGATATTAGCAACATCACGGCGTCACCATTTATCCACCTTCTGTGAGGTGAAGACCTCTTCAAATCTGTCTTTTGCTTTGCACCGTGACTCCGTGTTCACAAGTCGCGTGCCTTTTCAGATATCATCTCTACACTTAGGGTGCACGTCCGAGAATTCAATTCTGTCATCATTTGATAAGTACAAGAAAAATATTCTTTTATCACATTCTCCCGATTTAAGTGTCTTTACTAACACCGTGTAGGTCCAGCTGCTACTTGGCCTTCCCTAGACATATTTTGCATGGATGATGCATTTGCATTTTGAGAGTCATCTGTTATTTTGATTCTCCCTTCCACAGCAATTTGTTTGATTTCTTGTCTAGTGGAGTCATTCTCATCAGAGCTCTTTCGCTTCTAGTTCCTGCATTATTTTACTACCCATGAAAATTGTGATGGAGACATCTTGTCACCCTAAGGACAAAAAAATGGCTGTAGATTTTTAGGCAGCAGCAGATCAATCATTCTTCCATTTACCAGCACGGGAATCAATCTGGCAGAGATAAAATGTGAGAATATGCCTTGGCTTTTTATTATGGCATAATGCCAGGTGTAACTGATGCTATTTTCAACATAACAAATTATTTTTATACATGTTTACAATTCATGTAAGTTAAGAAGGCATAGCATTAACATAGATAAAATAAATGTTAAGTATCTTAACAAGCGAAAAAAGAGGAAAGAGGAATCGGGAGTGAAAGAAAAGGAAAGAAACTAAAATTGTTGCTGTACTAATTTTATAGATGGCATTGCCATCTTTCATTGTGAGTCAAGACAATACACTGATGGGCCCAGTTTGGAAGCAGTTATTGCGTACAGGTTTCCTCCTCTATCTGAAAGTAGAGCATTTCTGTGAAACCTTCCATAAGCTGAAATGGCTTAAAGCAATTACCTTACGGCGCATCTTGCTAACGGATGCACAAAATATATCGAGATAAAGCACAGACGCTCGTGGACACAGTTCAAAGCTATAGGGGCTTGATGCTGAGATGCTGAGTGTATTTAGTTCCTGGGGAAGGAGTTTGCAGGGCCCCTTTCTACTCGGGTCTGTGCTGACTCTATAGAAACTCCCTGCAAAGCAAATGCTAAACACTATTTACACTTTTCATCTTTTTTCATAAAAGTGAAAATTCTCTTTGGATTTCTTTCAGTTAGCAAAAACAGGTGCAAATGTAGGTGTTTCATCAAAGTGAAGAGGTGTAAAGAGGACTTTTGAAAAGTGGGGGTACTTGTATAATAATGTGTTCATAAGATTATCAATCTTATTTACACAAAATATAGTTTAGAAGTTCATGAAGAAAGTACTACACGTGTGTATCGAAGTGTTCCTGTCAATGCCAGAACATGCCCTGCATTTTAGATGGTACTATAGTTTTAATAACATGCATTTTGACAAAATATTTAAATAAACATTTTTCAGTGTCTTATACCCAGAAATATATATGTATACTTGTATTTTAAAAAGCTATATCTAAAAACTTAGTTGTCCTAAATAAATATATATGTTTTTTCGTAGCTTCATGGGATAATCTGCAACAGGTGAATTCTTTCACACATTAATAGAAAGAAATAATACAAAACTCACACAAACATCTTTAGAAAACAGAAGTTAGGGAAAGATGCCCCAACTTGTTTATGAGGCCAGATGACCTTGATCTGAACATCAGACAAGGATGGTGCAAAACAGAAAATAGTAGAACAATTATCCTTCATGAATTCAAACTAAAAATAAAAAAAGAATATTAGCAACTGAATTTAACAATATATTAAAGAGAGTAATTGAGTATAGCCAAGAAAGGTTAAAGCAAGCAAGGTTGACTTAACAGTAAAAATGTATCAATGTAGTTTGCCACATAAGTAAATAAAGGAGAAAAATTATATGATCATCTAAAAAGTAGGGAAGATATTTTTAAAACATTCAGCATCTGTCCATTCATAGAAAGGAGTGAAATGGTCTTTGTGACTTATTCTGCTTCTCTCCAAGTCTGTGTGACTTAGACCTAGAGTTTAACCTCTGAGTGCTAGGTTTTCTTATCTGGGGAATGTCAGCTGTTGGGTATGTTTTTTGTTGTTGTTGTTGTTGTTGTTGTTTTGCGGTACGCGGGCCTCTCACTGTTGTGGCCTCTCCCGTTGCGGAGCACAGGCTCCGGACGCGCAGGCTCAGCGGCCATGGCTCACGGGCCCAGCCGCTCCGCGGCATGTGGGATCCTCCCAGACCGGGGCACGAACCCGCGCCCCCTGCATCGGCAGGCGGACTCTCAACCACTGCGCCACCAGGGAAGCCCCTGTTTGGTATGTTTTTGTTGGGAGCAAGATCACGCTCCAAAAGAGCCCATTGCTGAGTCGTTTCTAACCCATCCTTCATCCTTGCTCCCTGCTCAGAGGAATCCCAGCCCCTGAGAGGCTTTTCTCCCAAGACTCACTATCTGCTCACACCTCTCTTCTTCTCAAGTCTCTGTTGGTAGGGAATTCACCAAATCCATTACATTTGTGTGTTACTCTTATTCTTGTGGCTTTCTTGAATCTTAGTTTTAGTTTCCTTGAGGTCTGGAAAAGAATGACACAGTATCTGAGCTAACTGTGCGTGAGCATACAGGGAGAGCAAATAGATAATTCACACAACTTGATCCTTTAATATGCAACCTTACCAACTGTGTGTTAACTCCCTTATATGTACAGCATTTAGCACAGATTCTGGGAAATGAATGCCTTCGTTCCTTCAGGTTCATTGTTTTGGGGTTGTTATCATTGGTGTGTCAGCAGAAGTGAATTGTAGAAGGAAACTGCAAGCATGGTTACAATTTGGTGGGAAAAACAAAATATTGTGGAAAAATGGAGGAGTGATATAATTAAATAAACAAGCCTAAAGAGCCTAATATTCAGGAAATTCACAGGGCCATGTGCTGGACAAAGATTTTGACAGATAAGTGGTCAAATGTTGGTAAATCTGGAAGCAAGATTCAGTGATGAAATAAGCCAGTGCCCCAAGCCAATGTATTAACTGCAATAAACCAGTTATCCAGCCTTGGAGGAAAAATATAGAAGAGGGGAGAAAGCCTCCAGAAAACTGTGTAAAAATCAGAGAACCCAATTTCTTAGAAGTATAGATACAAAATAATTGTCTAATTTGGGAATGACTCCAGTTAGAGAAGAGATTTCTTCACCAACTAACCAATTGGGATATGAAATCAGATCAGGACCAGGGCGATCCACTAGGCCAGGGGTTCACTCCCTACAGCTGGTGAGCCAATCCTGTTGTTTGCAAGTTCAGTTTTGCTGAAACAGCCATGTTCATCTGTTTGTGTGTTGTCTGGGGCAGCTTTTGTCTACAGTGGCTGAAGTGAGTTGTAGAGACTTTGCACCCTACAAGGTACTTTCAGGCACCCTAGTAAGCCTGAAGTACTTACTAGCTGACTCTTCATAGAAAAGATTTCCTGACCTGTGCACTAAACGTTAACTTTCGGAGGAACAGTTTTAGAACATCCTTTACCTCCTCCGAGGACCCAAGCAATTGGCTTCACAGTATGAGGGAGGTACAGCTAATCATGAAGGTGAAAATTAAATGGGTTCACCTATTAGAGGCATCATGCAACCTGGGATAGAACTGAAAACTTCACTGTGAAGCCTGATTGATTAACCATCACATTCTTTTAGATACAACACTGTTCTCTGGTTGTTTAAATGTGTGTCTTGTATTTCTAAGTGGGTTGCGTGATCCTTGAGGGAAAATCAGATACTTCTGGGTTTTTTAAACCTCAGAGTTCTCATGAAAGAGCAGCTATTTTAGCAGGCATGCTTATGGAATGAATTGAAAAAATGTTAGGATAAGTACATAATAAAATATTAATTTTCTTTCAGCATAATTACTGAACTTTATCATTAATATTGCATAACAATGTATGCATTAGAGGATCTCAATGCTGTTCATTATGAGTTTTTTCAATTCCTGTGTTATAACATATTTCAATAAGACAATGTAAATAACATTTGTCTTTACTTATATTTGTATATTAGGAGGCATATAGAACTATTACTTATGATAATGACATAGTAAGTTATCCTCTTAGTTAATAGTTTTCCAATTGTTAGTTATCTAAGAAGACCTTCAGAATACCCAATGAATATCATAGAATTAGAACTATGACATAGTACATTTTAAATATATCGGTTTACATAACAAAATTAAATACTACATTGTAGAGCTTCAATAAATATTAAACTACACAAGTTTTGGCAACTACTAATTCAGTTAACTGAGAGTTTTCTACCCTAAGTGTATAATCTGAGACAAAAATTAAACTATTTTTATTTTAGTTATCTTCCATTTCATATATTCCACTCATACTCATTCTATAATGAAAAAAAATTCTAGGAACTATAATGATAAAACTAAAGAAAGAAGAGTACTGGATTTCTGATAAAAAGTCTCTCTGACTCTGAGTCCTTCTACTATAATACTGTTCTTTAAGCACAAGAAGTGATAGCAGTGTGGACAGAAAAGATGTTAGAATGAATTTCATGTAGTAAATATGTTCTTGTTCTGTCTAAATCATAATTCTATGTTCTGTAAGTATTTCTCATATTTTTACAATAACTTATCTTCTTTTGAAAATTGCCTTAGAATAGAGTACGTGAAGAACAAGTTTTCTAAGTTGATACCTGCTTCATTCATGATGGGTAGAACGACCAGCTGGGTGACCACACACTTAGAACAACACATCTGGGACGTTTACCATGGGTTCAGGGTCAGATCCTAAGCTTTGAAGTTTCAGGAATGCTATTTAGCCAGCTAATTCAAGGAGGGATTATTTTGACTTAAACTACACTCAATTTAAATATACTAGCTGACAAAATCATTACTAAAGTACTTACTAACAAACAGAGATCTTAACTTTTAATGTATCAGTACCGTTCATTTACATAGTTACAGCCATTCTAAGCGGACAAGACTATTTAAGATAAAGGTACTTGGGGAATCCACAGCTGGAACAAAGAGGGTCGTGAGTATTTTGTGCCATTTTATAGAGACGAATTTCTCCAACCTACTGACCTTTTGTGTTTGTTTGTTTCAATAGCTTATCGTGCATTAGAAATAGAATTGCATTGTGCTGGTGCACAGATTTTTATTCTTTGTTCTTTCTTTTTCCTGAATCCTGTCCTGTGCAACATTACATAGTATATTCATCATCTTGCAAAATTAATATGATTTGGATTAAAATATTTCACACCAGATGAATATATGGAGATTAATCAAGATCTAGAAATCATGAAGGAAAAATTTGAAAACTACTATAGAAGGTAACATAAAAATGATATCCTTTCATGAAATGTGTATCCAGCCGTGCAAGAACTAAGCTCAGCTACCAATAATAACATTATTCTTTGCTGTTCATCTTCCTTCCCTAATCCTTCCCTTCACTACTTCTTCCTCCTTTTATCTAATTTAAAAATAACATAAATTAAGATTAAAAATGTTTTTAAGAATCGACTGCGGATCAAATATTGCTCTTATTTGTGATACAGAAATAAATCCTTTTTTGAGGTCCCAATCACAAAAGAAACATAGATATTTTAGCTAATACAATTTAATTTTACATTGGATAACTCATTTGGAAATTTTTTAAAAAGACTAACTTAATGCTATTTCTTCCCATCAGGCTTGATTTCTAAGAAAATGAGTTTTTTTGAAGTTTGGTGTTAAATGCAATGCAAGAGACTATTTAAAATATTTACTTAATATAAGACTGAAACTAATGTTAGGTGCGATTCTGCGACCAATCTTATTGTTAATATAATCATGGAAGGGAAATAAATTATTTCTACCTGGATTAGGAAAGTAAATATGTCTAAATATCACCAAGGGTGTAGACACAAATCACAAGTGAATGGCCTTTTTTTACATTAAAAATTCCCATTAATGCCAGTTTGTTATTAAGTTATATAACTTCAACCCTTTCTTCCAGCAGAGAGGATTTTTCATTTGTGGAAATAACATTTCAGCTGTTGATTATTTTCTAATCTTGATATATTAAAATGGAACAAAATGTTTCCTCCAGAGCATCCTAAGTGCTCTCTTCATTCTTCTCCTTCTTTCCCTAATAGCATTTAATGTGAGTCCTTTCTCTTCATAGTGAATTGAATACATTAGGATATTACATTTTAGAATGTTCTGCCTTATTATTATTGTTACCCTAACTAGAAACGTTTTTTACATGGTTAGTTGTCTCTTTGGAGACTGATGCCACCAAAAGGAAACACATTTACAACAACAGAGATCCTATAGAGGAAATTCAAGCTGATGTTATATTGTATATATAAAGCAGTATGCATATTTTCAAATAATATAAGCCTGGATAATATAGATCAATGTTAAAAGAAACTAAAATCACCAACAGTAAATGATACTGTGTTCTAATTGTGTTTATTCTTTCCGTTGAAAATCACTGGGTATTACTGAGAACATCGTGATTCCAAGGGGAGAATCATGGCTTTAGGTGAAGCCTTTAACTTGCCTTGCACACCCAGTTTTTGGATGGTTGAAGTGAACCCTTGTCTCACTTGCCTGGAGTCAAGGGCACCCATTGCCAAGGTTATTTAATGGCTCCATTTCTACAAAGGAGAGGCATCTTCACTGTCTCCTTTTACTTCTGTTGAGGCTTAAGCAATGGTGAACATGTGTTGAAAAGCATGATATTTGAGGCCCAATACATCTGGATCTGCTTCCACTTCTTAGTTATCTTGAGAAAATTACTTAAGTTCCATAAACCTCAATTTCTTTTTTTAAATAAGGCATTATATTATAAAGCATTATATATATTAGTCTCTACCTCATAGGGTTGTTAAAAGATTTAACTTGAAAATTTACTGTAAAACTGCCTATTCATATAGTTCCATTTGTATACACGTACACAGTAAATGTTAACTATAATTATTTTGCCATTTATTTTTGGCATTATACATGGATTATCTTGCCTCAAACCAAACAAATCTTATTTTCCATTTTATTTTAATGATCATACTTGTATATGACCTAAGTAAAGTATATTGTTTCTATTTGGTCGTTATCTTGTGAGGCCTGCCAACAGGATTTAATTGGCTACTTTCACTCCCTTTCCACAAATCACTTTTCAGGGTCTTCTAGTAGAGATTTAGGCTCTGGTGCAGGCACGTGTGTATACGTGTATACACGGAAGGCTGTGTGTGGGCATCTGTGCGTGTGTTTACATGTATTTTAGGCTCCCAAGAGAGAAATCTTTAGAGGAAAATTGCAGTGGAGCCAAGCCTCTCCCCACCCGCTTCTAGACAACTAACCCCGTAATGTGAACTGAATTCATCCCATATTTACCAGTTTTGCCAGTTGTCTACCTTCCTCTCTGGCCACTCCTTCTCAGTATTTGTTTCTTGACTATTCTGCCAGATTCTGACAATTGAATATTGAGTTTCCAGTACTGTACAACAGGCCTTCTTTTACTTCTTGATTAGTATTTTTTTCCTAGAGTGATTGTACCCATCTACATCGTTCAATTACCTGTGGCTCTCAAACTGTATGTCTAACACAAAAATCTCTGAATATCTTGAGGTATACATATGTGAATATTTGTTTGATATCCGTAGGCATTTCCAAAGGCCAAAGCAGAGCTCATGACCTTTCTCCTAAACAAGCTCTTGGCACAGTGCTTGGGTAAAAGGTGGTCTTTTGCCTACAGTATCATATATTAGACATAATTCCATGCTCTTATACAGCCTATTAGACTTGGCTGACGGCTGTTGAATAAATAAATTAGTAGTGATCATTATAAATTAAATAAAAATAACCTTTGCCATAGTAATTGATCTGTGGGAGAAGATAAGTATTTTAATAAGTTAGCTAGTTGTTCTAGTTTGAATAATTCCTTTTCATACTTTGAATCCACTTAGTGAACCGCATTGCTCGTGAGTGTTACTCAGGCACAGAATAGATACACCAC
The DNA here is from genome assembly GCF_963924675.1 of Phocoena phocoena. NCBI lineage: Eukaryota > Metazoa > Chordata > Mammalia > Artiodactyla > Phocoenidae > Phocoena > Phocoena phocoena. Next base: position 73,004,661 of record NC_089236.1, read on the forward strand.
AACAGAAAATGCTTTAATTGGTGTCTATCTAATGACTTGGCCACTAGCACAATGTCTACATGAGCAAAATGAAGTGGAAAACGGATTCAATCTTCTACATTATTAGAGAAAAAAACATATGCTCTAATTATATGGATAGCATATCATTGTCAAATGTAATTTCTTTAAAAGATGGTGTTGGCACAAATTGGGCTTTAAGACGTCTTGAGGTACATACTTGCCAAGCATATCATTCTGAAGTCTGTATGTGACTTGTCTAACTTGCATTCTGAGACTATATACAGGCAAAATTGGGGGAAAATGTATTTTTTTTTCCAGTTCCACGCAGTAAAACATTTTAATTATGAATCAAGTTTCTAAATAAAGCATCCTTTGTGAATAGCCTTGGAGAATTCTGACACTACTCTATGTTCTGATTGCAAAACAACATATAATATGTAGAGATCCGAGTTTGTGACTGTTTACTGAGTAGCTTCTAGGATTAATTCAACCCGAATCACTCCTTCTCTATTTCTAAGCTGCCATGTCCTGCTGTGGAAAATGGCAGACGCGTTCTTGGTCCTCTTCCAAATGTGTGACTTCACTGCTGCTAGCAGCTACATCTGCTGGTCTCTCCTCCGTCCCCCATTCTCAGTCCACAAGCTGATGTTCTCTACTTCAGCGCTTCCTCCCAATGGATTTGGAGTGTGGCTGTCCATCCCGAATCCATATTCTTCCAGGACTTTGTAATGAGTGGGGCAGATGTTACATTGCCAAACTCACTTATCCTCTTTTTGTCTCATTTTCCTCTTATGTTAACTGGGAAAATGATAATACCTACATCATAGCTGTTTTGGATGAGGATGAAATGATCTAACAGTGAAACGCACTGAACGTTGTATGGCACATCATGAGTGCTTTACTGGTGTAACTTCTTAGTACCATTTTTATTGTTATCATCATCCGTAGTAGTTGTAGTAACCTTAGTGGTGGGATTGAGGACCTTGACAAACATTTACCTTATATTGCTTGGTATTTACCTCTTTACAAGTCAAATGTGGGTATATGCTGTTATTACTTATCGCACAACAAGATCTCCATGTGACTTGGTCCTAATATCTACTAAAAAGGGAAGTAGAGACAGCTAAGGGTCCTTGAGAAAGAGTCATGACCTCTCTAGGTTTTAGGAATGTTCAGATTATTTACTCAAACCCTCCAATAACTTAGGTGTGATACAGAGATAATCGTCCTTTGAGAGCGTGCAGAATTTTTATTCTGCCTTCTTGGCTACAGGTCAGATACTGAATGATGCTTAGAGCCTTTCCTGATCTACATGAGCAATAGTCCCTTGTGGAATTTCCTAAGGGCTACAGCCCAGGAACATTCAGGTTACAAATAACAGTTTTTGTTTGTTTGTTTTATTAATAGGGTGTTGCAAAGGACAGTTCATATGTAATGTCTTCAATTTAATTTCATAGTTAAACTTGGTATAAATTAAGGATAGCACATCAAGATTATCATAGATGAAACAGGAACCTGAAATCGCATATGGTTATTCTCTTTTTTTTAACTTTTTATTTTATATTGGAGTAGAGTTAATTAACAATGTTGTGTTAGTTTCAGGAGTACAGCAAAGTGACTCAGTTATACATCTGCATGTATCTATTCTTTTTCAAATTCTTTTCCCATTTAGGTTATTATATGATATTGAGCAGAGTTCCCTGTGCTGTACAGTAGGTCCTTGTTGTTTATCCATTTTAAATACAGCAGTGTGTACATGTCAGTCCCAAACTCACTGACTATCACTTCCCTCCACCCTCCCCCTCTGGTAACCATAAGTTTGTTCTCTAAGTCTGTGAGTCTGTTCCTGTTTTGTAAATAAGTTCATTTGTATCATTTCTTTTTAGATTCTTCATGTAAGCAATATCATATGATATTTGTCTTTCTCTGTCTGACTTACTTCACTTAGTATGATAACCTCTTGATCCATCTATGTTGCTGCAAATGGCATTATTTCATTCTTTTTGATGGCTGAGTAATATTCCATCACATATGGTTATTCTCAAAGAAGGGGATGAGGTGAAGCAGGGAGCTGTACCTTATTAGAAGGACAGTCAGTTTTTAAAGTTCTCTTCCAGAGACAGAGATCATTTCTTTTAATGCAAAGAAACTTTCTTGCAGCCTGTTAACTGCTTCTTGCATTGCTAGCTTGCTGCTTTGCCTTTTCTGATGGGAGGGCTTGTGTTAGATAAGTCTTCTCTATTTTAGTATTCTATTTAATATATTTAAAAATTAACTTCTACAGTAAGTATGTATACATCTTAAAATGAAATATATTACTATTATTAATTTTTAAACAACCATATTCAATGAAATAGAATACTTTACCGTTTTAAAATGCTGAATGTTAGTATTTGATTAGCTCTTCTACTTTCACTTTCTTTTTATAGTCCACTGTCTAAAAATGTTATCGAGTCTCACATATAATTCTCTCTCTCTCTCTCTCTCTCTCTGTCAAATGTGAGTTAAAATGATATCAACAGCCAGTATAGTTTGCAGATAATGTATCCTATGTCCCGGTTTTCATTCTTAAATATTAAGTATCTCAGTTCAATAATACATATGCATAAATATTTATAAATAAGAAAATAATCTGTATTCCACACTTCCAACCATGTCTGATAAGGAAAACAATACCACCTACCCAAGAATTTTCCTAGGATGCTGATTTCAAACATGTCCTGTGCTCATCTCTAGTCAATTCAGTTGTATAGAGGGTAGTGGTTTACGTAGTACAAATTACGGTGTGTTAATCAGAGTGAGGCTGAGCTGCTGTAACAAACAAGCCTCAAAATGCAGCCGTTCAAACTCAAAGGTAATTTCTTTATTGGTTAACAACCTAGGGTGAGAAATACTCTTGGAAATATTCCGGGAAACAGGGCTAGCAGGCAGCTCTGCCCTCTTAAGGTGTAACTTCTGAGATTAATCCAGTCCTATCGCTCACATTCCCCTGTTGAGAATGTAGCAACATCAGCACATTAGAAACAGAGGAGGCTGGAGAACATAACTACCTGGGCACTCAGGTGTTTAGGAGGAAGGCTGTCTGGGGGGAGACAGCTGGCAATCTCTAAAATACATCATGACACGGGTTTGCTGATGCTTGGGTCTAGAGACAGTGCACACACTATTGTGTGCATTGTAGGTGCCCAGAGCATCAGGATCTACCTAGAGAGCAAGGGCAGGGTGGGCGTCATTAAAGGGGACACAGTATTGGAGACGCCACTGAAAACAAAACAAACTAACAGACAAAAGCAGGGAGATCTCATGTATCCTTTTATTTTGTTGAACAAAGCTATGCCATGTACTGGAGGAGACTCTTCTCTAACCACCACGATGGTTGTATGTGGAGAAAACAGTGGGGCAAGCAGAGGTGAAACAGGCGACATCAACACGGGAAGTATCAAGAATTTCTGAAATCACTGCTGATGTCTGTCTTGTTTAATGGCAGAGGTAAGGGCAGATTAAACCCACCGGGTGGTGGGAATCAGATCTGAAGATGAAGGCAGAAAGCAGACGTCAGAGCACATCTGTGACTCAGCCCCGGCGTTTTATGAAGAAATGAGTAGTCTCGATATAATTGTCACCTAGTCAGAGATTCGAAAGAAAAAGACTGAGTGCTTTTCTACTGTTGTTATTCATGTTCCTCAGATACTATTGTCTGTTATTTCTTGTAGCCTTAGATGGGAGGGGTAAGAAGTTATGTGCGCATAAATTCTTGAGTATTCAAGAGGAAGAAATAGGTTGAAAGTTTACCATGGAGAACAGTGGAAATTCTAAGCATTAAGCCTTCTTTATAGTGAGACGAACTTTAAGGAACTTTCCCATCACAGATAGAAAACTCTTATTTTAGCCACTGATCTGTACTCTCCCTATAAGAAGGTCTCCAAATGCAAACTCCAATTTGAAATCCAAAGTTCATAGTCAGGTTCCTCAAAAAGATGTGTTAGAAGTCCTGAACACCAGATGAGAAAGTCGTAATTAATCAGCCCTAGTTCCTTAGCATCGTGGGAAAGCCATTCAAATATTGTGTCTTCCCAAGGGTGGATAGAAAAAGGAGTAGCATCTCTGCATTTAAAGGACATCATGTTTTTCCTGTGTTCGCTGGAGAGAACCATTTCCTTAATGACTCAATTGATTTTCATTTTTGCTTTTCTTGTTCTGTAGCTTTCTGCCCTTACCTCTGATATTAGGAAAATTTAAATTATTCCACAATTTACTTTTCCTAGTGGGGATTGCCTTGGAGATGTTCTCTCCCCTACTTTACTCTGGAAAGCCAAAACCTTTATGAGAAGTGTATGCCTACTAACTTCTTCTCCTGTGTAGTTAGTCATGGAAAAAGCATTCGATGTTAGATTTTTTCAGCCCAACCGAGGAAGACAAGAGCCGTAAGCACTCCCATCTCTAGGCAGCTGCTGTTTCGACGTTTGGCCTTTGTTTTCTTCAGGGACATGAAGCCTGAGGATGTGCAAGCTTTCTAAAATGTCTTAAACATAAACAACTAATGACAAGATCTTTTTTTAAGCATCAAAAACACAGCTGCATCAGATTTTTTTTTTTATTTAAAGCATTGTGGGACACTTCAGTTCTCAGTCTGGAATTTCAAGCAATAAGGATGTGACCGTAACTCCTCAAGGACCAACCTATGTGACCTTTTCATTCCTACGTATTAACACATGGAATTGATTTGAGAATTAAAATGACGTTTGAACAAGAGCATTGCAATATAAAAAAGCAGAGGGTTTTGTGATTTTGTATGATTATGTTGAATGACAAGGTTTATTTTAAAGCCCTTGCTTCTCCCCTTTGAGCCTAGAATTCTAGTTGTATACTATTTTTGGATTTAAAGGGGGAAAAATCCCTATATATTTATATTGTCTCCCACTAACTTACTAAACAAAGAAAATCTATATCTTTCTGCACTAAAGGTTACAATTTAATTCAATTCAATTCACTGCCAGGAAGATACATACATATACATAAAATAATTCATCTTTGTTCAATGAACAAAAGAATGAATGGGCTCAAGGAACAGTTATAGGTATTAGGGGGATGCACACAACAATAGAGAATAACCCCTGCTCTCATGCTTCTCCTATCCTATATAAGAAGGGCAAATACTTATGCAATAAATTGAATGATGATAAGACCAGTGATCAAAGATCAACGGCTATAAGGGGCTACAGGAACAGTCCTGAGTAGGGTGAGGATACTTGATAGAAGTCTCATAGAGGACACAACATTTGAATTCAGCTTTGATGACAGGTAATTTCTTCAAAGAGAGAAAAGGAGTAGAAAACGCTGACAAAGGAAGAATACAAAACCACATTAAAAGACTTAGTTTTGAGAACATTGCAGTTGGAGATATGGAAACACTTGTCTTGCAGTTTAGGACTTTCCTATTTGTTCGGTAAAGATATGGAGTCTATAGTAAGAAGTGAACCCACAAATTGTTGAATATCTAGACTTTTCTCTTTGAAAGGGATGAGAGGACTCCCTTTCCTAGGTGAATCCCCACTTGCCTACAGGACGAGAAGCCGAGAAAAGTCTCACCTGGAGTCTTGCTGGGCTACACAGGGCTGATAGGTCCTGACAGTCTGGTTAAGCGTAAAGTCCCCAACAGGAAGCCAGTGAGGATTCAGGAGTCTATATTAGGACCAGATGCCCAGGTACAGAGGCAGAGTTCAAAAGATCAGCCCTGAATGAAAGGAGAGGTGCCTCTCGGAGCTCTAAGTGAGTAAGCCAGGTTGAAGCGTGACGCACTGTTCCTGCGGCACATGTACATCTCCTGAGAATCATTTCATGACTGAAATGATTTAGTGTTTCCTCTGTGAACTTTTCCTTAACTCTGCATTTGCCATATACCCTACCAATGAGTGGGGCACTCTTTTTTCTCTTCTCCCTCAGGTGTTTAAAAAAGGTATTTCATTTTATCAGCGTTATTTTACTTGTCTTTCACGTCCATCAAACCATGAATCTTTGAGAACACTTGCCATGTCTTGTTCATCATTGTCTTAAGTCACCCAGTGGGGGAAAAAAAAAGGAAAAAAGAAAAGAAAAGCATCTAACGGATTCTTAGGGAATGTCTAAATGACAGGTTGAAAGAATTCAAGCAGATCCTGGAGTCAGTCTCTAGAATGACTTTGATTTGTGAACCAGACCAAGGTCAGCACTTAGTTAGACCTGAGCCCATAGTTGGGGACAATTAAGACCTAACTGAAGGAAAGGATGCAGGAGAAAACTGTCAGGCATTCCTTTTCTGCAGGCTTCAAATGTTTTAATGCACACTTTTAGTATGTTGAGACGAGGGGTACAATATAAAATAATTATTGAACCAATCCTAGTAAGTTATTTAAGTTATTCAAGTAATTTATGCTTTATATATCTGAATATAGACATCATTATTATGTTCAAAAAGACCCTTTCCTTGTCTATATCCTTTGAGAAAGATTACCTTTTATTTATGTGCTCTGTGAGTACATAGTCTACAAAGGTTTAGAACCAGGATAGAAAACTAACAGAAACTGATTGTACTTTACATAGATTGGGCATTTATTACCATTTTTAAATTGAGGTAAACTTCACATAACAAAAAATTAAACATTTTAAAATATGAATTCAGTGGTATTTAATACATTCAGAAAGTGCGTAACCGTCACCTCTATCCAGTTCCAAGGCATCTTCATCACCCTAGAAGGAAACTCCCTACTCATTAAGTCATCACTATGTCCACGTTCCCCCTCCCCTAGCTCCTGGCGACAACTAGTCAGATTTCCATCTCTATGGACTTAACTATTCTGAATATTTCATATAAATGGAATCATAAAATATGTGGCCTTTTGTACCTGGCCTCTTTCACTTAGCAGAATGTTTTCTAGGTTGCATGTATCAGAACTCATTCCTTTTTTGGCTGAATGATATTCCATTGTGCCGTTATATCACGTTTCGTTTATCCATTCATCTTTTAATGGACATTCAGGTTGTTTTCACCATTTGGCTATTGGGGATAGTGTGACTATGTACATTTATGTATAGTCTTTGTTCAAATACCTGTTTTCAAATCTTTTAGGAATATAAGTAGGAGTGGAATTGCTCGGTCATTTGGCAATTCTATTTTACATTTCCACCAACAACATAGGAGGGTTCCTATCTCTTCATATCCTCACCAATACCTGTTGTAAATATTTTGAAAAATGATAGCCATCTTAGTTCATTTAATTGATATTTCATTATGGTTTTGGATTACATTTCTCTAATTATTGATTATGTTAAGCATATTTTCATATATTTGTTGGCCACTTATACATCTTCTTTAGCGAAATGTTCATTCAATTTCTTTACTTATTTTTTACTTGAGTGGTTTATATTTTGTTGTTGAATTGTAAAAAATCTTTATATATGCTGGATAATTGACTAACAGATATATGATTTGAAAATATTTTCTCCCAGTCTGTAGGTTGTCTTTTCCTTTCTGATAGTGACCCTTGTTGCACAGTAGTTTTTGATTTTGATGGATTTCAATCTACCTAGTTTTAAATTTTGTTTCTTGTGCATCTGATGTTATTTCTAAAAATTAATTACCAAATCTGAAGTCATGAAGATTTATTCCTTTAGTTTATTTTAAGATTTTATATACATTTTAGCACTTACACTTAAGTCTTTGATCCATTTTTAATTAATTTCTGTATTTGGTGTCCAGAAGGGGTGCAACTCCATTCTTTACATGTGGTAATCCAGCTGTCCCAACACCTATTACTGAAGAGATTATTCCTTCCCTTTTGAATAGTCAAAAATTAACCAATCGTAGATGTATGGGTTTATTGCTGGGCAATTTGGCATTTGATTTTCAAAACATTTGAGAAATCTGATGCACAATCTTATTTGGGAGACACAAAATTTTAGAACTGAAAGCAATGATATAGTACCATCTCTAAGTCATCCCATTGCCTGTAACACTATCCCTGACCATAGCTATAGAGCTTCATCATGAATACCTCTGGTAAATGGCAGCCCATCTATTACAAGGCATCAAGTTTCATTAACTGGCATCTCTAATTCTTATAAAATTATATTTTTTCTTTTCTCCTGAAATAATAAACTTTAAGTTTCTGTAATTCTTGGCCATTGGCTATCAATTCTCTTCCATGGAACAAAATAGAAATCAAGTGGAAGGAATGAAGGAAGAAATAAAGAAAAGAAAGAGGATACAAAAAAGAGAAGGGAAAAGAGAGGAAAAGAAAAGACTAGGAAAGAAAGCTGTTTGTATCCATCATGGTCCAGTTAAAAAAAAAGATGGCAAATACAAACTGAGAAACTGGAGATAGTTTGATAAAGTAATATTTAAGTATGAGTAGGGTATTTGGAAACAGAAAGAATTTTCAGTACCTTGGACTTGGTAACAGTGAAGCTTAATGCCACAGTGAGATCAAAGGGGTGAGGAGGGAGCCATTAATAAAAGCTGAAAGAGATTCCTGTAAGTGACCATGGCTGAAGAGGTAACCACTGCTTAAAGGATTCAGACAGACTGTGGAGACAACTTTGATCTCTTGGGGTTCCCCATTGGCCAAACCAACCAGAAGTCAGAGGGCAAGGAATTCCACTGAATTGGTCCATAGCAGTCAGTTTCCTGGACACAGGCCAGGGTGTAAGAAAGTAGATTCCCCAAGGTTGTATAGTATTTGGTAGTTGTAAGTTGCTTGAATATTTATTATCTTCCAGACCCTGAGTAAACACCCAAAAATCTAACAATAATAGTGGAGACTACTAATTGCACGAGCTACAAGAAACACTAAGTACCTTACCTTGAGGGTTTGGGTAGAGAAGGGGCCAGAGAAATCCTAGGTCAGAATAGCAATGGACAAGTCCCCCTTTATCAGTAGTTCAGAGTGCAGTCCCTTTAGTGAATGAAGGACAGACAAAACTGCTATCCCAGTGAGGAATCAGAAACTTGAGTCCGGGGGAAATGCTCATTTGTGCTTTTGGAAGGAGGAGATATCTATTTAGAGCTAAAAGCACTGGCTTCAGGAGATGGGCAGTTACTGAAAGACATGTTTTCTTATTCATATAGTATACCTGTTGTGGCACACATTTACAAGTTGTTATTCCTATAGCATACGAGAGTCTCTTCTATAACATCAGAAGTATTTATGTAATATATTTATTAGGCTAAATTTGACCAACATTAAAAAAACTTTATTTTAGCTCTAAAAGTATTCAGATGTATTGGAGTTATTTTATATAAATCATTCAGCTTGTACTGAGATGATATAGACATCAAAACGTTCATTGAATAGATGCTAATACTGTCATATTTAATTCTTTTCCTTTTTATACATATGTATACTTCTGTTAGTATTGCTCTTTGCTATGAACAAATGAGTATTCCTTGTTGACAGAAAATTATACTAAATTTAGGGAATGAACTAAGGATTTGACACAAAAGAGACAGAAGTCACCAACCACACCGTAGTTTCAAATGTGCACAATTCTATCCCAAGCTGTGCACCTTTCAAGCTAAAACCGAACTTATTTTTCTTCATATTTATTCCACTGCTTGTGTTCTCTATCCCAGTTTAATCATCACCAACATCCTCATTCAAGCTATAAGTTTCTGTTTTGCTTATTTACTCCCTGTTCCAATTTTTTTATGCCTTCAAAGATTGTGCACCATGTTTCAGCAAGTCAATTCTTCAGTATGTTTTGCATTTTCTTCCTTATCTCTACACTTACCATTTACTGCTCCAATTCCGTTCTGTATCCACTACTGATGACCTTGTTTCAGGTCTATATCAACTTACTCCTTGAAAAACTTGAAATTAATTGACATTCATATTGATTAAATTTGTATATAGGGGTACTAATGTACATGAATAAACAAGAATTCATAAATAGGAGATAAAACAGGATATATAGTCTAATCCTCCAGAATATACAGTTCATTTTATTATCCATTTGTACTTCAAATTTTAAGAACAAGTATGGATTTGTTCTGCAATAGATTAATCTAGAAGTCATGAACATTACACTTAGTTGAGCAAGAAGGTCATAGAAGATTTACCTAGCTTGAATTAAATCAATATCACTTTGTTATTCTTTATCCTAAGCCCAAAAGACCATATAAAAATCAACAATATATTGATGTAACTAAACCTTCTTCAGTGAGATTTATGAGACACTGATAAGAGAAAAGAGGTTGGCTCAGCAGTAACCAAGGATATGAAATCTTCATTTGAGTTTTCAAAACAGCATAATTTGTATGTGTTCTCTTTGTTAAAAATTCAGACACATGCACCAGCTAAATGGTATTATTTAATATTCTCTTGTAAATAATACACGTCGATATAAAATTAAAATTTTGGTAATTATACACCTATCATGGATTTGATGCTGTTTTATCTTTCAAGTTTAAATGTAAGTCAATGTTAATTTATAGGCACAAGAAATGCATATATGTAAGAATAACTGGGTAGACATAAGGCAAATATGTGAAATACCTTATTAGAGAATAAATGTGGAAAATAATTAAGGCAGATAATTAAAGTGTTCATTTTTCTTGAATTTTATTTTATTTATTTCTTATACAGCAGGTTCTTATTAGTTATCTATTTTATACACATCAGTGCATACATGTCAATCCCAATCTCCCAATTCATCCCACCCCCACCCCCACCCACCAAGCCACTTTCCCCCCTTGCTGTCCCATACGTTTGTTCTGTACATCTGTGTCTCTATTTCTGCCTTGTCAACCGGTTCATCTGTACCATTTTTCTAGATTCCACATATATGCGTTAATATACGATATTTGTTTTTCTCTTTCTGACTTACTTCACTCTATATGACAGTCTCTAGGTCCATCCACGTCTCTACAAATTCCCCGATTTCGTTCCTTGTTATGGCTGAGTAATATTCCATTGTATATACGTACCACGTCTTTTTTATCCATTCGTCTGTCAATGGGCATTTAAGTTGATTCCATAACCTGGTTATTGTAAATAGTGCTGCAATGAACATTGGGGTACATGTGTCTTTTTGAATTATGGTTTTCTCTGGGTATATGCCCAGTAGTGGTGTTGCTGGGTCATATGGTAATTCTATTTTTAGTTTTTTAAGGAACTGTTCTCCATAGTGACTGTATCAATTTACATTCCCACCAACAGTGCAAGAGAGTCCCCTTTTCTCCACAACCTCTCCAGCATTTGTTGTTTGTAGATTTTTCTGATGATGCCCATTCTAACTGGTGTGAGGTGATACCTCATTGTAGTTCTGATTTGCATTTCTCTAATAATTAGTGATGTTGAGCAGCTTTTCATGTGCCTCTTGGCCATCTGTAGGTCTTCTTTGGAGAAATGTCTGCCCATTTTTGGATTGGGTTGTTTGTTTTTTTAATATTGAGCTGCATGAGCTGTTTATATATTTTGGAGATTAATCCTTTGCCCGTTGATTCATTTGCAAATATTTTCTCCCATTCTGAGGGTTGTCTTTTGCCTTGTTTATAGTTTCCTTTGCTGTGCAAAAGCTTTTAAGTTTCATTAGGTCCCATTTGTTTATTTTTGTTTTTATTTCCATTACTCTAGGAGGTGGGTCAAAAAAGATCTTTCTGTGATTTATGTCAAAGAGTGTTCTTCCTAAATTTTCCTCTAAGAGTTTTATAGTGTCCAGTCTTACATTTAAGTCTTTAATGCATTTTAAGTTATTTTTGTGTATGGTGTTAGGGAGTGTTCTAATTTCATTCTTTTACATGTAGCTGTCCAGTTGTCGCAGCACCACTTATTGAAGAGACTGTCTTTTCTCCATTGTATATCCTTGCCTCCTTTGTCATAGATTAGTGACCATAGGTGCATGGGTTTATCTCTGGACTTTCTGTCTTGTTCCATTGATCTATATTTCTTTTTTGTGTCAGTACCGTATCATCTTGATTACTAGAGCTTTCTAGTATAGTCTGAAGTCAGGGAGTCTGATTCCTCCAGCTCCGTTTTTTTCCCTCAAGATTGCTTTGGCTATTTGGGGTCTTTTGTGTCTCCATATAAATTTTAAGATTTTTTTGTTCTAGTTCTGTAAAAAATGCCATTGGAATTTGATAGGGATTGCATTGAATCTATAGATTGCTTTGGGTAGTATAGTCATTTTTAGAATATTGATTCTTCCAATCTGAGAACATGGTATATCTCTCCATCTGTTTGTGTCATCTTTGATTTCTTTCATCAGTGTCTTATGGTTTTCTGAGTACAGGTCTTTTACCTCCTTAAGTAGGTTTATTCCTAGGTATTTTATTCTTTTTGTTGCAATGGTAAATGGGAGTGTTTCCTTAATTTCTATTTCAGATTTTTCATCATTAGTGTATAGGAATGCAAGCGATTTCTGTGCATTAATTTTGTATCCTGCAACTTTACCAAATTCATTGATTAGCTCTAGTAGTTTTCTGGTGGCATCTTTAGGATTCTCTATGTATAGTATCATGTCATCTGCAAAAAGTGACAGTTTTACTTCTTTTCCAATTTGTATTCTTTTTATTTCTTCTCTGATTGCCATGGCTAAGACTTCCAAAAGTATGTTGAATAACAGTGGCAAGAGTGGACATCCTTGTCTTGTTCCTGATCTTAGAGGAAATGCTTTCAGTTTTTCACCATTGAGAACAATGTTGGCTGTGGGTTTGTCATATATGGCCTTTATTATGCTGGGGTAAGTTCCCTCTATGCCCACTTTCTGGAGAGTTTTATCATAAATGGGTGTTGAATTTTGTCAAAAGCTTTCTCTGCATCTATTGAGATGATCATATGGTTTTTATCCTTCAGTTTGTTAATATATCGTGTCACATTGATTGATTTGCATATATTGAAGAATCCTTTCATCCCTGGGATGAATCCCACTTCGTCATGGTGTATGATCCTTTTAATGTGTTTTTGGATTCTGTTTTCTAGTGTTTTGTTTAGGATTTTTGCATCTATCATCAGTGATATTGGCCTGTAATTTTCTTTTTTTGTAGTATCTTTGTCTGGTTTTGATATCAGGGTGATGGTGGCCTCGTAGAATGAATTTGGGAGTTTTCCTTCCTCTGAAACATTTTGGAAGAGTTTGAGAAGGATGGGTGTTAGTTCTTTTCTAAATGTTTGATAAAATTCTCCTGTGAAGCCATCTGGTCCAGGACTTTTGTTTGTTGGAAGATTTTTAATCACAGTTTCAATTTCCTTACTTGTGATGGATGTGTTCATATTTTCTATTTCTTCCTGGTTCAGTCTTGGAAGGTTATACCTTTCTAAGAATTTGTCCATTTCTTCCAGGTTGCCCATTTTATTGGCATAGAGTTGCTTGTAGTAGTCTTTTATGATACTTTGTATTTCTGTGGTGTCCATTGTAACTTCTTTTTCATTTCTAATTTTATTGATTTGCGTCCTCTCCCTCTTTTTCTTGATGAATCTGGCTATAGGTTTATCAGTTTTGTTTATCTTCTCAAAGAACCAGCTTTTAGTTTTATTGATCTTTGCTATTGTTTTCTTTGTTTCTATTTCATTTATTTCTCCTCTGATCTTTATGATTTCTTTCCTTCTACTAACTTTGGGTTTTGTTTGTTCTTCTTTCTCTAGTTCCTTTAGGTGTAAGTTTAGATTGTTTATTTGAGATGTTGTTTCTTGAGGTAGGATTGTATTGCTGTAAACTTCCCTCTTAGAACTGCTTTTGCTGCATCCCATAGGTTTTGGATTGTCATGTTTTTATCGTCATTTGTCTCTAGGTTTGTTTTTTTTTTTAATTTATTTTTGGCTGCGTTGGGTCGTCGTTGCGGTGCGCAGGCTTCTCATTGCGGTTACTTCTCTTGTTGCAGAGCACAGGCTCTAGGTGCTCGGTCTTCATTAGTTGTGGCATGCAGGCTCAGCAGTTGTGGCTCGAGGGCTCTAGAGTGCAGGCTCAGTAGTTGTGGTGCATGGGCTCAGTTGCTCCGTGGCATGTGGGATCTTCCCGGACCAGGGCTCGAACCCATGTTCCCTGCAGATTCTTAACCACTGAGCCACCAGGGAAGCCCTCTAGGTATTTTTTGATTTCCTCTTTGATTTCTTTAGTGATCTCTTGGTTGTTTAGTAATGCATTGTTTAGCCTCCATGTGTTTGTGTTTTTTACATTTCTTTCCGTGTAATTGATTTCTAACCTCACAGTGTTGTGGTCGGAAAAGCTGTTTGATATGATTTCAATTTTCTTAAATTTACTGAGGCTTGATTTGTGACCCAAGCTGTGATCTATCCTGGAGAATGTTCCATTTGCACTTGAGAAGAAAGTGTAATCTGCTGTTTTCAGATGGAATGTTCTATAAATATAAATGAAATCTCTTTGGTCTATTGTGTCATTTAAAGCTTGTGTTTCCTTATTAATTTTCTGTCTGGATGATCTGTCCACTGGTGTTAAGTGAGGTGTTAAAGTCCCCCACTATTATTGTGTTTCTGTCGATTTCCTCTTTTAGAGCTGTTAGCATTTGCCTTATGTATTGAGGTGCTCCTATGTTGGGTGCATATGTATTTATAATTGTTATATCTTCTTCTTGGATTGATCCCATGATCATTATGTAGTGTCCTTCCTTGTCTCTTGTAACATTCTTTATTTTGAAGTCTATTTTATCTGATACGAGTATTGCTACTCCAGCTTTCTTTTGATATCCATTTGCATGGAATATCTTTTTCCATCCCCCCACTTTCAATCTGTATGTGTCCCTACATCTGAAGTGGGTCTCCTGTAGACAGCATATATATGAGTCTTGCTTTTGTATCCATTCAGCAAGCCTGTGTCTTTTGGTTGGAGCATTTAATCCATTCATATTATCAATATGTATGTTCCTATTTCCATTTTCTTAATTGTTTTGGGTTTGTTTTTGTAGGTCCTTTTCTTCTCTTGTGTTTCTCACTTAGAGAAGTTCCTTTAGCATTTGTTGTAGAGCTGGTTTGGTGGCACTGAATTCTCTTAGCGTTTGCTTGTCTGTAAAGCTTTGGATTTCTCCATCAAATCTGAATGATTTCCTTGCTGGGTAGAGTAATCTTGGTTGTATGTTCTTCCCTTTCATCACTTTAAATATATTATGCCACTGCCTTCTAGCTTTAGAGTTTCTGCTGAGAAATCAGCTGTTAACCTTATGTGTTTCCCTTGTGTGTTATTTCTCGTTTTTCCCTTGTTGCTTTAATAATTTTTCTTTGTCTTTAATTTTTGTCAATTTGTTTACTGTGTATCTCGGTTTGTTTTTCCTTGGGTTTATCCTGTCTGGGACTTTCTGCGCTTCCTGGACTTGGTTGGCTATTTCCTTTCCCATGTTAGGGAAGTTTTCGACTATAATCTCCTCAAATATTTTCTCAGGTCCTTTCTCTCTCTCTTCTCCTTCTGGGACCACTATAGTGTGAATGCTGGTGTGTTTAATGTTGTCCCAGAGGTCTCTTGGGCAGTCTTCATTTCTTTTCATTCTTTTCTCTTTATTTTGTTCTGCAGCAGTGAATTCCACCCTTCTGTCTTCCATGTCACTTATGTGTTCTTCTGCCTCAGTTATTCTGCTATTGATTCCTTCTAGTGTATTTTTCATTTCAGTTATTGTATTGTTCAGCTCTGTTTGTTTGCTCTTTAATTCTTCTAGGTCTTTGTTAAACATTTCTTGAATCTTCTCTATCTTTGCCTCCATTCTTTTTCCAAGGTCCTGGATCATCTTCACTATCATTATTCTGAATTCTTTTTCTGGAAGGTTGCCTATCTCCATTTAGTTGTTTTCCTGGGATTTTATCTTGTTCCTTCATCTGGTACATAGCCCTCTGCCTTTTCATTTTGTCTCTCTTTCTGTGAATGTAGTTTTCATTCCACAGGCTGCAGGATTCAGCATGTAGTTTTAAATGATATTGCCACTCTCATTTGAGTAAAGGGTGCAGCAGCTTTACAATTTCCTCTTCCAGGGATGATAATAATAATGAAAGCTTCAGAAACAAATATCCTCAAATTCACCATGAATGATTTGATATGTAATTTCTGGAATGCTTTCAACAACGGAAGAAGACACACATTTTTTTTTTTTTTTTTTGTGGTACACGGGCCTCTCACTCTTGTGGCCTCTCCCGTTGCGGAGCACAGGCTCCGGACACGCAAGCTCAGTGGCCATGGCTCATGGGCCCAGTCACTTCGTGGCATGTGGGATCTTCCCAGACCGGGGCACGAACCCGTGTCCCCTGCATCGGCAGGCAGACTCTCAACCACCGCGCCACCAGGGAAGCCTGACACGCATGTTTTGACATGTGTCACAGTATCCTAGGACTGATGGTGATTTGTGAAGGTCATCTATTCAATCCCTTTCTGCTAGTCTTGGAGGGTCTCCTCCAGAGGCAGGGGGTGGCTATGGCTCACTGCAGGGACAAGAACACTGGCAGCAGAAGTTCTGGGAAGTAAGTACTCCTTGGCGTGAGCCCTCCTGGAGTCATAACAAGTGTTATTAAAGTTTTTCCATCCCAGCCTATTTTTGGATTGTGAAAAATGACATCCTTGAGTTATTAGGTATATATTAAATTTGCATTTTAGGAGAGTTTTATATATAATACTACACAGATTTGTTTAGAGAATTCTATAATATTCTGTTAGCTAAATTCTTGATTGATTTTTTTCCAGCTTAATAATCTCATAGAGACTGGAGTTGCAGAATAAAAATAGAAATTATGATTGGTTTTAAGTATATTTGAAGACCTTTTAAAAATTATCTTTTGTTAATTGAAGTGCATTGTTTGTGTCAAGACTTTTCCATTTACCCGTAGTTAGCAGGAACTGACTCCATTTTTTGGATGTTTGTTTATTTGGGCTTTTATTTATTTTGAACAAGATTGAAATGTTTGATAATTACTATGCCATCAATCGTGAGTTGAATATCCTTTGTAAAATCTTCTGGTAAACATTAGGCAGGAGCCTCAGATTTGATGCAGGTGGATAATTGTCCTGTAATTATCCCTAAGTGAACTGCAGGCAAAAGGCTAAGTGACAGAGAAAGACATGATCGTTGCCTCGGATTCCACGTTTTTGGGTGATTTTATTCAATTAAAATTTAGTGATATGCACACATGATTATCGCCCAATACTTATGTCATCTAGGAGTTTTCATTTTTGACTTTATTTGAAGAAAAACACTTTATATTTCAACAATAAGTCAATTGTATTGGTTATAAGGAGGATGGCCATACAATTTTTTCTCCAGTGGAGACGTTTGTGAGTCTGAGTCATCTTGCTTTGATGGAAAACAGCAGGACTGATCCACAAACACATGTAAGTTCTATAGGGAAACAATGAAAGCTCCTAGGAGGTTAGGCATCCTAAAGAGTGTGGAAGGATATGCAAATTTAAAGTAGGGTGGGGCTTCCCTGGTGGCGCAGTGGTTGAGAGTCCGCCTGCCGATGCAGGGGACACGGGATCGTACCCCAGTCCGGGAAGATCCCACATGCCGCGGAGCGGCTTGGTCCGTGAGCCATGGCCGCTGAGCCTGCGCGTCCGGAGCGTGTGCTCCGCAACGGGAGAGGCCACGACAGTGAGAGCCCCGCGTACCGCAAAAAAAAAAAAAAAGAAAAAAGAAAAAAGAAAGTAGGGCGGTTGGAAGTGCTTCATTCAGAATGGAGCACTTGAAGTAGGAGTTGAAGGAGGTGAGGAAGTGTGACAGGAAGAGTACAGCTCAGGACCAATGCACGGAGTGGGACTGACCTGGCTGTGCTTAAGTTAAAGGTCACGATCGGTGTCCTGACCTGGGGGAGTGCAGTAGGAGCAGATGAAATTGCTGAGTTAAGGGGGGGCCGTGGGAGGGGGGCGGAGAGAAGATTATGATGGGCCTTGTAGGTTTTTAGCTTTTACTCTGGGAGCTAGGAATATACTTACTCAAAGACTTTGAGAAGAGATCTGATATCTAATTCCAGGGTTGCTCTGGTGCTGTCTGTGTGTATATCTCAGCCATCTATCCCTATGCAGCATACTTAATTGATTTAAAAATAGAAAGAGATATAAAGCAAAAGTTGTTAAATAAAAACATAATACCACTATTTCAGTGGAAAGTTTGAGATTTTTAGATGCCTGACATTTTTCTCATAATTTTTTTAAAAAAGAAATAACCAATTATAAAGTGATAAAGAATATGCTTTTTAGTTAAACATGAATGTGTTCAAAAGCAATGATAATTATTTGCATTTATTTTGCAGATGTTTTGAAAGTTTCGTTTCTTTATTTAAGCGCATCATAAAATGTATGTCTTCATATTGGTGGTGTAAGAAAGAGTTTGCCCTTCCTCTCTTGCTATTTCTTTCCCTCCACCCCTTTAATTTTTCCAAGTTAGAAAGAATTGAGAGTGACATTTTTGGTAACTTCCACCTAGGTTTTAATGGGAAGATTGAGAAAAGTGAGGTGTGTTAATGTTGTTTAAAAAGGGAAAAAATAAAGAGTCCATTTCCCTGAGAAATGAAGGAAGAAGATAGAGTAAAAGGAGAGAAGCGAAGCCTTGAAATGTTTGCCCTACCTCTTGCACCTGAGCCCATTGCTCCTGAGACTGTGTCAGGCTCAACTCCCAACCAGATGAAAGAGGATAAAACACCATGTGGCAGACAGCTGTGGTTCCTTTGTTGCAGGAGATGGCTGGTCCTTCACAAATACATGAGCTTATTCTCTCTCTTCTAACTGGAAGCCTTAAGGAGGCAGACCAAAGAAGGTGCAGCTAGTTAAGAATATCATTTCAGAGCCAGACTTCTCCTATCTTCCTGCTCTAGTCCTCATGTTTCCTGCCAAACCTCCAGGGGTCCTGATAGAGTAGGTGTGGGAGGGCCTGAAGTGTCTCCCTCTACTGGACTTTCTATCTGCGAAAGGATGTTCCTCCCAGCAAACTTCCATTTACCATTCTGGAGCAGAGTTTAATCAAGTGGCCAGCCCTGCCCTAGAGGGTGGCTAGAAATGGTATTTAGATTCTAGCTTTTAAGTAGTGAAAGGTATAGAAGAAGGCGCTTGAGAACAGATACTGTGGAAGAGACCTTATAATATCTGTTACTATTTGAATATGATTTTTTAAAGCAAGGCTAAAGTAACAACTTTTAGCAAACTATCTCAGTATATGATACATTCATCATTTCAAAATATAAAGCCTTTAGAATATGCCATGGCACAAAGAAACCAATGTGAGCTAAAATCCTTGGTTTCAAAGTTAATTTTTTAAAGATAATAGTTTTCTCACAATTCTCCTTTTGTATGTGATCTTTCACAATAGCAATGGCTATTTATATGGTCTGTTCACATGCATTAGGAAAATGATGGTGATCATGGACTTGTAGAGCAAGTAGTGTAGTGTAGATTGGTACAGATATGATGTAAAGGAAGAATAACAATTTATTTTCTAAAATACAATTGCTTAGAAAGTGCAGCTTTAGCAAAACTAATAAAATGGCCTTAGATTTTAGAAGAGATATGCATTTATAATATCTATTGGGCCTGGTTAATACATAAATGTGGTTGACATCATAGGTAGATAGATAGATAGATAGATAGATAGATAGATAGATAGATAGATAGATAATGTAAATGCATACATATATAATTAGATAAAATTTAATATCTACATCTATCTATCAATCTATTATTGCACTATCTATCAAATAGTGGTTCCATAGCAATGACAGAATATGTGTTGTAAATTGTGTTATGATAACAAAACTAGAAGAAATGCAGTCTCACAGATTCATCATGACTGGAGAGATGGTCAGGTCACTGGTCAGTCGTCTGTTTTTCTTTTATCTATTTATAGTCCCACCTAGAGATTAGAGAGAGATGGTCCACCCAACTGTGCTCTACCAAGAGTACATCAGTTGATTTTGGACTCTCTGGGACCAGAAGTACAGACAAGGCAGATGAACACAGGCTGTGCCCGGCCTTGGTCTCCTGGAACCAGCTTTTCTTAACAGAATATAAGTTAAGACAATGGCCGTCCTGCTAACCATGCTGGATGCTGATTCCCTGCGGGCCACTTACAGCTATAGAATCCTTGTGCAAAGAGCTAAATTCCTCTAAGTTTCAAGTCTCTTTTCTATAAAACTTTTGTATTTTGCAAGTAACTTTGGGGATAGTGCCAGCCTGAAACAAGCAAGATTCCCAGTTGATATAAGCATAAGCAAATGTACTGATAATGTTTACATAACAAGAAGTGAAGTGAGAGCATTTTCTTTGAGAAATTGATTATATACAGGAGTTGGAAAATGATTACCTTTCCGATCTTTATAACTGGCTATTTTGGGAAAGGCCTCTGTCAAAAGCAGTTTTTAAAATGTACTTCTGCATTTAAAATAAAACTCTTAAGTCAAAAGGGAGATTTAATGATGCCAGCACTCACAATAATGCATTTACTGGACTGTCTGGAGTATTATCTTGTTTTAAAATCTGAAGTAATTTAGGAAACTATGATATCACTGTCAAATGATTTTCTTTTCTTTTATCATCATCACCCTAGGTTGACTTTCTCTCTGTGAAGCAGACAGGTTTAGCTTCAGTCCAGTTGTTGAAGGGTCACAGACCAGGCGAGGAGAGTCCTGGTAAAGGAAGTCCTTTATAAAAGGCACATTTCTGAGCACCGAAGGTATGCTTCACAGCGCACTGTTAGATGTTAGCTTCACAGGGCTGCGAGGCCTGTAACTGGGTGTACCTGCACCAGTTATGTTTCTCGTTCAGAAAACAAAAGGAAACATGAGGAAACATTTTGGATGAATTTATATATGAGTAGAAACGGCGTGTCATTTTATAGCACTTCCTGTAAACAGGCTCTTCGCATATGTGATCTAACCAGTATAATGCTCTTGTAATATATGGGACTAAACTATCCCCGTAAACATTGAAGAAAGGTAAACTGACATTTAAAAATGAATACTGGATTCGTTTTAACTGTAAACTTTTAAAGCTTTGTTGTATGAATATATATTTTATTACAAACTGTCTCAAACCTACAGAAAAGCAGAGAGAGTAGTATACCAGATGCCCACACAGTTTTAGCTCAGACAAAATGAAGACTGAATTCTTAGGGCAATTATCTCGGCTTTTTTATGCAGTCAATTCTTTGTAGATTTATTTTTTTCCACTCCGTTCCCTCCTTTCCTAGATGTAGACTCCATTCTTATGTTGATTTTGTCTTTGCCCATATTTTTTATTGGTATCTATAAAAATGTGTAGTATTTTTTTAAAGTTTAATATAAATGCTATCATGATATAAATATCTTCTTGAAACCTGTTTTTACAATCAATATTGTTTTCAAAATTTATTCATTTTGATATGAAGATCCAATTCACTCATTTTAAGTGCTTTCCTTTGTATGAATTTATTATACATTATTCACTCTCTCTTAATGAGGTACAATTTGGAATTTCCAAGTTTTCATTCTGCATATGTGGGATCACTTTCCTAGAATATATTCCTAAAAGTGGAATTGTTATATTTTCAACTTTCCCAAGTATTATCAACTTTCTCTCCAAAATGATTTTAGCAAATTATACTTGAACTAGCAATTGTATGGATTTCTGTATCCCCGTATCTCTGTCTAAACTTGAAATCATCAGCCTTAATATTCTACCCATCAGATGGTTATCATAGCACTTTTTAAAGTAACAGTTGCCTGGTTATTTGTGAGGTTACATCGTATTTTAGATCTATGTTCACTAGCCTTATATTTTGTTGAAAAATATAACTGTATACATGCTTGCATACAAAGGTATGAACATCATCAAAATTTAAATGTGTATTACTTTAATTATAAAATACCTTATATATGAATAACAATATGTATATATGACAATACACTTGGAAGTAAAATACTTTTAGTATCGTTAAACAAGTCAAATCACCCATTATGTTACCACACGGAGGGTTCAATTAAACAGGTTGATGTATTTTGATCCTTTAATGCATTGTTTTACAATGTGAGACCATATTATTTTTAGTTTTAACGTCCACTTAACTTTATATCATAGGTATCATCCTATCGTAAGTATTAAATCACTCTAAATACGATGGTTTATTGTATATCATGGCTAAGTAAGATTTCATTAGGAAGATACACTAATTCTTAACCACTCTTCTGTTGTTCTATAGGGTGAGTCTAGGTTTTTATATTAAAGGCTTTTTTCCTGACACCTAAAGTTATGGTTATCTTTACCTTAGGTTTCTTTTAAAAAGGAAGAAAACAAAACAAAACAAATACAGAGGGTAATTCACAGCTTGAAAATTGGTTCCGGCTTCTTATTTTAACGTGTGTGTGTGTGTGTGTGTGTGTGTGTGTGTGTGTGTGTGTGTGTGTGTGTGTGAGTGAACAGCCCTAAATAAGAATGAGCAACAAGAATGAGTTTCTTCTACTTATTATTAATTATCACAAATAATGAAATATCTAGCTTGACCCATTGCCCTCGTTCATAAATTAAAGCATCAAATTTACGTTTTTATTTCCATCCCTGATACCAAGTTAGCAAAATAGATAATAGTTGCAGGAGGTGCTTCTTAATCCCCAGGCTTTACTTTGGTTCAGATTTGAGGAAATGTGAAGGACTAAAGTTCTCATCACTTTGACTGAGGTCCCAAGATGAGCAGCGAACGGTGGGGTTAATGGTATAAACAGCTGGCGAGAATAGCAATGTTAGGCAATGTCTCACTAAGTTGTCGTCATACTTTCCCTTCTCTGTATGAGGTTAAGTCAGAGCATCGACTTCTCAAAGTCTCAGGGTGGCTGTGGATGTCTACACGGCTCACGTGTAGCCATGGTCACGAGCTAATCTCACTATGACATGACTGTGAATTCCAACTATTGACAACACCATTTCTGACTGCAGTTTGTGTAATCCTTTCATTGTTACAGGCATCACTGCAGTCAGTATGTTAGTTGAGAACCAGGTTTATTTCATCTCCTCTTCTTTTTTTCTGTTGCCTTTTGATGGCATGGAAAAGTCACATTAGCACATGCAAGTGGTGATAGCTTGCCTCTAGCTTTGCTTATGAAATATGAGTTCCATTTGCAACCTAGGGAGGAATATCATAAAATACATTGCCTTCTCCAGACATTTCCATTTTGGCATATGACTGAGACACTAAAGACATCTTTCTGGTGGAGTCTATAATTTGGAGAAAACTAGTTAGGATTTTTTTTTTTTTTTTTTTTTTGCGGTACGCGGGCCTCTCACTGTTGTGGCCTCTCCCGTTGTGGAGCACAGGCTCCGGACGCGCAGACGCGCAGGCTCAGCGGCCATGGCTCACGGGCCCAGCCGCTCCGTGGTATGTGGGATCTTCCCGGACTGGGGCACGAACCCGTGTCCACTGCATCGGCAGGTAGACTCTCAACTACTGCGCCACCAGGGAAGCCCAGGATTAGGATTTTTAAAAACCATATTTAGACTTTACTGCTTAGATATGACACATTTTCTTATTTCTTGACAGTTTTAGCACTTTTTAATGTGAAAGAAAGTTAAAAAACTGATATAGTAACTTACATGCATGTGAAGAAATTTGGAGAGTTCAGAGTTTAAGACCCAGCTCATTAATAAGGGCACTGGAGATCCTTTGGGCCGAGGAAACTACAAATAAATTCTAGGTCCTCAGCCCCAGCAGGCTGGGGAGAATGGGTTTCTCTGCAGGAAGTCCAGCATCCATGGTGTCTTTTTTACCCATAGGCAGAAGGCCCCTCACAACAGCCAGCCCAATTTCAGCTTATTCCTGGGTCTGCCTGACAGAGAAAGGTACAGAGCAAGTGATACAAACTGACAACATTCTTCGAGAGATATGGTCCTCCAGGAGGGAGAGCCGATCCCTTTAAACAACTCTACTTGTCAAGTTTGCCCTTACACTTTCAAAACTGTCATGCAATCTCAATACAATTCTAGCAATCTGAGCCCCTTTAAAAGTCTTTTATTTCCCCCAAAACAGGGGGAATCATCCGGCTTTCTCTACTCAAGGCCTAAGTTCTCTTGTGTCTTGATTTGACGTGGCATCATTATCACTTCTAGCATTTATCCGTATGAGGGTTTCCAAGGACACTAAGAAATCATTTCATGTTTTATATACTTAAGTGAGAAAAGCTTAGAAATTAATGGACAGCTACACTTAAGGATAACAGTCTCACACTCCGATGTTCACTTCCTTATGTTTTCCACCATGTCCTCCACACTCAAGAAGCAGTAAACAATGATATAATAAATTAATTTGCTTAGGCCCACAGTGTACTTGCCTCTTCACTGAGCTGTTAGATTCTCTCCGATTATCAGTTTTTCCAAATGCTTCCAATTTTCTTTAGACATTTCCTTTTTGTGTTTTGTTTCTTGGTTCTGGAATACAATTTTTCAAAGGGTAGGTCCTGACCATTGAGGGGATGGTGAAGTGAACTTGATGAGTTGTGATTAGCATTTCTTTGAATATGAAAAAGAATAGAACAGAACACAGACTAAGGGTGCATCACATGTGGCAAAGTAAATATGACTTCAGGAGACTTTCTTTTAACATACATATACAGATAGATTTGTGTACTGGCGTCCAGGGTCTTGCTGGAAAATGTTTATCTATTATGAATACCAGACAGGAAAAGATTATAATTCACTGCTCTAGGCCATTTTAACTTCTGTATTTGAGTAAAGACTTTTTTCTTCAAATAGAATGCATCTATATTTAGCTTAACTCTAATAACATGGTACATTTTCTTTGACACCTTGATCTTATTCCTTTGTGTTCCCCCCGTGGATACCCTCCCCAATACCAACATTTCAGTTGCAATTATTTGACATCAAAATGTCACTATCACTGTTCCTCCTTCTAATTTTGTTTGAAGAGTGATCATTCTCACAGTTTTTTACATTCCACTGGCTCTTTCTTCCACTCCTCCACATTTCCTTTTCTAAGTGTCATTTTCATCTACCATTCAAGAATGGGTCACGTTTAGAATGAAGGGAGTTTATTTAGGATTCATTCTAATTGACAATAAATAGCTTGGGGATTTAGCTGCCACAGCTGTCCCTTATTAGATCATACTGCAGGTCATCGAATTAAAATAAGCTGTCCTAAATTCTGCACTGTACAAGGGAAGAAAGAAAAAAGCATTAGGTCCTCTCGGAGAGCCCTTTAGAGTGAATTATGTTGATGGTTTGTGTAGAAAATGAGCCAGATGACAGCCACGTCAGAGCAGCCTGTCACTGCCTCTCAGGCTCACATGTCAGCTCTTAGACTGGAGCACAACTGAAGGCTTACGAGTGACTGGCCGTCAGCTTTGGTTCAGGAGGTCAAGGTGCACAGGGTGAGGCTCTCGCTGAGCTTTCAGCATGTGGCTCTGAGCTCTCGGTCCCCCACTTCTGGGGTTTGTAAATGAGGGGATGTTATGGGTCTGTGTGTAGAGTTTTCAATCACTATCTAGTTCGGAAGCTTCGCTGGAAACACATTTACTTTTACCCCAGTTTTTGGAGACAGCTGACTTAGGAGAGCGCCGAAATTCATTGATAACTGAGAAACGCGATGGGGCAATTGCAAGGAAGGCTCCATGCTAATGGTGAAATCAATTTCCTTGCTGCCATTTTCCCTAATAAATTTATGTTGTTGCTAAAAGAATAAAAGCAGCATAGATTGATCCTATGGTGTATGCTTTTAAAAGGAACTAAATGC
Source organism: Phocoena phocoena (assembly GCF_963924675.1). Lineage (NCBI taxonomy): Eukaryota > Metazoa > Chordata > Mammalia > Artiodactyla > Phocoenidae > Phocoena > Phocoena phocoena. The sequence goes on from NC_089236.1 coordinate 73,030,321, forward strand.
ACTTTCTTTCTCTCGTTTCCAGTCCCCAAAGCCAAGTAAAGAGGAAGATTGTAAAGACCTAGACTATGGTGGATTGGGATGGGGAAGTGGCAGGGGGACCAGCTTAAGGTCATGCTCAGTTGTTTTTTTTTTTTTTAACTTTAAGGTGGCCAAAAATAAATGATAGCAGAGAAAAGAAGCACACTGAAGCTTATTCAAGCAATTCTTGGGTTAAAACTAATCTTCACTTGCTCAACACGAGGTGGGCCATTTCTAATGAATAAAAGTGGAAGCCATGTGAAGGACTGAGATTTTGATTTGTTGGTAGTTTCCATTTCCTGGTGCTTAGAAAACCATAGATAAAAGTATCATTTTTTTTTCCCTATGGAAAGTAAAAAGAAACTAAGCTTTGTAGAATATCTGTTATGTATGACCATTTTGATTAGTACCTGTATGGGTACTATTGCATTTAAGACCAAGATAAATACTAACGTTTATTGTTCAAGGTTACACAGCTGAAATTCATGGACATGAGAATATATATTTTTTCTCTATTTACTCAGTAACAACACTGGATATGGGATATATGTGTATAAACTGAACCTAGTAGGCTATGTCAGGTTTAAAATCTAATTCCTGAAATAGTATTATGGCTAATTGTTTTTCATTCTTTCGTCCAACTTTCCCTATAAAATCTACTTAATATAAGATGGCAGCAAGAGAAACAAAACAATTCTAGTTCAGCAAATGATGCTTCTGGTGATTTCAAGACATATCTTTATCTTCTCACTTTGTAACTTGAGCACATTGCTCCTTTAGCAATTTTTCCTAGAATATTGATATAGGTAGATAAGAAGATGCTTAAAGGATCTCAAAAAATAAGGGCATTGCAGTAGTATGAAATATTAGTAGTAGCAAAAAACCTTTCCACTTGCCATAGTTATTAATTTACTTTGCTTTAAGATGAAAAAAGTTAAAATTAGTGCTAAAGGAAATAGTTTCAAAGTAAAACTAATTTTGTTCGAGCGTGTCCTTCAGTTTCCTGCTTTTTAGTGGCTTAATGGCATCTGTGCCTCATGACTCAACTCCTGGGAATGAGACAAAAACATAATATCGTGTTGAATCATAATTATTATTTTCTAAGATCCTCAAATATAATGCAAAATCAAAACAGATGACTTATGAATCAGCCTAGTTTTAAGGTGATGTAGGCCCACTGGGTTATAGTTTAAGGAATGCATCTTTAGTGTGAATTTGCTTTATGAGATTCTGAAGAGAATTTCCACTTGTGTAATAGAGATAAAGCACAGACTGGCCTATTGCAAACAATAAAGCCACTGGCCATGGGACTGGAGCACAGGCTTCTGTGAAGTATAATTGACATAATTATATTTGAACCAATTTAACTGAATTTATTACAGCCTTCATCGTCCCTGAAATGTTATACTCCATCTTTCAAATAATTGTTACACACATAATATTTTTAGTTCCTGTTTCATGTGCATTTTTTTTTCCCAAATATGAAAGACCTTCTCTTTTACCTTTGCTTTTAATCCGGTGGGGGGAGAGGGCTGGCCTGCATTTGAACTCTACATAACCCCCTTTCTCCACATTTCCATGAGGTGCTGCTAACATGTTGTAGGATTGGACCTGAGCTTTATCTCCACTTGTTAAAATATTTGCTAGTCTGTCGAAAAAGCACAGCTAATAGTACAGTGTGAGTTTTATTAATTTTGGGATCCAAACTCTTTCTGTCTCAGTAAGTGGTGATTGCCTTTTCTCTTGATACAAAAATGTGACATATTTAAAGTGCACCTGATCGTGGGAGGAACGCTATTCTAAGAATTTTAAAGTGGGATCAAATACTTCACTTTTATATGAGACAAAAATATATATTCCTTTAATTTGCAAAGCCCAGATGACCTGATTGCAGATTCGAAATGATTTCAAGGTATGCTCCTGTCACTTGCATTCAAATAGATTTTCATATAATTAGAAAACCATTCCTTGTGATTCTGGTATATTTTAAATCACTATATATTTGCAATAGCAGTGGTTATTTTTAATTGCTATGATTATAAAAAATTTTCTCCCACTGCTGCCTCTGACCTTACAGCACTTTATCATAAAAGGATAGTGGAGAACTTGACCTCAACAAATTTAATGGTAAAACTTTTGGGTGTCAATCAAACGTGGACACAGAACTACCTCTTCAGTCATTTTCTCAGATGTTTTATACCTTAAGTCTCAGTGATGGAATTATTTTTGCCTGAAGAACCTGGGTGTAGGAAAGAGAATCAAACATACAGCTTATCAGAGCTAATCACATCTTGCTCTGATGCTGGTAGTTCGATCCAAAGTTTTATAACAATTAAATTTATATCTACCCAGAAATGTATTGACATCCAATTTCACATGTGAAAATAAAAAAAAAAAATGGAACCATCAATCTCCATCATTTCATATTAAAGATAAACAATAATGACTCTTAGTAATAGATTTTATGTACTGAGCACTTCAGAAATGTCATATATTTTATATAGTTTATTTCACATAATTTATTCAAAGACCGTGAGACGTGGATAGTTCTACAATGAATTTTTTAATTGAGGAAACTGATGCTTAAAGTGTTTAATTTTCCCAATTCAAAGAGCTAATAATAAATGACAGAGTTGGATCTGGAACCCAGATTGGTCTGACTAAAAAGCTCATGTTCATTATGATATATGATCCTCTATTTAGAATATTATCCCTATTTCAGTTTGAAGCAGATAACGTTGAAGTCATTTAATAATTAACAAAGAATTTGAACAACAAAGAAATCAAATATCTTTGAACACCCGTTTCGGAAAATTAGTCCTTTTTTCACTGTTTAGGTGATGTAAATTTTCATAAATATATTTCCGAGTATTTTATATAGAAGCATTGAGAATATCAGTTCTAACTATAGCAATAATAATGCATTTCTTACTCTGTTGCTATATATGTTTACAACAAAATTTTTGAGATGTTTATGTAATTAAAAGTATATGAAAACATGATTAAATTCATTTAACATTTATTGAGACCTAAGTAGATATACCCTTCAAGAAAATGAAGGGAGAAAATGCTTTCTGAGTTTTAAGAAAATATAAAGTCTCAAAGACTAAAAAACAAACCAACGAAAATAACAAAACAACTAGAAATGCTGGGATTAATCTTCTGAATGAGGATTTTTGTTTCTGAAAGTTTCAAGAGACTATTCAAATCTGTTTTAGTCTTAATGACTTGGTTATGCTTTTATGTTGTTATTAGTGAAAATGCCAAGATATTCTAACCCTAATGTACACTGATAGTTTGAGTAGCCAAATGATAAATAAAAGGAAACAAAACACAGGAATCTTAATAAAAATGTGCAAATGTGCAGATTGTTATTTAGATATTAAAAAGTCTTTTTATTCATATTTTCAGGCTTAAACATTTTTTCTACCTTTATTAGTCTACACCAAATAAATGTCATGAAAGCAATTTTCCATTAGGCCAGTTACTTATTCACAGATGTACAAAGTACCAGGATCACGTGAGGCTAAGATTTTAGTGTGTTGGTGTGATCTTGCAAAATTCTGTGTATGATCCTGTATTCTTCCCTCTGGTCCTGACAGTAGTTTTTGACTTTTAAAGAGGACTGAAAAAACTCTGCCTTATGGAAGATTGCAAAGGATTGCTGCAAAGCAATTTTGCGTTTTTCGCAGAGGCTTAAGCAGAGAAAACACCACCTTAATAAATGCAAAAAGAAAAACTAAACATATACTTAGTGAAAAACAACCAAACAAAAGAAACCACACAAAACCTCAACAACTTGATTCACTACAAAGTAAGAAATGATTTATCTTTAGGAATGATATGTCTGCCATTCTTTTAAATTAAAATTTGAAATCTTTATGTCTAATAAGATTTTTCACATGCTCAGCTTAGAGAATTTATGTATCATAAACAATTATTTCTGGCAATATGAATACTGAAATACATGGTACTCAAATATTCCAAAGTATTTTCTTACCAGTGACTAGATCTTACTTAAAACTGTTATAGCGTTGAGATCCTGATTTTGAGGCAACTGTACCTGATTTCTTTTTTGTAGCAATAGCATAAACTTAAGCCTCTTTTCATATTCTCTAAATACATTTTAGCAGTTTGAATTTAAGAAATTAGATTTTCAGTCATGCATATAGCTCCCTAACTACTGCTTTAGTAAGTCATTGTAAAAGTGTTGGCTGTTAGCTTACTTACGTTACATAAAAGAACATCCGCAAGCATTTATTTACTGTAACTTCCTTGTGTTTTAACAAACCGAATTAGCATAATGGCTCAGGTTGCGCTTTTTCCATCCCTTTTGATGATTAGAGTTCACTTAATTATCAACATCCATTCTAGTGTTTTACCTTATACCTACAGAAGAGATTATACACAAAATTAAACATATATTAACAAAATCAACACCCACAGCAGTGGACAAATACTTCTAATGCAGGGGGAGATGTAACGTAAGTAGTCTTACTATCACTATAACCCAGAATTTTTAGGAAGCTCCATATACCAGCTGAGTGCTGCCATGATGGAAAGAACCACGGATCCAAGGAGAAAGGAGAATAAATTGGCTTTCATAGAACTTAAATAAGCATAAAGTCAGATCGAGTTGCCAGAAAAGGGGCCGCCAATAATAATTATTGTAGCCAAGGGAGCGTGGGCAACGCACGCTGTATCCAACCACTGCTATCATCTAAGGCACTGACCTGGTAGTCATATCACAGAGGAAGGACTCGGGCTGCTATGCACACAGCCAATCCCTGCCCCCTACCACTCTGTCCTACTCCAGGCCCCAGTACCTTTAGCCTTCATTACAGCAGCTTCCTCCTAGTCGGTCTCCTGGTCACCAGGGTAACCTCAGCTCTTATCTCCAATCTGCATCTCCATAATTTGAACCCCAAATCTAAAAACGTAATTTGACGAATAATAAATTTAATGTGGTGAATGGACAAAATCCTTTAAAATTTTTGAAGTTTGGGGGAAATTCTCTAGAAGGATGAGAAGGAGACAAAAGCCCACCTAGTAACTTACCAGCGACATAAAGGAATCTACCAGGATTTGATTCCTCCCCCATCTCCTCAATTCCTCCTCACAGAAAGTAGAAGAAGGAAGATAGTATATTCTGAAGATAGAGCTAATTATTATAATTAAATTATGTTATAAAGCTACTGTGACTCACAACATGTGTAACTGGCTAAGATAATATTGAAAAAAAATTACACAAAAGATTATAGCGTTTATAATTCATTCAAATGAGCATGTTAATTATCACATTAGAAAGTAGATTATTCAGTAAATATTTTGAGGCAAAGAACCTATATAAATTTATTTAAGAAAAAATTAACAATAGATCAGATAACATTTAAAAATTATATTAAAATATCAGAAAGAAATAAAGGATACTTTTATAACATATGGATTGGAAAAGTTTTCTAAACAATTAAAGAAATGCAGCAACTATTTTTTAAAATGTTGTCATATGTCATTCATAACAAGTTTAAACATTTTAATGGCAGAAAAGGTAAAAAGACAAAAGAAATTTTCACCCAATATTTTATGACACTTGTAAACTGGTGAAATCAGATAACATACTAAATAAAGAATTCCAGAAATGTTTTGGAAGAAGATAAATACAGTAACTATGGCATTTTCTCTAAGGGACTTAAGCATTCCCAGATTTTGGTACCTTTGGGGGATCTTGGAACCAATCCACCGTGGATACCTAAGGACCACGTTAAACCAACTCAAAACCTGTCAAAAATATAAACATGCAATTCACAGAAGATTATGCAACTGGCTAATGGTTTAGTTTTTAGGGCAATAATTATTCAAAATGAAACACTGGGGATTTTGGGGAAAGTTATTTAGGTATTGATTTCAATTTAAAGTGTCCATAATCTGATAATCTACTACCCAACAACACTGTCTGCCTAGAATTTTATCCTACTTAAATAAAAGGATGATTACATCAATATACTCATTAGAATTAAAAGAAGAAGAGGAGAAGGAGAAGGAATTGGTGGAGGGGGAGGAGAGAAAAGAAAATAAAAGAGAAAATAACTGCAAACAAATGCGCATCAGTGGAGGGAGGGAATGGATGGAAGAGAACGTTAAACTGCATTACAGCCATAAAACCACACTCTGAACACTGGAATACTATACTGTACAAAGAAGAGACGTAATTATATATGTCTCCATTGTTTACCATTTGAGGTTGAATGACGATGTACCTGACATACACTGAAAGAAATAAAATGCATTGTCACAGTTTGGAAGCACATATATTATGTCCATAATTCTGGTTATATCAGGGTGCTCAGGTTGGGAGGAACTTGAAGAGACAGTGGATGATTTAAAAAGCCTTTAAGTGAGAATATCTTTTCTAAACACGACACAAACATAAGACGACATAAAGTGAAATATGAATAAATTTAACTACTTGATAAATTGAACCACATCAAAACAGAGTGGCAAAAATATCAAAGCAAAAGTAAAAAAAAAAAAACAAAAACACTGAAAACTCTTTGTAACCCATATGACAGAGAAAGGCTTTTATCTGCATTTTTTGAAGAGCTCTTACAAATCAAAAAGAAAATTAAATGATCAGAGAAAAGCACAAGGTTATGAACATACAGTACATAAAATAACTAGATATTCAGATTTCAGGTCTATTTTCCCATGTAAGAAGCTATAAATAGTTGAATAAAAAGTGGTTTTCCCGACCCAAATGGCCTTTTATTTTTTAAAGAAAGAACTAGAACAGCTTATTTCATAAATTTTATTAGAAAAAAATATGTAGGACTTTTAATAATTTGTGAATGAATAAATAAAATTTTATTTTGCTATTATGTTATTGTGAAATATCATTTTAATCCCATTTAGTGAAATTGCAAACAATATCTGCAAAGGTTCTTACTATCGGAATAATTACCGGTAAGATAAAAAATAAATAAAACACAAGACCTGCCTTCTAAGAACATAATTTACTAACAGTTGCTATGGCAATTACCTAACTGTAATATAAGGTTAAGTTGGGTAAATGCTTCAGTGGAAGTAAAGGGAGAGAGTCCTGTTGAATTTAGGGGGAAACGAGAACCTAATTCTGAAATGCATCAGGGAATTAAAATCACCCTCCATGGCCTTTGACAGACTGATACTGAGAAGAAAATGTGATTTGTAAAACGGTACCAATAGTCATTTACTCAAAAATATAGCTTATGTTATTAAGGGGCTGTATCATTGGTGTTTTATCAGGAAAGTAGAAACTACTCTAATTATTTTAAGTGGAACTGCACTTAAGCAGGGGGATTATGTGTTGGCAAGACTTCTGGAAGGAGTAAAGGTCAGAGAAAGCCACCACCAGCTCTCCACTCCGCCACTGTCATTAACAGAATCTGGGCACCGCGGATACAGAAATTGCACCCGCATCACTGATGCTTCTGGGGACAAGGTGGGTGTCTCTCAGGGAAGTTCCAGGATGCTACTGCCAACTCCCCAGGCTCGCTGAGAACCAGAGACTGAGCAGAGAGATTTGAAGGGATCTAAGAATCATACATTCATTTGTCCCTGAGGCCAGTGTCCCTTGCAGCATTTTACATAATTTGTTTATCTCTTGCTAGACTCAGTAAAGTCAGCCTTTCATCTAGGACAGCTCATGTTTAGTTTCTGTCACGTGCTGTCAGAGGAGTCTTGATTAATACGGGTCTCCTAGCCTTCACGGCATTTCCCCTTTGTTAAAAAAGTTTTTTCCCAACAAATTTGTCCGTTTTCCAGATGACTCTGTTTTTCTCCTCAGCCAGGGCCTCTGTGGTAAGTATGGATCAGTGAGATATTTTCTTTTCAGAGTCAATCACAAATCTTGTATTTCTCAGAATCCCCAGATTTTCCTAATTAGCTTCAGGGCAGCATCCTTCAGTGGTAAGGACAGAGACCTTGGCGGTGTCCCGCCCTCTGGTGGCCTTGGGCAGGTGAGCTGTCTGCTCTAACTCCGATTCCTCATTTCAAATGGAAGTGATAATTCCAACTTTTTGTAAGGATTCGACGGCACACTGCATGCAAAGAGCTTGGTGCACTAAATGCACGTGGTGAATGACAAGTGGCCAATGTTGTCATTACTCCCCTTTTGCCAGGGTTCAAAGGTGAGAAAATATTCTGTAAAGGGGGGTGAATATGATTAAGGACTAAGGAAGGAAAAACTTAGAAGACATCGGTCATCAAATATCTTTCATCTCCCTACTTTCATAAGCAATATTCTCCCTCTCCCACGGCTTGAATTAAAACCTAGAGGCGAGATTGTGGTTAAGAACATGCGCAGTGGAACCAGGAATGTTTAGGTCTTATTCCAACCCTTGGATGGAATGTGTGATTTTAGGGAAGCAGTTTAATTCCCATCCCTATTTCGATTTCTTTATATGCAATCAGGGATTATAATCATTCCTACATTGCATCTTCATAAGAAGATTAAATGATATGAGGTAGGAAAGATATTCAACAGAGTCCCTAGTACAAAATCAATGCCCAGCGAATCATAACTAATACCCTCAGCATCCTCATCGTCATTATTAATTCACCTTAGCATATTCTTTTACGAATAGAATTGAAGTAACTTCTGAAAGAAAGGGAAATAGAAACACAAGAAACTTGGGCTTATGTTTTTATTTTTAGTAAAGATGTCTAGAAGTGATAGTCTCAGAAAACAGTAGATAAATGGGAAAAAATAGTTCATTTTATTTCTACCTAACTCTTACTACTCATGAAAAAAACACCTGGGGTAATTTTTGAAAACAACTTTGAAAAAGGGCTTTTGTGTAGCTCCAACTCAGCCCACCCCTTAGCCAATGGCCTCAGGTCTCCACCGATGAGGCTTGGCTAGTATTTTCTTTTAATAGTTCACATTTTAAAATGAAACAAGGATTGAGAACCACTGACCTCAATCTTATTTATGTGATCCTCTCCCTGCCAAATTTCAAAAAGAAGGAAAATGGTCCATGATGTGGTGAAAATACCAATGGGAATGCTGTCAGGGAACTAGGTGCCGGCTATGTCACAGACTATATCATCCTACAAAAATTACAACTTCCCCATCTCTCAGCATGAAAAGATGTCCAATAAACTACTTGAAATGTTATAAGTACAAGAAAGAGTTATTACAATATCTGGTTGAGTTTTCAGATCAGGGAGTTTTCAGATCAGCATGACTGTTGAAAATGAAAGTGGAACTTTGGGGCAGAAATGGGAGGTGGGAAATTTTGAAGCCTCGATTATACAGACATTTAGGGTAGATGAGGGTACTTAGCCATTATTTACTTTAAATTATCTAAATATTTCCCTACTTTTGTTGTGCATGATACATAATGTTTAAGTCAAGTCTCTATTACAGAAGTTTTGCTGTTTGAAGAGATACAACAACCTGAACTCAATTTTCCGAGCAAATCTGGATCAGGCCTTTCATGACATTTTACTGCCTCACTCTGCCATTAAAAAATCTCTCCATAAAGGACCTTGATGTAAATGCTAATAGTGGTATTTTCATTTTAGTCTCGCTAACTGAGGAATACTATGATGGTTCCCCACTTAAAATAAATTGTTATTTCAGGAAACCAATGAGAAAAAAACTCGTCCTCAGGCTATATAACCTCTGAAATCCTAATACTTGGACAGTGCCTTATTCTAACTATATAATCAGGCCTTTTTTCTGTAGATAAATTTCTCATCATTAGTAAACCCAACCTTTGGTTCTCCTATATTATCCTATCAGCATAATTAGAAATAATGGATGTCATATTGTTTAATACAAATCAAAACAATATTTGTGATCAAGAGAATACATTACAATATATAAAAACATCTGACAGGCATCCTGATGGTTTTTTTTCCTTTATTTATGTTAGCATTTTTCCAGGCCCTAAGGTAAATAAATACAATATAAAATAATATAAATAAAAATAGAAAAGAAATATTAACATGAAAGTTTGATACAACATTGTAAATCAAGTATACTTCAATAAAAATTAATTTTTAAAAGTTTGAATTTAGGGCTTCCCTGGTGGCACAGTGGTTGAGAGTCTGCCTGCCGATGCAGGGGACACGGGTTCGTGCCCCGGTCTGGGAAGATCCCATATGCCGTGGAGCGGCTGGGCCCGTGAGCCATGGCCGCTGAGCCTGCGCGTCCGGAGCCTGTGCTCTGCAAACGGAGAGGCCACAACAGTGAGAGGCCCGCGTACCGAAAAAAAAAAGTTTGAATTTATTTATAATTCAACTATATATCTATTATCTAACTCTATTTATATAGATAGCTATGTAACATACAGATATATAGAGAGATATTTGTACAGATATAGAGATTTTTGTTTAGATATATATACACATTGTATATACAGATGTAGCTAGATATTTATATAAATATATAGAGAGATAGATTTATGTCTATCCATCTTAGACAGGTCCGTTATATCTTGCACACCTTAAATATTATAAATAGTGGGCATTTACAACTTTCTTTAATCCCTTACTGATAATTATGTAAAAGTTTAAAATCAGTGTAAGGAATGAGAAGTGGGCACAGTGACAACATGAAGCCGTGCCCAGCGTCTCTGTCATCTCACGACTGCACAGATTGAAGTTTGAAGGCCTCACTATCGCCCCGTTACTCGGATTTTCCTTTCATGGTCTCTCCTGAGGCTCCTGGCTTCCTTTCCCTTGGAAGCCCTGAGCCAACGTGAAGACCTGAAAAGATCTAAACTATTAAGCTTTCCTCCAGTGTCTTCTCTTTCCCTCATCTTTCTCCAGTGGACTTAGTACCACCTTCTGTTACTGATTTCTCCTGTGTCTGGAGGAAAATCCACCTATTACTCACATGTTACACTGAAACTTGTTGTAGACTCACAGGCATAGAGAACAGACTTCTGGTTGCCAAGGGGGGAAGGGGGAGGGGAGGGATGGATCGAGTGTTTGGGATTAGCAGGTGCAAACTATTATATATAGGATGGATAAACAGCAAGGTCCTACCATACAGCACAGGGAACTGTATTCAATATCTTGGGATAAACCATAATGGAAAAGAATATGAAAAGGGATATATATATCTATAACTGAGTCACTTCGCTGTACAACAGAAATTAACATAACCTTGTAAATCAACTATACTTCAGTAAAATTAAAAAAAAATAAAACAGTGTTAAGTACATATAAGTGTTAAGTACATATCTGACTATCTGACTAACCTGCTGTAGATCTCATCACTAAGTGGTGATGTTATGGAAAAACCCGAACGAACTTTTTGACCAACCCAATCGAACAGATTAACAACGAGGTCCTGCTGTATAACACGGAGAGCTATATTCAGTGTCCTGTGGCAGACCATAATGGAAAAGAATGTACGTATTATAACCAAATCACTCTGCTGTACAGCAGAAATTAACACAACATTGTAAATCAACTGTACTTCAACTAAAAATAAAAAGAAAGTAAAAGAAAACTTGTTGCCTCCTAAAACCAATGCTCTTTGATTAAAAAAATAGATCTGAACTGGAAACTTGCAACACAGCTACAAAACAAACCATTTCATGCAGATGAGTAACTATTATATTTTGGTCCAGTGACATAGGGAACTTTTCCCCCTTATTCTCTTAAGTCAGAAAATATGAATTCTGATATTATTAAACCACAATTAGCAAGATGGAAAAAGGTCAGAGACTTAATTTGGATAATGAAGGTTTCAGATAAGAATGGGAAGTTCTTAACGTAAATGAGGCATGTAGAGAAACATGGCCTAATTCAGAGAGTGGAGCTTTTCAGATAAGAGGTTCACATAATCAACTTTTCTGGGAGATGAATACAAATGCAGACGAAAATGCATTAAGGAAAGCAGTTAAGGATAGATTAGCAAAATACATAGATGAGAGAAAGATAGAGAGAGGCTCAACCAGATATATGGCAACATACTTCTTTCAATGAACACACATTGTATTTTCTTTACTTACCTACATTTTGCTTGAAAAAGAAAGCCCATATGCTGTTATAATATGGGGAATTTCTCACTGGCAGGGCCATTAAGGAACACAAGCTACTCGGAATAAAAATGTGCTTTACAATGAATACTGAGACACTTGCCCTTTGGTCCTCATGGACCTTAGTAAGGTTATTCTTGGTTCTCTTCCAAACCCTTTGCAATATTCTGCATTGTATTCAACACAGTATTTGTGTCCTTTTGTGTCCACAGTATTTTGTTGCCAAAATTAGCTGTTCAGTGTGGTCTATTCAGTTAAAAAATACATTCATGGGAAATAAAATATTAAGTAATTGAGTCAGCCTTTTCTTTATTAATTTTTGATAACATCACTTGTTCAAATAAATTTTGAAGGTTTTATAAATATCTTGTGTTTATTGAAGAGAAAAATAGTCTAATGGTGAGAAAATAACAATATCCTATGAATTCTCAGAATTGAGCCTTAAACACTCATTTTTTTATTAGCAAATCAGTCAGATCTATGTTTAATTTAGAAATATATATGAGGGTGAAATTATTCAGAGAATTAAGTTGGTTAAATAATACAGTCACAACAGATATATTATGTAAAATATTTAGCGTAGTGTCAAGAAAATAGATTTTATACAAACATTAGCTTTTTCATTACATGCATATATACATCCATATGATTTTGTATTTTAAATAAACTTTGATACAACCTTATCCATCTAACTATATTTGTAATATTACATGTCCTTTTCTTTTAGGTTTGAGGTTTCGCTAGTATGTGCTGTCTTGGGGATGGAAAGAAAAGTTTAATTCTGGGACAATATCAAGTGTACAGGTTATGTTTACCTGTGTGTAGTTAGAGAATTATCCAGTTAACTCAAAATAAAGTCTTGACTTCATGTTTCATAACGCAGGCAAGGAGAATTGTTTTCTTTCATTTGCCAAGTAAAATTGTAATAAGAAACAGAAAATCTCTTTCTAGTTTTCATGCTTACTGCATTTTCTCTTAGGGTTTGTTTTCTACTGTGACAGCCTGAGACAGGAATTCTTGTGTGTATGAGTGACTGAGGATGTGCTCCTAGGAGAAAGCACAAGAGGGAAGAATAGAGCGCTGGAAAAATCCAAGCAAGACTGTGATCTCTCGTGCAGTTGAGAGTGGACCTGATCCCACAGGGAGCTCTGTAGTAAGATGTGCCCTTCCACTGGGGCAAGGGATAGAAGGCTCTTAATTATTTCACTTTATTGGGTACCTGTGCATATTCATTGTTTCATATAATAGGTCCTGATTTTATTAAGGAAGGTTGAATTTTTTCTCTGTTCTTAGCAACCAAGTGACGCCTAATAAGCCAAATGGCTTAATAATGTTGGAAATACATTTTATGTGGTGCCAGATGTCAAAATGGAACATAATGACTACAAAATAAATGCTAAGGAGAGCAATCTTTAAATGAGTTATTCAGAGAAATGGAAAAATCAAGGAAAGCTACAAATAAGATTGCAGAGAGATGATAGGATTTATTTGAAGCTTGAAGTAAGGTAATCATTTTGATAAGGAGAGTGGTTGTGGAAACCCACAGAGGTCGTGGAAACAAATACTTGGAGAGTCAGAGAGATTTAATGATAAACAATCAACTGAAAATATCGGTATCTTTCAATGTCTCTTTAAGAGATGTCAAAGCAATTTGAGGTGAATTAGTTTTAGCACTTAATCAATAGTCATTATTCACAAGGAGCTCCTAGAAGAAACAAATAAAAAGGAACGTATTTTGACACAGGATGTAAATAGGCAAACCATAGAAGAAAAAACATAGATTGTCAATAAACTTGTGAAAATATACTCCACTTCATGACTAATCAGGGGAATGCAAATTAAAGCAATAAGACACTATTTCTCTCCTACTGAAAGAGTTGACAAAATAGAATTCTTTTATAATTATGGGCAATACGATATTCTCTCATAATGTCAGTGGAAATGTACACTGCTAAATTTTTGCAATATAAATTGATAACATCTATTAATGTTTTCACTGCACATAGCTATGATCCAGCAATCCAACTTCTAAGCATCTCTCCTGCATAAAAAAAAATATATATACACATGCGTATATACACATATATATCACATGTTACATTTATTCCTCTGTTTCTCTCCCTATATTTATCTATTTCTCTCTCCTAAAATTCCCTGTGCTATACAATATATTCTTGTTGCTTATCTATTTTATACACAGTAGTTTGTATCTCTTAATCCCATAACCCTGACTTGCTCCTCTCCCCTTCCCTCTCCTCACTGGTAACTACTAATTTTGTTTTCTATATCTGTGAGTCTATTTCTGTTTTGCTATATACATGTGTTTGTATTATGTTTTAGAGTCCACATATAAGTGATATTGTAAAGTATTTGTCTTTCTCTGTTTGACTTATTTCATAAGCATAATATCCTGTAGGTCCACCCACATTGCTGCAAACGGCAGAATTTCATTCATTTTTATGGCTGAGTAATATTCCATGGTGTGTATATATATATATATATATATATATATATATACACACATATATACATATATATACATATATACATATATGTGTGTATATATATATATATACCACATCTTCTATATCCATTCATCTGTTGATGGGCACTTGGATTACTTTCATATCTGGGCTATTGTAGATACTGCTGCTATGAGTATTGGGATGCATGTATAGTCTTGAATTAGTGTTTCCATTTTTTCCAGATATATACTCAGGAATGGAATTGCTGGATCATATGGTAGTTCTATTTTAAGTTTTTAGGAGCCTCTATACTGTTTTCCATAGTGGCTACACCAATTTACATTCCCACCAACAGTGTTTAAGGGCTCCCTTTCTCCACATTCTCTCCAATATTTGTTATTTGCAGACTTTTTGATGGTAGCCATTCTGACAGATGTGAGGTGACATCTCATTGTTGTTTTGATTAACATTTCTCTAATACTTAGCAATGTTGAGCATCTTTTCCTGTGCCTGTTAGCCATCTGTATGTCTTCTTTGGAAAAAATTTCTATTCAGGTCTTCTGCTAATTTTTTGATTAGGTTTTTTTTTGACATTAAGTTGTATGAGCTGTTGCTATATTTTGTATATTAACCCCTTGTCAGTCACATCATTTGCAAATATTTTTTTCCATTCTGTAGGTTGTATTTTCATTTTGTTGACTGTTTCCTTTGCTGTGCAAAAGCTTTTAAATTTAATTACGTCCTACTTGTTTATTTTTGCTTTTATTTATTTTGCCTTAAGAGATAGATCCAAAAATATATTGCTATAATTTATTTCAAAGAGTGGTCTGCCTAATGCTCTCTTCTAGTTTTATGGTTTCAGGTCTTATCTTTAAGTCTTTTTGTATATGGTGTGAGAAAATGTTCTGAACTCATTGTTTTACATGTAGCTGTCCAATTTTCCCTGCACCACTTATTGAAGAGATTGTCTTTTCTCCACTGTATATTCTTGCCTCCTTTGTTATAGATTAGTTGATCATAGGTGCATGGGTTTATTTCTGGGCTATCTGTTCTGATCCACTGATCTATGTGTCTGTTTTTGTGCAAGTACCATGCTGTTTTGATTACTGTAGCTTCATAATATAGTCTGAAGTCTGGGAGGGTGATACCTCCAGCTTTGTCCTTTTGTCTCAACATTACTTTG
The DNA here is from genome assembly GCF_963924675.1 of Phocoena phocoena. Lineage (NCBI taxonomy): Eukaryota > Metazoa > Chordata > Mammalia > Artiodactyla > Phocoenidae > Phocoena > Phocoena phocoena. The sequence goes on from NC_089236.1 coordinate 73,046,022, forward strand.
GCAATTCTGGCTTTTGTGGTTCCATATAAGTTTTAGGATTATTTGTTCTAGCTCTGTGAAAAATGTCCTGGGTATTTTGATAAGGACTGTATTAAATCTGCAGATTGCTTGGGGTAGTATGGTTTAAACAATATTAATTCTTCCAATCCAAGAGCATGAGATAAATTTGAATTGTTTTTATCATCTTCAATTTCGTTCATCAATATTTTATAGTTTTCAGAGTATAGGTCTTTAACATCCTTAGTTAAGTTTATTCCAAGGCAGTTTATTCTTTTTGATGTGATTTTAACTGATTTTAAAAAAAAATTTCTCTCTCTGATAGTTCATTATTTGTGTATGGAAAGGCAATAGATTTATGTATACTAATCTTGTATCCTACAACTTTGCTGAATTCATTTATTAGTTCTAAGAGCTTTTGGGTAGAGACTTTGGTGTTTTCTATATAAAATACCATGTCTTCTGCAAATAGTGACAATTTAAATTCCTCCTTTCCAATTTGAATGCCTTTTATTTCTTTCTCTTGTCTGATTGCTGTGTCTAGGACTTCCAGTACTATTCAACAGAAGTGGCAAGAGAGGGCCTCCTTGTCTTGTTCCTGAATTTAGAGGAAAGGTTTTAGCTTTTGACAATTGAGTATGACATTAGCTGTGGGTTTATCATAAATGGCCTTTATTATGTTGAGGTATGTTCCCTCTATATCTACTTTGATGAGAATGTTTACCATGAATGGATGTTGAATTTTGTCAAATGCTTCTTCTGTGTCTATTGAGATGATCATATGATTTTTACCCTTCCTTTTATTAATCTGGTGTGTCACATTCATTGATTTGTAAATGTCAAACCATCCTTGTGTCCTTGGAATAAATCCATCAGTTATTTTTAAGCGGTTCTGAAAGGGTGAATTTGGAGATGAGAGCCAAAAAATTGATAACTGCACATTATGCAAGGTAATAAATCCCTTTTTACTTAAGTCATTAATACCTAGGATTCCTACTTCCCTCATCTGAAAGCATACTACTTACTATAGAAATGGCTTGAGTATTGTGATGTATTGTGTCCCTTAAATATAAAAGATACACAGCGTTATAAAACTGTTAGCTGAATGTTTGGCTTAAAAGGATGAGGAATATTTAAATTAAGTATTTTTGTTTATATATATATATATATATATATTTTGTTGTTGTTGTTGTTGTTTTGCGGTACGCGGGCCTCTCACTGTTGTGGCCTCTCCCGTTGCGGAGCACAGGCTCCGGACGCGCAGGCTCAGCGGCCATGGCTCACGGGCCCAGCCGCTCCGCGGCATGTGGGATCCTCCTGGACCGGGGCATGAACCCGTGTCCTCTGCATCGGCAGGTGGACTCTCAACCACTGCGCCACCAGGGAAGCCCTGTTTATATATTTTTGTTTTATTTATATTTCTGCAAAAATTTAAATAATTATTCCATTATTTTAAAAGCTATATTCAAAACAAGTACAAATATAAAATCATAAGGTGATTTATTTTTAGGGAACAGTATTCAGGCAAAATGAATAGTTTTAAGGTCATGAGAAAAATCACAAAACTTTTGTTTCAATTGTTACTGTCACATACAGATATACATTATAATTGTATCACAATTGTCTGTGTATCACTCAATTCTTGTAGGAAGTTTGCTTTTTATCTATTCTGCTATTTTTTGTTATGTACTTTTGTCACAAGGCCAAATGGAACAAAAAATAAAATCTCGGATAATATTATATCAAAATCAAACCTTTGAGATAATGAACGCTTCTTTTAAAAGTTAAGATATTTGACCTAAAGATAAAATTATCAAAGTTTTCATAGCATGTTGACTGGTTTTGTGGTTGCCCCCATCCAAGAAAAATATGTTGCCTTTCTCCTACATTATATTATCAAATATATGCAACAAAAGTTGATAAGGCAGATTTGAACATTTTATAATGGTAAGATCTCAAGCTAAGGACTCATATATCTTATATTACAAACAGAAACAGTGAATTTTTCTCAGAGGAAAAATGGGTATATAATTGCACTTAGATGATCATGATAGAAATACTTGCAATGATACTTCAATAAATGAAGCATGGGAGAGTCCAAGTATCCATTGAATACATCAAATTTCTGAAACTGCTATTCACGTTTGGTGAAGAAAATGTAGTATCAGCATCAATGCTGAATTTAGGAATAATATATATCTAATGTGACTCTGTGCATTTAGGAAACATAATAGTATGATTTTATGCTTCATCACTTCATGTTTTAAGGGAATTTTCTCTTGGAAGTCTAGCATACGTGTCAAATAGAATATGATCTTTGTCAATTTAACATAAATGAAAAATGAATACATGATTTAAGAAGTCATGGAATTGTATTTCCAGTTATAGATTTACATAAAGATTTCTAATGACAAAAAAATGAGGCACATGAAACTTTTAACATAATATAGCTCATTTTTGAGCTCCATGCATCCAATACTTCCTAGAGTTTGTATTTTTAATCCAAAAATAAATAAATTCAAGTTTACAGAGCTTTTATTCATCATCAGGACACCCTTGTGTATTAGTCAGTGTTCTCCTAAGAAACAGAACCAATAGGGGATGTATATTGAATATATGTATTCATTATAGATACATCCATACTGAAGAGAAGCGAGGGACAGAGACAGAGACAAAGAGAGAAAGAGAGGCAGATTTGTTATAGAAATTGGCTCACTTGATTATGGAGGCCAAGAAGTCCCATGATCTGCCATCTGCAAACTGGAAAACCAGAAAAGCAAATGGTGTAATGATTTAGTTCAAGTCTGAAGGCCTAAGAACCAGGAACTCCGATGTGCGATGGCAGGAGAAGATGGGTGTCCCAGCTCAAAAAGAGATCAAATTCTCCCTTCCTCTGCCTTTTTGTTCTATTCAGGCTCTCAGTGGATTGGGTGAGGTCCACCTGCACTGGTGACAGTGACCTTTACTCCTTCTACCAATTCACATACTAATCTCTTCCAAAAACACTGTCACAGGCACACCCAGAAATAATGTTCACCAGCTATCTGGGCATCCTTTAACTCAGTCAAGTTGACATATAAAATTAACCATCACACCCTGCATTTACATACTTTATAATAAATATCTGACATTTTCACACTTATATTTTTAGGCAATATTAATTTTCCAGTACAAAAGATAAGGGAGTAACAATGCTTTATGTAAACAAGATTTTTAAACCCATTTTAAAATTTGCTCTTTGCTTTTCTTACTGTTGTTTGCTTATTTGAGCTATGGTTATCAGTGTGTACCACTCTTTCTAAATACTTTGTGTAGCCTCTTACACTCATTCATTCTTATATAAATCTCCATAATGAAGTTGATGACAGGACCAGAGTTCATTATGAAGACCTCTTAAAAATTACATTCTATTTCTAATGGTATGGTGAGGCAGGTCTTTCATGCTGTGAGTAAATATTTAAAATATTATAATCAACCCCATATAAATAATAATAGTATATTTGGATGGAGTTTCTCATTTTCGTCTTGGTCTCTGTGTCTACTTTTCTTTGCCATTAAAGTCTATTAGTCAACAAAATTTCATTGTTATCTTTCTGTCATTCTCGGTTCATTGCTGTTGCCACTTCCAACAAATTGTCAGCCATGTCAGCATTGTGTCTGGCTTCCTTTCAGCTATCACCTTCCTGACTGACACTTTTGACAGTTACTTAAGGCTTTTTGAAAAATTAGCATTAAAAAAAAAAGAAGCCTCCGACTTATTTGGAAAGGTTTGGCCTGTAAACAAAAGACACTAGAAAGTCATTCCAAATCTCTAATTAGAAGAATGACGAGCCCTTTGCCAAGTCCAGGATACTATGGCAAGGGTTGTGAGGTGGAGGGTGTCACGTGAGGAACCAAATGGTGGGCAGCCATAGTTGGAAATACAGATCACGTGTGGAATTAAGAGAGGCAAAAGACACTGTCACACCATCAATGACAGACTCAGAATCTGAGCACACACCTTTTCACTGTAGAATGTGTTCTTAATTCCTGTAGCTGTAAATGAGTTTGCACATTTAATCTATATTTCATAGCACTTGGTATGATTTGTGTATGCTAGTGTTCATGTATGTATATGTGCTCTTCATTGATGGGACTGAGGGATAGCCATGCTGATCCATCAATCCCTGCCTGAGGATCTAGGATGCCTACTTAGGCATGTGACTGAACTACAATTTCTCTCCATAAATGTAAGACTAAGGGGGGAATTGTTTATATATATAAGTTTTGAATTGAATTAGATAGTCTAGGTTGTTGGCCAATGGACGGAAGTAAGAATAAAGGTTGCTCTGGTGAAGAGGAACGAGTATTCTTTGTATGTGTGTGGCAAGACGGGTCATGAAGTGGGGAGAACCGAATTAAACGAAAATTTGGTTATTTGAGTTAGTAATAGCCATTAATAATCACTGTTACTTAATAGTCACTAAGTAATAACCAAAGTTGTTAAATAGTTGTTCAAAGTTCTCAGTAAGATAAAAAAACAGTGAAAGATCATGTGGAAGTGAGTATGTGAGCCACAGGAGGACAGAATTTTCTTGAAGGTTAGAGTGGGTGATTCCCATTTCCTTTTGTGTACGATTCAGGGTGTCTTAGAGAGGCCTCCAAAATGTGGAAAGAAGGGCAAATCAGAAAATGTTGAAGATCTAGGAATTGTGCCAGAAGTTCAACACATGGTATATAGAATCCATCAAGGTGAGGCTCGGCAGGGAAAGCTTACTTCAGAGGATTGATCCACTAGATGAAATGTGGTACCTTAAGCAGTCGGCAAAAAAATGGCGTGCCACTTGTCAATTTATTGGATGTAGAATGGCTAACGTACAATTCTAGAATGTGGTCTAAATAGCCTTGGGAGTCTCAAACCATGGGAGGAAAAGAACAAGGGCAATATCTGTGTCTGGGGTTCAAGTCTGCTGTACAGCTATTCGAATTAAAAGTTTTCCAAGATAAAGGTTTGAGTGACTGCAGGAAAGAATGTCCAACACAGTTATTTTCCCAGGTTTATGAGTTTATTTCTAAGGAAAAAGAAATTAATCAGCAGCCTTTTATATAGGCACTAGGGTTACAAAAATTGTACAATATTTTTAACAAAGACAGAAGTTCATGCTACAGCTGAGATTAAAAAGGAGTTAATTTCATCCCAGTGACCCTCAAATAACAAGAAATTAAGAGAACAACTTCAACTTCTAATAACTAATACAAATCTAATACATTCGATTTGTAGTGTATTTTGTAGTTTGAAAGACACTTTCATTTTTCTCATTTTATGCTCATAATAAGTGAGATCAGCATCCTCATCATCGTCTTCATCATGCCCCCTTCATTTGCAGAAGGATGGGTAATTGCTAACAAATTAAAGATGTCTTTGAGTTTAAGAATGGTGGAACTGCTAATGCAGAGAGTAGATAAATAAGAGGGCTTAGAAAGAGGCTGATGAGTTTTTCTTTTCATAAAGCACTATATTATTTCGAATTCTAATATGGCAAATGTAATTGACAACACAATTACCAATTTTCTCTTTAGAATTCTAAGTGGCTCTTTAAGTTAGTAAAGATTTTTCCTGTGGTTCCAACCATAGAATGAAGAAAAATGTCCTGGAAATAACCTAATGTTGATTTATACTGAGATTATTTCAAGTAAAATTGTATCGAAGATTAAAAGTACACTGGATTTGTAGTCTTCTGTGAGTAAAATAATCTATGCAAGGAACAACTGATAATAATACAGATAACTGTGCGTGTGCGTGTAGTTCCCTCATAACTTTGACTCCTGAGGCTATCACCCATACTCATTTAAATCTAAAATTTACAAATATTTCTTATTCATTTCTCCTACTATAAAGAGAAAACACTACCTTTATACATAATCTTTCGTTTGCCTATTTCACACTCAAGTCCTCATCAATTACGTAATAGTTAAAGAGGAAATCTTATGATCCCAAACTTCATATGATCAGCCTGACTGAATGACACCTTGCTCTTTGTGATTACACTTTTCAACTGCAGCATTTCTTTAACTGTTGAGTCCCAAACCATTGACTCAGGAGATATACAATATGAGACAGATGAATGCGGTCAGATGTCACAAGACATCAGTTTGCATCAATACAGTTAAACAGCGAGAGCTGCGAGTGGAATTTGACAAGACTCCAAACGTGTAATAACTGTCTTAAAATTTACTTCCCTATAATCTGCTATACTAAAGAAAATCACTTAGAAAGTTGTGAGAACTAACGGAGCGCCTTGTTCAATGCGAGTATCAGAATCCTTTTGGAATGTGACGATCTGGCCTCCTCCAGCCTCATCCTCTGGCTAAAGGACTCCCATGGAGTGACATCATAGCACTCATGAGCCAGATGAGATAGTGTAGTCTTCGTTGCTTTTCGTAAGGCAGAAGATTCTAAACAACTGTGTTCCAAGCCTTTCACTGCTTTGGGTGAGGCCGACACGATTGTTTTATTAAGGATTGTACCATTCCTCTTGTGAGTCAAGCTTTTTTTCTTGGTTGAGAAAGGTCTCCAGCAGAGAAGTCTGTTTCATAGTTTTCTCCTGCAACACTGAAAAGGCTTTTAGTATTTACTGTTTACTGAGGTGAATACTGTTTAAATTTGCATGAGACAGTCCCTTTAAAAAACAACAGAGAGCTGATGATTACAATGTCTGCATTACGTTAAAACTGTTAATTTGCGGCAGCAATAATTTAGGATTTTAATTATAAGCTTGAAAAGCAGATTTGGCAATGTAGTTGGCACGACTGATGCTAATTTGTCCTTTAACGTTTATTGAAAGCAATATATCCAATGTAATTACAGTGCGTGTCAAATAACCTACTATTTTATTGTTTTAATGTATGATCCCTTAATTTGCTAGATTAAGATGACTTACCATCTGTTAAGATTTCTGTTGTGCCATTTTTGGTGAGTTTTATATCACTTATCAACAATAAGAGATTATCTAGAGCATTTTTTTTCATTGATGCCATAATCATTTTCCTGATGCTTCTCCATTAAACTTCTCACCATGTGGTTGATCATGATTTTCTCTATGCTCATTACATCAAGGGTCATGTAACGCCCAATTACTAAATATCGCAAATGTTGTTGTGAATCCGATGTGTACTATCATAACAGACGTGAAATCAGTGCCAAGCACACAGTCCCTGGGTTGTTCTTCTCAGTAGAAACTAGCACAATTTTTCAAGCATTCTTACCTCCAAGATAACGATACTGTTTCTAGCCAAATTTGTTCTGAATTAACCTTCTGCTTTCTGCTCCATCATTACTGCTTTTTAAGGTTCTAAATACATTGCTAATCCAATGTGTAGTCAACTTTATGAGATTGCATTCTTAATGTCCTTGGCTGGAGAGTCAATAAAATCTGTGGATGTAATTGAGCCTTTCGGTGCTCACTATAAAGTCTAATTGAAACTTTAAAATCTCATTCATGACAATTGTATGGAATCTCTTATTCTAATTTTTAATTATTAAATTTTAAAGTCACTGACAATTCTATAAATCAAGTTTCCCCTTTATTTCAGCCCAAACACGAACATGTTCTGATGAACTTAAATCAATAAATTTTAAAGAGTGTGAAATTCTTCCATTTAAAAATGTGCCTTCCAATTTTATTTGTTTTTGCTCACAAGGATTTTTAATTGAGAGTAATTTTCCTTAATAGTTTTTGGTGTCAAATAACAGTTTACATGGTTACTCATCCTATCCTCACTCAAAAAAGAAAGTCTTTGACACCTATATAGTATTCATATTTGTATTCTCACTAGATCAGTTTAGATAATTTGCAACTGTTTTACATACATTGGGGTGAACTTTAACAAAATGTATCAGTCAGAAGGGTCATATACAATTGGATATTTAAATAAATTATTTAAAGCATGTATTTAAGTAATTATTTAAAAGAATAAATTATTTTAAACCAATAGCTGTTACGTGGAGCTGTTTAAAATGAACACATATTTAGAGGAAAATTAGTTTACAGAAAAGATCAATACACGTATTTGATGATTATGTCATGGAAATTTAAAACAAACAAAAAAAAACCACTGAGGTAAAGCAAGCCTTATTCATTTAAAATAATGAACTTAAAAAAATAAAATAAAATAATGAACTTGCTTTACAAAAGAGTGCAGTCTGAGCAGGCTAGTGGTTCTTAGCTGAGCTACCGTTCAATTAGCCCTTTTCAAAAAGGTGTCCTAGAAAATTTTACTTTCGATTTCTCCTGGAAGTAGCAAGGGCCTACAATTGACTACAAAATGCAGTAACACTTCTGTGACCATTTGTGCAAAGCACCATGAGGCCTGCCACACAGCAGGGCACTACCTGCATGGTTCTCTCTCTCTAAGACCTAAGAACAATCCTCCCCTTACTTTGACCCAGTAGAATTAAGAGGAGAATATTTGCAATGGATTTAAGAAGTGTCACTAATTTACTATAAGGAAAGAGCCTAAAGTTTGACTACTTTAACCTAGGAAAAGCCAAGTAGGTTTATAAACTTTTTTCCTGAGAACTCAAGTAGGCTTATAAAATACAATAAGGGTTTCTATTTATTCACCATGCACAAAAATACACACATGCACTCATATACAAACACTAGCACACACTTTTCTCTTTGGGACTGTATAGACTTAGTATGAAAATAATAATGTAGTACTCATTTGTTATATGTGTAACATTTGTTATATGTGTAACACTGTTTCATATACTATAGAGGTATTGGATGATTCATAAATATTAATTTCAGTGATGGCAATAATCTTTCAAAATAGTTGTCATTAGTCTCATTTTATATTTCAAGAAACTAAGACTTAAAGAGATCATGGGACTTGCCTTTACCAACGTTCTGGAGATCTCGTTGGCTGAGTTTCAAACTCCACGTTTTCTCCCTTCCCATAGATTTCCAACAACTATGTTAAATACCATCACAGTACTCCAGTTTTTAACTAGTTATCACAGCCATGTTTTCTGATCATAACTAGCATCCATTTCAATCACTCATGTGAATGTATTAAATAATAAATTACTGTTCATAGGAGGAAAAATAAATTTTACCATTATCCTGAAATATTGCTTCTACATACATAATTAATCTGCATTTTCCAATGTAAACAATTTTAAAAATGTAAAATATGGGAATTCCCTGGCGGTCCAGTGGTTAAGACTCCACGCTTTCACTGCCGTGGGCCTGGGTTCAGTCCCTGGTCAGGGAACTAATATGCCACAAACCGTGTGGCATGGCCAATAAATAAATAAATAATAAAAATGTAAAGTATGTTTTTTAAAAAAATCCTAAGACTGAAGAAACAGGACACTTAGTACTTTGCTTGAAGCACAGTTATGTACCCATTAGAAATGCTCGTTAGGTAAATGTGATACCTATGCATGGCAAATGGAAATTCACACACTATGTGGACGTGATCTCCCCCCTCATCCCCCAGATTTCTATTGAGTCTTCTGAGTTCGCTGAGCACGTTAGAATCCCTCTGCTCATATTGGTATAAGAAACTATCCTGTTTGTATATACATTCATTATGGGAAGGCACAGTGATAATTAGCACACATTTGCCTTTAAAGTAGCAAGACTATTGGATATTCTCTCGTGCAAATAACATTGCAAGTTCAGACATTAAATAGAGGCATTTCCCAGGCATAAGTTGCCTCCTTATAAATTATTTGAGGAGGCACTTTAAAGGAAAAAATATGTTTGGCCCAGGAAATTACATTTAACTAAAAGCACTTTTTAAAATAAGCATTAACAAAAAAATAAAAATAAATAAATAAATAAATAATAAAATAAGCATTAACAAATTAGCAGGGAATGCATCATTCCCATCTTACACTCTCAAGCACTTACTGCGGATGGACCTACAAATCACATAATCATCACTTTCCATACCTTCATCAAATGTCATGGCAACAGCTGTCCTAGTAACTCTGAGGATGCCTTAGGCTAAAGGACACATCTGTTTGCTGACAACCTCAGATCAAATGACAAATGGGAGACAAAGATGTCAGTGCTTGGCAAGGTCAGAGGCCTTACCTATTTGTGAGTTTCAGTGGTAGACACAGGAGTTTTTCTTCATTTGATGGACAGACAGGAAAATGACTAAAGTAAAAGCAGTTAATGACCATGCTAATTCTTCTTCAATCAAAATTAAGTATGGTTTGGAAGGAAGACTGTTCTTTTGTGATGGACAGGTGTTTGCTCACACATCTTTCACTTGGTGTTGACTTTCCTTGTACTTCAAAAATAATCAGATTTTTTTCTGAGTCTGAACAATGTAGAATTGGGGACAACAGATTTCATTTATTTTGAGATTTAAAGAGTTGTCTTTTTATTCTAATTTTAAAAGGCTTACTTAAAATATGTTAGTTTGTTCAAACTAAGGAAAAACAATACTTTTATAGTTTTTAGTCCCTGAATGTGAACACTTTTTTAAGTGAAGATAGTAAATGTAAATATCAAGCACTTTAATTTCTTAGTACTTTTTATCAAGTTTTTTGAAATGCAGCTGAGAGTTAGTTTGTTTTCTCTACCAAATCATTTTGAAGACTATTGTGCCATTTCTTACATTGTTTCCTCCCAAAATGGCAGAAACAGATGCTGTGCGAAGGAAAAGTTCTCAATGCTCAAAGGAAGATGCCAGGAGCTTTTACACATGGAGTTTGCATCTAGTTAGGTTTTATCAGGCCAGCTTGAGATGCCAGCCTTTAGTGAGAGAGTCTTGATGATAAAGAAAGATTACATAGAGTTTTTGTAGAGACGTGTTTTATCTTTGATAATCCCTGTGTTCTTTTTGTAATATTTCTTGGCTATTTTATGCTTCATTTAAACATGTTTCTGTGTTCCTTCATTGTCTTCTTTTTTATGGGTTGCTTTTTTTTTTTTTTTTTGCTTGAGTCTCATGCAATCAATTTCATTTAATGACTTATTGGTACCATTAGATATTCATTAATTTTGACATCTAAATAGAGATTCCAATGAGTTTAATGTGTGCAGAGGAACTTGTCAATTAGATGCACATGAAAATTAGTCCCTTTAAGAACACATTTTAGTCTTTTAATTAGCAACATTTATCTATGTATCCAATTCATAAAATCACTAATATATGGGGAAAATGCCAAAATAACTTTTTAAAAATAAGAACAAAAATTTTCCATGTATTTCTTCCTTTCCAGCTGTCCTCTTTAGAACAATTTTTGTTTAGATTTTCCTCACTTTTACTTGCTTTACTATTTAAAAAAATTTTTTTGCTTTCTATTTTATTCAATACATAATAGTCATAATATTATACAACCTTATCTTCTCAGTAATAGGGTAAAGTTAAATTTGGAGGCTCAGTTCAAAATCAATCTGATGCACAGTTTTTGATGGATTAATAATATTGGTTCATTCATTTCGACATTCAGTATGAAATTAGTTAGTTTCCACTAAACTCCAAGTACAATACTAGAATCTGGCAATAGCAGCAAGCATGGGGAACAAAACTACCCATGATGATCTCAACATTTAATTGAAGAATCATATACTGGAACAATATTAATATTTCTTTTTATAATGCAATAATCGAGTGAGTATAAAATGGTCAAAGCAAATTCACTTTGATTAGATGGTTTAGGAAAGATTCATTTGTGCTCCCTCTTAAATACTTTGCTTTTTCTCTGTGTGATATACTAACCCATTCTCTTTCACTTTATAACTCTGTTTAAGAAATTAATAAAATATTTGAATTGTATCGCTTTTAACCAAGACTTCTTATGGTCTTGTTTCATTGAGTTAGATGCCCTGTGTTTCTTCAATTATTTTTCCAATGACAACAAAAGATCATGTAGTATTAGGTGCCTAGATCTACATACACTCATTCAAATTCTTAAAATGTGAGGCACAAGTTTTAATGAAAAAGTCAAGGGGTTTACCGACTAATTTAAAATATAGTAAAATCTTTACTTCTCTATTTTGTACATAAGACTGCTACCAATACTGCTTATAATTTACTAGTTCCTTTTAGAAGAATTTCTTAATTGAAGTATAGTTGATTTACAATGTTGTGTTAGTATCAGGTATATAGCAAAGTGATTCAGTTTTATATATAGATAGATAGATAGATATAGATGTAGATAATATATATACATATATAGGTTATTAGAGAATATTGAGTAGAGGTCCCTGTGCTCTACAGCAGGTCCTTGTTGTTTATCTATTTTATATGTAGTAGTGTGCATCTATTAATCCCAAATTCCCAATTTATGCCCCACTCTTTCCCCTTTGGTAGCCGTAAGTTTGCTTCCTATGTCTGTGAGTCTATTTCTGTTTTGTAAATAAGTTCATTTGTATCATTACACATATAAGCGTTATCATATGATATTTGTCTTTCTCTGTCTGACTTACTTCACTTAGTATGATAATCTCTAGGTCCATCCATGATCCTGCAAATGTCATTATTTCATTCTTTTTTACGGCTGAGTAATATTCCATTGTAAACACACACCACATCTTCTTTATCCATTCGTCTGTCGATGGACATTTAGGTTGCTTCCATGTCTTGGCTGCTGTAACTTCTTTTACAAGAATTTGTATCCATCTTCTTCATCTTCCACCATTCATGTAGATTTTTTTTCACCCACAGCAAGCAAGGACTTTGACTAGTCTGTGTTGCCTTCTTAATGTAACAACAAAGACCTCCATCCATGAGAGAAAGTTTGGGGAAATATTGTCTGTCAGTGGTCAAATGTAGCCCTGTGGGGTTTAACCAATCCCTGTTTCCAGGTTGTTTATGCATGATCTCTGAGTGCCCCAGGCAGGAAGAAGAATGAAGCACACATTTGACTCAAGGTGCTGTCAAGTTGTACCTACATGAAGCAGAGTTGTTTGCTTCAGCAGTGATGGAGTGAGAGGTGAGGTCACAAAGATTTGAAATGGTACGTATGAGATGTGATAAGATATTCTGTAGTCACTCAAAGAGAAAAAGGCAAAAGAGAAAAGACACAGAACAAGCAATTCCAGTAAACTAATAAGATGACAGTAAATAATTAGATGGTAGATTTAACCCCAAATATGTTAGTATTTAGTTTACATGTAAATGGGCTAAATACTGCAATGAACAGCAAACATTGTCAGACTAGAGAAAAACGAGGCAAAACAAGACAAAACAAAGACAACCATTTTGTTTACAAGAGACAGATATTTAATATAAGAATGCAGAACTTTTGGAATCATAAGGACCGAAAAAATGTAGCATACAAACATAAAAATAAAGTGGCATATCTCTAATCACTCTAGATAAAAGATAATTCAAGGCAAAAAAGTATTATTAGAGAGAAAGAAGATATGTCATAAGGCTGAAGGGTCAACTCAACCAGTATAATTAGTATGTACATAATAATATATATCCAATATAGATAAAGCACAAAATAGAATAACTTCAAGAAGTAGGCAAATCCATATTGATAGTGAGGGGTTTTATCACACCTACCTCAGTAATCGATAAACGAATGAGATTTGTAAGATTATGGGATGTCAGAATCCTATTAACACGTTCGACATGAACAGATTTAGTTCTACTCAGAGATTGCAGTTTGCAAGATCACCTGGATCTTTTGACAAAACTGACTATATTCTGAGCCCTCAAGAAAATTTTATCCAAGGGTAGTAAGAAGTGGTTGGGACTTCCTTCTCTGGAGTCGTCGTTGAGCATGGGGAGTGTTGTAATCTTCCCATTTCCATTTTCAAGTAGGTGGGACATCTTGAAAAACATCTTTGCATTCTTTTCAGTGGTTGTTCTCTTACAAGAAAATTTGACCCTTTATCTGTTTACAAATAGAAATATCTATTAGCAAACTTCAATCAAGATCAAATGAAAAATATTAAAATAATTTTATTAAGTCTATAAATACACATAGAGAATCTCTCCAAATAAAAACATCTCCACTTGAAACAATCTTCACACGCTTTAAAGCAGCATTGCTTGCCAGTAATTAGATACCTTTTCTAGCTCGTTGTTTCCTTACAAGCGGTTCTTATCTCTTCACTATTATAGAAATGGAAATTTTAATTTCTCAGAATCATGGAAAAATGAATGTAATTAAAAAAATACACCCATGAAATGTAAGCGACCAACACAGTCTATGTTAAAAATACCCAAACATTTGTAAGCAAAGGTTAAATACTATTATGATAATATGGTTGAAACATTCAAAGAAATAACTGTGTTTAAATCTTCAGCATACATTTTCAGAGTAGGAATTGTGTGAACCAGAATGGTGCATGCCATAGTTCTACTTTCCCTGTTTGGGAAATAAAGTGAAATGATAAAACAGTAAAATAAAATAAATCTATATGGTTTTAAAAACTACAACGTAAATCACCAGCACTCCTCAAATGGTAAATTTAACAAAATCGCTTTCAGATTTCTAGATTAATTTTTGCTAGCTACAAAGCTTAAAAAGCTAGATTGAAAAAAAAAATCAACATACCCACATATTATACTATTATATAATAAAATAAGCTTAGGGGATTATTCATCCATACCTATCCTCAATTTCCTGCTCAGCAAAGTAAAATTATTGGGAAAACATTGCAGTTCTTTTACTGTGGCTGCTTTTTAATAAGTACAATTTCAAAAACCAACCTCACACTTTCCTAAATACTTACATACACACACAAACACACACGCTCATTCACATAACTTAGAAGGAACAGTAAAATAAAAGGGAAAAATATTCTTAGATAAGTAAGTCATCAATGTTTTTAATAAGGATGAAAGAGGGCATTTTGAAAATAAAGAATAACCATTGGAAAGTAATAACAATTAATTTTTTAAAAAAGGAAATTGACTGGAAGATAAGATTGAGGAAGCAATACAGAAAGTATAATAAAAAGACCAAAAAGATCAAATGAGAAGGAATATACTATATTTTTAAAGAATCAGTCCACTAGTTCCCAAAATTCAAACTGCAGATTCACCAAAAGAATAGAGAAAATAGAGGTGAAGAAATTATCAGGTCAGTAAGTCTAGGAAATTTCTGCAAATTGAAGGACATGAATTGTCTGACTGCTAAGGTCACCTAGTTCTCAGTCAATTAATGAAAATAGATTTATAATAAGCCATCATTCCCAACTTCAGTTCAATGGGATCAAAGATAATCCCTAAAGACTTCCAGAGAAAATATTAACATAACTAAATATCAATATTTCAAAAGCAAAATTTGAAACTAGATATAAGGGAAATAATACCTTCAAAAGAACACGTCTTACTGAAGAAAAGGATTTCCCAACACTGATTCTATAGTCAGTCAATTAAGCATGAGTCTACAATAAATATAATTTCATATATGCACTTCCTCAAATTTTCACCTTTATTCTCAAGATGTCCTCCATCCAAAAAAAGAAGCAAACCAAGGATCAGGAAGATACGAGATCCATTTAATGGAGAATTTTACATATAAGAAAGAAGAAAATGTCCATGTGTCTGAAATTATTTAAAAGTGATGAGTGCAAGGAGATGATTTAATGGAAAGTGCATAAAAGTTAAACAAATAAAATTGTTAGGCCATTATTAACTCCAGGAAACACAAAGGGATGCAAGTGGCATGTGATCTTAGAATACCACCTGTCTTTTAAAATTTTTTTAACATCTTTATTGTAGTATAATTGCTTTACAGTGGTGTGATAGTTTCTGCTGTATAACAAAGTGAATCAGCTATATGTATACGTCTATCCCCATATCCCCTCCCTCTTGAGTCTCCCTCCCACCCTCCCTATCCCAAAGCACCGAGCTGATCTCCCTATGCTATGTGGCTGCTTCCCACTAGCTATCTGTTTTACATTTGGTAGTGTATATATGTCCATGCCACTCTCTCACTTTGTCCTAGCTTACCCTTCCCCCTCCCCATGTCCTTAAGTCCATTCTCTACATCTGCATCTTTATTCCTGTCCTGCCCCTAGGTTCTTCAGAACCATTTTTTCTTTTTAGATTCCTTATATATGTGTTAGCATACGGTATTTGTTTTTCTCTGTCTGACTTACTTCACTCTGTATGACACACTCTAAGCCCATCCACCTCACTACAAATAACTCAATTTCGTTTCTTTTTATGGCTGAGTAATATTCCATTGTATATATGTGCCACATCTTCTTTATCCATTCATCTGTTGATGGATACTTAGGTTGCTTCCATGTCCTGGCTATTGTAAATAGAGCTGCAGTGAACACTGTGGTACATGACTCTTTTTGAATTATGGTTTTCTCAGGGTATATGCCCAGTGGTGGGATTGCTGGGTCATATGGTAGTTCTATTTTTAGTTTTCAAAGGAACCTCCATACTGTTCTCCATAGTGGCTGTATCAATGTACATTCCCACCAACAGTGCAAGAGGGTTCCCTTTTCTCCACACCCTCTCCAGCATTTGTTGTTTGTAGTTTTTTGATGATGGCCATTCTGACTGGTGTGAGGTGATACCTCATTGTGAGTTTGATTTGCATTTCTCTAATGATTAGTGATGTTGAGCATCCTTTCATGTGTTTGTTGGCAGTCTTTATATCTTCTTTGGAGAAATGTCTGTTTAGGTCTTCTGCGCATTTTTGGATTGGGTTGTTTGTTTTTTTGATATCGAGCTGCATGAGCTGCTTGTAAATTTTGGAGATTAATCCTTTGTCAGTTGCTTCGTTTGCAAATACTTTCTCCCATTCTGAGGGTTGTCTTTTCGTCTTGTTTATGGTTTCCTTTGCTGTGCAAAAGCTTTTAAGTTTTGTTAGGTCCCATTTGTGTATTTTTGGTTTTATTTCCATTTGTCTAGGAGGTGGGTCAGAAAGGACCTTGCTGTGATTTACGTCATAGAGAATACCACCTGTCTTACCTGAGATGATGCATAACTAGTCAATATGTAAACACCACATACTGTCTGGTCAAAATTAAGAAAACCGGTTTGGATGATGGAGAAGAGGAAGTGCGTTATTCATGTCGTTGATGTGACAGGGCCAAATTCTCACTTTCCATAATTTGAAATCATTGTCACGTCACAACCTGAATAATCAAGAGCTAGTGGTACACAAATGATATTGAGGTGTGGCGTTAAATGCTTGACACAGATCAGAACATTTTTCAAAGAAATTAATTCTGTGAGCTGGTACAAACTGGGAGGAGAGAGGACCGACTCTTCTTTCCATAATCATCTAAAATAATTTGAATTTTTAATGTTCTGTGCCTATGTATCTACTCAAAATATAACAACAAATAATTAAAGAGAAAATAGGGGAAGGTCATAGCATATTTAAGGAAAATTTAATAAAATAATTGAGTGCATAGGTGTATACAAAAATACTGTTCTTTTACATGTGATAGCAAAGACCAACTGAGGGGCATGAGGATAAAAATAATCTCAACAACACCAAAAATTGAACTAAAACAAACAGTCTAGATATTTAGAAATATGGTTAGAGACATATGTAGACCTTGTATTAAAAAATACCCCCTTCACATCTATAAAAATACTATAAACATAATTTGGAAATATGAAAAATATTTGAAAATTTGGAGGGCTATACCAAATAATACTCTGATCACCATAGGACACTTTTCTT
Organism: Phocoena phocoena; assembly: GCF_963924675.1. Lineage (NCBI taxonomy): Eukaryota > Metazoa > Chordata > Mammalia > Artiodactyla > Phocoenidae > Phocoena > Phocoena phocoena. The sequence goes on from NC_089236.1 coordinate 73,063,645, forward strand.
TCAGTGCTACAGAGAAACCATACACATACCATAACACACAAACACAAGAAACTGGAAATATGTCCATAGTTTTAACAATGGCCATCTGTAACTGGAAAAGTAATAGGTACTTCTTGTTCCATTAATCATATTCTACATTTTATCATCTCTGTTGTATTTTTATGTGTGATACTATAAACCATGGGAAAATTAAAGTGATTTCTATTACTATAATGTGTTCCTATCTGTTTTTCCGTGGTGTTGATGTCAACTATACAATTAAAGGTCAGCTCTAAAGCAGCTTATATTTCTGTTTCTTAACTTTAAAAGAGCCTAAGTTCTAGAGTAAAAGGAGCATCTTGATTTAATGAAAAAGCAAAAGCAAAAGTACATCTTCAATGCATGCCTGTAGGAAAGACTGCTGTGAGTTCTACCTAAAAAGATAATTTAAAATACAGTTGACATCAAAATACCATTGTATTTGCTTGATTCACTGTTTCTTGTTGATTGAAAAATCTTTTTTCATTTTTCCATTTGGTTCCATAACAAGGAATGTATGTGAATAGTTATACTTTTTACATTCAATGGCCATAAAAATTATGGCATTCCTTTGTGTGAGGTGAAAGTATAAGCTATTTACTGGTTTGTTGCTTATTATTTTTGTATTCATTTCTTAATATGTGGATTGCTTGATCCATTTGCAATTACTTTCCATAGATGTCATTTCTATTACCTAGCATAATGCAGCCATCACAAAATGTCATTTCAGATGATAAAGTTATGAGTAGGCTACCAAAATAAATATACATGCACTTATGAAGAACATAAATAATGGATTTTCAGATGTAAATTTGGATGCCAGCAGTAGAATCCTCAAACAGTTTATTTGTGGCCTCTTTTTGTGTGTGTGTGCGTGTCCTAAAAGGTAAATATATCAGAAAACGTTTGGCATCACCATGGATATCAGTCTTAAAATAACATCTAAATCTAGGCATTAGATTCATCAAACAAATAACATACACTAAAATTTGATCATCTTTCAAACATGTGTTACTGTTTTCTCCTTATCTGGCAATTTGATTCCTTTGACAGTTACTGGTTACCCACTACATATAAGGCAGCATACTGAGGATTGTATAAGTAAACATAGATTGGTGAGACCCAGCTTGTAGCTGCCAATAACTCACAGTCTAGTTGGTGACCGTGATGAATGTAAAAACAATTATAATTCTAAAAAAGTATAGGTTTAGTGTGGAAAAGAACCACAAAATGCAATGAGGAAATAGTAGAAAGAGAAGAATTCATGCCAGAGAATCTGGGTAACCTGTGGAATTTTGAATGAGGCTGAAGTCCTCCAAAATATGTAAGATTTTATAAAAATCTGGATTTGGTGATGCTAGATGCTCAAGCAGATGGAGTGTGAATAACCAAAGTCATGGTGATTATGGAGATTAAGTCTTTTATGGAGAATGGTAAGAAAATGATACATTCAGTACCTTGGTAACTAGCCATCTGTACTTGATATGAAGCTTGGGTAGCATGCTGAAATCATACTCTTTTGGATGTAATAAGCTATATATACTGTAGAAAATTTGCAAGTATGTATAGTTGAATTCTGGCTCTGCCACTTAAGAGCAATTTGGACTTGGATCAGTCATTTAACCTTCATGAATTTGATTTATTTCTCCTGTAAAATGGGGATAATAGTCCCAACTGGTTGGTGAAAGAATAAAAGGTACAGTATGTAAGGTATCAAACATGATAGTAGAACCCTAGAATATATTCAATATATGGAAGCTATTATTTTGACCACTTTATGTGTGAGGAAAGTTTGAAGTTCTTAATGGTTAAGTGACTTACCCAAGGCTGAGGCTGGTGAATGGGGAAGCCAGGACACTCTAATGAGAGTCGTTACAGGTCTCCATGTGCTTTCTTTCAGGAAGATCACTTCATGAATTCTCTCGGTGTGTGCAGTAGTTTGAAACGTTGACCTCACCCATGCCCATACTTTGCTCTGTCTTTCTGAATTCCTGCAACACACCCCTCAGTGCTTGATCTCCTCTGATGACAATGCCTCAGTGTTACATGGGATTAGAATTTCGGTCAGGGTGGAGAATGGGGCAATGCAGCCTTGGATTGAATTCCTTCACATCCAAGACCTCTGGATCCTCCTACTCTGAAATCATTTTACAAAGGAGGGGCGATTGGTGTTCAGAATGAGACATGGTAATTACAGTTGTCTCAGAGTAAAGAAACTAAAGAAAATACTACCCTTTGCCACCATGAACAATGTATGTAAACCTATAGAAGTTCTCATGCAAAAGATTTAAGACAACTCGCTTCTAATCTCCAATTTAGAAAAGTAGACATTTTATAAACTACTTGTTCTATTCATAACCCACATCAAACAAGCCTTCAGTTAAATATATCAAAACATATGTTTGTACATATATATGTAAATGATAAAGATATCTTTGTACTTTTCTATTAAAATTACACATTTAAAATATTATGTTATAAACTATGGAAGTGACAGAGGGAAGTTCTGTGTATTTATAAACCATTAGATTGTCCACATTTCCTTTATAATAATTCTTTTTCTCCACAGTAAAATCTTTAGGTAGGAACAGTGTATGTCTTATTTGGAATATAATCTGTTATCAATACCAGAGATCTTTGCCCGATGTCTCTTTCTAGATTGTTTCAGTGGTTTGATATAGTATAAGTAAACCACATTTCTCTAAATCAAATATGGATATTCTAGAAGGCTCTTGTTCAGTAAACAGTATACTCTTTCCTTCTCGGGGGCTGTGCTTTTTGAAAATTAACTTTTAAGTACCTATAATCAAAAAGACATGTTGGGCTGCAAAGATCCTTCGAATATTGAAGGGAAGCGATAATGCGCTCTTAATTAATCCCGTTCATTGAGGTGAAGTATACCAGGTCCAAACCTCTCCCAACTAAAAGGCTCACAGGCTGAGGCTGTGGGGTCCTTTCTAGTCTGGCACATCTCTTAGCCGAGCAGCTAGACTGAGTTACAGGGCAAAGTGGGAAGTAGGATCTGATGCTTCCGTTTCTGTGCAGAAGCCCATGTGTATTAGTTCAGAAATCTGCCTCTGGATGTCATGATTGAGGGGAGCTCTTGGGTGCTGTTTACTGGAAGTTTGAACTCCGGTTAATAAACTCTTCTCAGCTGACAATACTGCTCTCATTTGCCCCGTGCTGAGCTGAGAGAACATTTTAAAGTGCCTCAAGCAAGCAGGTAGCAAGCGGATGTTCAGGTTTAATTCCCGTTGGTGAGCCCCACGTGGCAGCCCTGTTCTGAATACCAATCACGAGGATTAAAGAACAAAAAGCAGAGCTCCTCTCCGAGGTGAAAGGAAAGTGAGTTAAGAAAGTAAGGACATTGAAGATGCTCAGATATCTTCAATATGTCATTTTCACGTGGTGAGGTTGTAATCACTCTGCAAACTCCAAGACAGCGGTCTCTTTGCTCAGATTTCCCACCTTTGTCCCTCTCAAAACAAGACTGGCCTGAACTTATAGTAAATGTGTTCAAAAATGGTATGATTTCAGAAAAATCTTCAAAATAAATGACTCACCAACAGAGGTTCAATGCAATGCCCAAGAACTTTACAAGCTTAAAGCCCTAAAAATGCAAATCACCAGGGCAGGGACAGCAACAGACATTTTAGCATGTGTGCTTCCACGTAGATGTACCATGGCCAGTGTCACCTGCGGGCAGAGGCTCAGAGAAGCCTTGAGGGGGCACTGGGAGGGGCAAAGAGTATGGGAGGCAAAGCTAGGTGAACCATTAAAAAATATGTCCCCCTAGCTTATTTTTCCTCTAGAGCATGGCTATTGGACCCTTGGATGTGATTCCAAATTGAGAAGGGCAGCAGTTGTGAGATGCACAGCAGACTTCAAATACAGTACAAAAAACTGAAAGCAAAATCTCTCACCCTTAATTTTCTATTGATGACCTATTGAAATGATACCATTTTAGATCTATTGGGTTGAATTAAACATATCATTAGAATTAATTTTGCTTCTTTTTCTTTGTTTAATGTGGCTTCTAGACAATTTGAAATCTCCTGTGTGGCCTGCATCGTATTTCTACTGCATGGCGGTGCTCTGGGGGGCAATGGAAATGCTCTGAGGGGAACAGAGGTCAGTCTTTTCATCTCAGTGGCCCTCACCATACTTACGGTACTTATGTCTAAAGAAGGGTTTATACAGAAAACTAGCTAGTATCAGGTGAGGCAGCCAGAACAAGGAAAAGCATGGGACATCCCTTGAGAAGGAGATTTGGAAGATGTTTACAACAGAAAGGCTGGCCTCAGTTGGCTGGACATCCCACCAAAGGGTGGAGGAACCCCTGCAGGCTGAGTATTCAGGACACCGGGCAATCCACACTGACAACTGTGAGAGCCAGGTTGCCCTGACTGTCCATGTCTGTGACCAGTGCAGCTCCTCCAGAGGGAGGGTGGGGAGAAATGGGCCAGTGTGATAGGTAGCCCACGCCTAAATCTAAAAGTGAGCTTACAATTATTAACTTAAATATACATAATGCATAGTAGGGGGCGGTGTTCTCTGATTAACATATTTTATATATATATATATAAAGATTGAGTTTGGAAAAGAGATTTATGTACTCACACAGACTAATGGCAGAGTCTGGAGCTCAGATTGAATCTTGTGGTCAGTCACGTTTTGCCTGCTGAGCTATGTATCAGCTTTTGTGGAGAAAGATGTGTTTGACAGCCCAGTCTGGGACTGGAAACATTATACCCAGGGGGCCTGAGGATACTGGCATCCTCACAGCCACTTCTTTTTCTGCATTACTGGATGTTACCTGCCCCCAATAAGCAAGTGCAAGGGGAGTGTTCGTTTCTCTAGAGAGGACACCAAGACAGGAAGGCCAGCTAAACTATTTCATATTCACACCCTAATCTTTTGAGATCCTCTCTCTACCATGCTACCAAAACTGTCATTCTGTTTCTATTTTCCCCCGATTAAAAACAATTAATGTCCTTCTGTCATAGTCAAGATTAGCAGAACAGAGCATGAATGTTTTTGTTATGAGCTAGTCTCCACCTACCTCACCAAACTCAATCCCTGTTCCTTCTCTAATAACTTTGTAACCCACCAAATTTGCCCAAGTGCTTAGCTCTTTCAAGCTTCTGCGTCTCTGCAAATGATGCAATGTTTTACTTCCATGCATTTCTTCCTTCCTCACCACATTTGACTTCGCTAACTACTGTGAACTGGGGTGCCCGCTCTTCCAGGAAGCCCTCTCTGAGCTCCACTATCAGTCACCCCAGGCTTGGATAGGTATCCCATTTGCTTCTCCAGGATCATATACATGTTGTCGTTATTGAATTAGCCACCAGCATGTCAGATACATCTCTTTACATATTTTTCTATCATAAGTGACTCCCAGATCCTAGAGTTAAAACATTATGGTTCAGTATTGTATTTTCATCTCCTAGCACAGAACCCCATCTGTAGTAAGGGCTCAGTAAAAGTTTACTGAGAAGAAGAAATTTAAAGGAATATGGAAATGCTCTTCCCGGTAAACGCTCAGCAGGCATTTGAATCAGACCAAGTGACACATCTGTGTGTCACTGACTCGCCAACCTGAAGCATGTTATTTTGATTGCCAAGCATTGTTCTTAACAAAAATGGTAGCTCGTTGTCTGTCAAGAAAAGGCAATAAACGAAATGGTTGATCTCAGAATGACACATGTATGCAGAGAACTAAATATACAAATGGACCCTGATATACGAAACGATCCTAAAATAGCTCTGCGTGTAGGAATACATGAATCACACTATGTCGTCCTTAAATGGCGCTGCCTTGGCAGAGAAATGTCATGAAGTAAGTTGTGTAATAAATGGAAAAAACTATGAACTCAAGTTTAGCCCTCTGATTTTAGCTCCTGACAAATCTACTGAACTTCTGTTTCTCATTTACTTTAGCTTGTTTCTCTCTTCAGTTTCCATTGGACCTACCCTTCTCCCAATATAGATCCATATGGTGCTGTCTTTAAGAAAGCCTGGATAACTCAGAGCAGCCAAGTGGCTTTCCTCCCAGACTCTGTAGTCCGCTTAATACCTCGTGCATACCCACCAGATGCTTCTTCTTAGCTTTAAGAGGGTTGCTGAGAGGGAAATTCTTCAACTACTGTCTTATGTAACAACTGGCCATCTGTCCCGCCATTGCTCCAACAGGCTAGAGATTCAGGTGCCAGAAATTTCACATTCACAACATGCACGTTCAGTAAAGGTTTCAAAGATGTTTAGATTAACCACGTTCTGCTGAACGCTGTTTACTAAAGACGTTTTGAGACTTAGTGATCAACCACAATAGAAAGCACAGAAAACGGTGCTGTCATTCATCCATACATGCAGCCAGATATATATTAATGAGTTCCTAATATGTAAAATACAAACTGTATGTTTATAAATATTGACACAAAATCAGCATACATATGACTACTGTTGGCTCTCGGGCTTGATCGAGAAGATTTTTGTATAAAATTTATTTTTTTCCACTGGTGTATAAGGATTAAAAAAATTACAGATGCGACTGTAGACCCATTTTGAAAGAAGCCATGTGTATTATGTTTGAGAGCACCATTAACATAGAAACTAACTCTAAAAATATATCATACTTAATGAAGCAATACACTTCTTCTAACCAGGAATTTGAGATGGAGAGGAAAATAATTTGAAATGACTAAGATGGTGAAACCTGGCACTTCTTGAACTTACTCTATATTAAGTGCTACTCTTATGTAACCCCCAAATACAAGAAAAATATTGTTTGGCTTATTCTATGGGTGAGAAACCTGAAGTACATAAATAGCAAGTCACTTGACTAGAGTCACAAACTTATCAAGGAAATAGTAGACTCTCAATTAGAACACTGATTTTTAGCATAAATCTCAAACTTCTTTTTTTCTTTTTCTTTTTTAAACAGCTTTATTGAGGTATTACTGATAGCCAGGAAACTGAATATATTGAAAGTATAAAATTTGATGTTATAGCATAAATAATCATTTGTAAAAACATCACTATGATAAAAACTGTGAGCATACCAGTCCCCCCAAAATTTGTCATGATAAACATCAGTGACTCTTTCTTGTCTGACATCTTGCGCTGGCATAACTGTCCTGAGATCCACCCATGTTGTAGCACGCACCAATAGTCTATTTTTTTTTTTAATTTCTGGGTATCATTCTATTGTATAGATCTATAACAATTTGTTTATCTATTCACCCTACTGATGGGTATTTGGGTGATTTAGAGTTTTGGGGTATTACAAGAAAATCTTTTATGAAATTCAGGTATACAGCTTTGTATGGACATATATTCGTTTTCTCTTCCTGAATTATATAGGGGTGAAGTGATGTAATGCCAAATTGCATTCCAAAGTGATTGCACCATTTTATATCCACATCTGCTATGTATGAGTGTTCCCAATCCTGCAAATATCACTAAAACAAGGATAGTCAATTTAAAACATTTAGTCGTTACAGTAGACATCTACTTGTATCTTGTTGCGGTTGTAATTTGCATTTCCCTATTATCCAAGATGTTAAGCATCTTTCCATGTGCTTATTTGCTGTCTTCGTAGTTTTCATGAAATGTCTATTCAAACTTTTGCTGATGTATTTTGTTACACATAATTGAATTTTGAAAATTCTGTATGTAATCTGGGTATAAGTCATTTATCAGATGAGATTTGTAGCCTTCTATAATGATGTCCCACAAATTTTCTAATATGGAGATCAGATCAGAAATAAATGAAAAAGAAATGAAGGAAATGATAACAAAGATCAATAAAGCTAAAAGCTGGGTCTCTGAGAAGATAACCAAAATTGATAAACCATTAGCCAGACTCATCAAGAACAAAAGAGAGAAGATTCAAATCAACAGAATGAGAAATGAAAAAGGAGAAATAACAACAGGCACTGCAGAAATACATATGATCATGAGAGATTACTATAAGCACCCACATGCGATAAAATGGACAACCTGGAAGAAAGTGACAAACTCTCAGAAAAGCACAACCTTCTGAAACTGAAGCCAGAAGACACAGAAAATATAAACAGACCAATCAAGAAAATATAAACAGACCAATCACAAGCACTGAAATTGAAACTGTGTTTAAAAATCTTCCTACAAACAAAAGCCCAGGACCAGATGGCTTCTATCAAACATTTAGTGAAGAGCTAACACCTACCCTTCTCAAACTCTTCCAAAATATAGCAGAGGGAGGAACACTCCCAAACTCATTCTATGAGGCCACCATCACTCTGATACCAAAACAAGAAAAAGATGTCACAAAGAAAGAAAACTACAGGCCAATATCCCTGATGAACATAGATGCAAAAATCCTCAACAAAATACTAGCAAACAGATTCCAGCAGCACATTAAAAGGATCATGCACCATGATCAAATGGGGTTTATCCCAGGAATGCAAGGATTCTTCAATATATGCAAATCAATCAATGTGATACAACACATTAACAAATTAAGGAATAAAAACCATATTATCATCTCAATAGATGCAGAAAAAGCTTTCGACAAAACTCAACACCTATTTATCATAAAAACTCTCCAGAAAGTGGGCATAGAGGGAACCTAACTCAACATAATAAAGGCCATATATGACAAACCCACAGCCAACATTGTTCTCAATGGTGAAAAACTGAAACCATTTCCTCTAAGATCAAGAGCAAGACAAGGCTGCCCATTCTCACCACTATTATTCAACATAGTTTTAGCCACAGCAATCAGAGAAGAAAAAGAAATAAAAGGAATCCAAATCAGAAAAGAAGAAGAAAAGCTGTCACTGTTTGCAGATGACATGATACTATACATAGAGAATCCTAAAGATGCTACCAGAAAACTACTAGAACTAATCAATGAATTTGGTAAAGTAGCAGGATACAAAATTAATGCACAGAAATCTCTTGTATTCCTATATACTAATGATGAAAAATCTGAAGGAGAAATTAGGGGAACACTCCCACTTACCACTGCAACAAAAAGAATAAAATATCTAAGAATAAACCTACCTAAGGAGACAAAAGACCTGTATGCAGAAAACTATAAGACACTGATGAAAGAAATTAAAGGCGATACAAATAGGTGGAGAGATATACTATGTTCTTGGATTGGAAGAATCAACATTGTGAAAATGACTCTACTACCCAAAGCAATCTACAGATTCAATGTGATCCCTATCAAACTGCCAGTGGCATTTTTCACAGAACTAGAACAAAAAATTTCACAATTTGTATGGAAACACAAAAGACCCCAAATAACCAAAGCAATCTTGAGAAAGAAAACTGGAGCTGGAACAATCAGGCTCCCTGACTTCAGACTATACTGCAAAGCTACAGTAATCAAGACAGTGTGGTACTGGCACAAAAACAGAAATATAGATCAATGGAACAGGAGAGAAAGCCCAGAGATAAACCCATGCGCGTATGGTCACCTTATTTTTGATAAAGGAGGCAAGAATATACAATGGAGAAGACAGTCTCTTCAGTAAGTGGTGCTGGGAAAACTGGACAGGTAAATGTAAAAGAATGATATTAGAACACTAACTAACTCCATACAGAAAATAAATTCAAAATGGATTAAAGACCTAAGTGTAAGGCCAGACACTATAAAACTCTTAGAGGAAAACATAGGCAGAACACTCTTTGACATAAATCACAGCAAGATATTTTTGACCCACCTCCTAGAGAAATGGAAATAAAAACAAAAATAAACAAATGGGACCTAATGAAACTTAAAAGCTTTTACACAACAAAGGAAACCATAAACAAGATGAAAAGACAACACTCAGAATGGGAGAAAATATTTGCAAACGAAGCAACTGACAAAGGATTAATCTCCAAAATTTACAAGCAGCTCATGCAGCTCGATATCAAAAAAGCAAACAACCCAATCCAAAATTGGGCAGAAGACCTAAATAGACATTTCTCCAAAGAAGATATACAGACTGCTAACAAACACATGAAGGGATGCTCAATATCACTAATCATTAGAGAAATGCAAATCAAAGCTACAGTGAGGTATCACCTCACACCAGTCAGAATGGCCATCATCAAAAAATCTAGAAACAATAAATGCTGGAGAGGGTGTGGAGAAAAGGGGACACTCTTGCACTGCTGGTGGGAACGTGAATTGGTTCAGCCACTATGGAGAACAGTATGGAGGTTCCTTAAAAAACTAAAACTAGAACTACCATAGGACCCAGCAATCCCACCACTGGGCAAACCCTGAGAAAACCATAATTCAAAAAGAGTCATGTACCACAGTGTTCATTGCAGCACCATTTACAGTAGCCAGGACATGGAAACAACCTAAATGTCCATCAACAGATGAATGGGTAAAGAAGATGTGGCACATATATACAATGGAATATTACTCAGCCATAAAAAGAAATGAAATTGAGTTATTTGTAGTGAGGTGTTTGGACCTCAAGTCTGTCATACAGAGTGAAGTAAGTCAGAAAGAGAAAAACAAATACCGTATGCTAACACATATATATGGAAATTTTTAAAAAAGAAGGTTCTGACAAGCCTTGGGGCTGGACAGGAATAAAGATGCAGACATAGAGAATGGTGAGGACACAGGGAGGGAGAAGGGAAAGCTGGGACGAAGTTAGAGAGTGGCATGAACTTATATATACTTCCAAATGTAAAACAGATAGCTAGTGGGAAGCAGCCGCATAGCACAGGGAGATCAGCTCGGTGCTTTGTGTCCACCTAGAGGGGTGGGATTGGGAGGGTGGGAAAGAGACGCAAGAGGGAGTGAATATGGCGATATATGTATATGTATAGCTGATTCACTTTGTTATAAAGCAGAAACTAACACAACATTGTAAAGCAATTATACTCCAATAAAGATGTTTTAAAAAATCAATTTGCTACATTTGTGTGGATATCTGGATTCCATTCTTTTGATATTAATTTGCCTGGCTTCACTCCAATAGCACACTGTGTTGATTGCAATAGCTTTTTAACCAGTCTTAAAACTGTTTAGCATAATTTCTTTACCTTTCTTCTCTTTCTAAACGGTATTAGCTCTTCTAATTCCCTTACCGCTCCGTTCACATATTGATTGAACCCATCAATTTGAGGACAGACCAGTATTGGTTCCCTTGCCAATTTCCTCTCGTTTTCATTGAAGCAGATCATTCTCTTCAAAGTCTATCGTACACCTTAGATGAAAAGCCAAAGCACATACTACTCAATGGAAGTATTCATATTTGCAGCTAAGTGAGGAGAAACTACGGAGAAGTACTTTCAGATCACCTGGGTGTTTTGCTGTTGTTAACAGTTGTTGTTTGTCTGTTTTAAAATTAATTCTATTGTCCAGACTTGAATTTCAATCAACACAAAACACATCTCTATGGACGGGGCCTGGGCATCTGAACCTTGTAACACCTTCCAAGGTAATTCTGATGTCCAGTATATGGGGAAGTGCTACTAGAAAAGGAAGTGGTGAAGTAAAGAGAGAGGCCATTGTTTTTTCCTAAAAAGCCTTTCCTATGAGTGCCACCCAAATTAGCAAGGTTTATGCTTGTCACGTATGTGCAGCATCACTGTGTCTCTGTCTACTGGCCTTGCAACACACAGGTCTTTCCTCCTCTTAATTACTTACAGGAGCAATTATCTCAACTGTCAAAGGTTAACAAAAGAATTTTCTTTAAAAGCTATTAAGACTTTTCTTTTCTTAATCGCTAACTAAGCTGACAACTTTATTCACAAGTAAATCATCTGCCCGGGGTATTTTCAGATTAGTTTTTGGTTCAATAAGTGGATGCGTTTCCGTAAAATGAAAGGGCATGGAAAATAACGACAGGAGAAAAATAAAGCTTTATGAAGTTACCATAGTAATATTTTCCATTTAAAAATTGCCCAGTTTACCATGAGCTTTCAGAAACTTGCTCTATATTAACATCAAGGCAAATTTCACCTCATTTACATTTCCAACAATATTTATTTTGAAGTCAGAGTAAACAGAATCAACTCATTCCCACCAAAACATAAGGAAAATCTTTTTGTGTCCAGTTCTAATATTTTTCAGACCACTTTATGGTTCAAAACTAAGAAAATCATGGTGGATATGACTTACTACACTTGATGCCTGGTTAAATGTTCATGCTTGAATACTCATACATATATTTTGCATCAGGCATGCTTTAATTCATATTTTACTAACACACTTTCATTATAAATATAAATCTTGACTACTGTCCAGCCTCTTGGTAAATGACCTTAAGAAGAAAAACGCTGAGCTAATAATTTAACGTATTTGTACTTTTTGGTCGGAAACCACTGGAATTCAACAAACTTTTATTCCATGAAGACAAGCACATTATTCAAAAAGCTCCCTTTGAAAGTTTCCTGTGTGAAAATTATCCTCTAAAAGTCTTTCTCTTGTTTGTGGTAAATATGTTGTCATGGACAATGTATCAAATATAGTAGTAATTTCATTATGAAAATTACTACAACTGCATGATTTTGAGAGGCAAATTCAATTAACTGGGATTTTTTTTAAAGGAGTGTGAATGCATTCTAGTTTAAACATTATATACTGTTTGCTCATGAAAGCACTATTTGGGTGTTGATAATTAAAGGTGCCATAGTCACAAAGAGAATCATCTTTGGGGATAAAGTAAAACAGATTTTAGATGGTTTCTGCTCATGGACTTTATCATCTAGATTTATATAAATTCACTGAACTCATTGCCTTGTAAAGTATATTGCATTATAGTTTCCATAAGAATATCACTTGTCTTTGTGTAGCAGAAAAGTGGCTATGGTAATGATTAGGCCAATATCACTTGTCATCGATAGCTCCCCACTTTCAAAGAAATAAAGTACTTTCGTGTGTAATATGTCTTATAGTTTGGCAAATTAGCAATGTTCCTATGAAGAAAAACGTTATTTTCCCCAGTCTATTGGTAGAAAGGCCTAAAGAGGTTAAGTGACTATAATACAAGTTGGAATTTGGGAGCAAAGTCAAACAGATCCAGGATTTTTTCTTAACTTTTTACTTTTACCTATGTATAGATTCACAGGAAGTTACAAAACTACACAGACTGTGGTCCCTTATACCCTCCCCAGAACTTCCTCCAATATAATAATGTCCTGCCTAGCCATCCTACAATATCAACATTAGCAAACTGACTTTGGTATAGCATGCAGAGCTTATTCAGATTCCGCCAGTTTCACATGTACTTGTTTATGTGTGAGGTGGGGATGAGCTTGTGGCAGTGGGCGTGTAATTCTGTGCAATTTTCTCACATGTGTAGACTCCTGTGACACCACCAGAATCAAGATACAAAACTGTCCCTCCCCATAAGGCTCCCTCGGGCTACCCTGCCACCACCATCCCCCAACTAATGGCAACCACTAATCTATTTGCCATTTGTATAATTTTGTCAGTTTGAGAATGTTATATAAATGCAGTCATACAGTATGATTCAAATATGCCTTTTGAGATTAGCTTTTCACACCACAGAATGTCCTTGAAAGAGCCATCCAAGTTGTGTATCAATAGTTCATTCCTTTTTATTGCCATGTATGTGGCACGTATGTATGGACCACAGTATATTTAGCCATTCACCTACTGAGAGAAATTTTGGTTGTTCTCAGTATTTGACTATTATAAACAAAGCCGATAAGCATGAGATTTGGGGTAGACATTAGTTTGCATGTCTCTGAGATAAATGCAAAAGTTCATTTGCTCAACTGTATGGGTAGTTTTATAAGGGCATTTATGCAAACAGACAGAAGTAGACAGTGCTGAATGGGGCAGAACTGTGTGTTGGGTAAGCATGTGTTCTCTGAGACCAGCATGTCTTGGTTTTATATACAAGATTCACTGTTCACTACTGACGGGGACCTCATTAATAAAATGGAGATTATAACGATAACGATGCTATTTCAATAGGTTCATTGTGACAACTGAATTAGTTAATTCATGCCAAGTTCTTAGAAACACGTCTGACACACAGTACCTTTTCAATAAATGTTAGCTATTATTATAATTTGCATGATCTTGGCCACCAAGATCTTTTAATTTTTTAAATTTTTCTTTGGCCATGCCACACGGCATGTGGGATCTTAGTTCCTCGACCAGAGCTTGAACCTGTGCCCCCTGCAGTGGAAGCGCAGAGTCCTAACCACTGGACCACCAGGGAATTCCCCCTTGGCCACCAAGATTAAACATTATGTTTGTTAACTTGTTGAAGTTCTTCTCTTGTTAGTTAAATGTTCATGCTTGAATATACTGCTATTGTCTAATAATTTTTCTTATTGATTTATTTTTATAACCTTTTGGAAGTTCAAACGAAAATGTTTGAATTAATATTTAAAATAGATATTTATAAAAATCAACAATTAAACTTAAAAGTTCCTGGGAATTTTATCTATTATAAAATTCACTAATTTTATGTTTGGCAGTACTACGAGACATATTGCGGGAGGGCTTTAATGAGCCGGCTGATATAGGGATGAAAAGTGTGATGTCTAATTTTCCTTATTTCTGGCACAATTTAATGGCAATCTGTCAAAATTAGCCAAACTTCTTTCTATTCAATACACTAGTGGTATTCAAATAATTGAAGTTATGGTTCCAGATAGAATATAAAAGTGTGTAGAATACAATGAAAAAGGAAACCTCAAAACCACCTTCAAAACATATTGAAACTTTTAAACATTTCTGAACTTTTAAAGAGTCCCTAGAGTAGAGAACAAAGTCTGGGGATAGTGTTTTGAAATGAACAGACAGGAGTGCTCTCTGGCCATAATCCCTCAGGCCAAATATCCTATGTGCTTTGGCCTACAGCACCATTTCCAAGTTCTGTTTTGCTTAATTCTGGAGTGTTTAATGAAATGTGTTAAAGAGTAAATATTTGCTTTGGTGAGCTTATTCTTCTAACAGCTTCCCAAAACATCCAGATTATGTAGATACCGTAAAACCTTTGTTATTATTATAAAAATGTTAGAAATTTTGTATTTCTTAATGCCATTTGCAGCTACATGCATGGACCTAGAGATTATCATACAAAGCGAAGTAAGTCAGAAAGAGAAAGACAAATACCATACGATGTCACTTATATGTGGAATCTAAAACATGACATGAATGAACTTATCTACCAACCAGAAAGAGACTCACAGACAGAGAGAACAGACTTGTGGTTGCCAAGTGGGTGGGAGATGGATTGGGAGTTTGGGACTAGCAGATGCAAACTCTTAGATATAGAACGGATAAACTGCAAGGTCCTACTATAGAGCGCAGGGTACTATATTCAGTATCCTGTAATAGACCATAAGAACAAAAAATTTTGGATTTCTTATTCATTCATTTTACACACACAGTGAACGCCTACTATATATCAGGCACTACCCTGACCACTAATATCACAGGTTGACCAATAGAGTGCAGACTCTGCTTCCATGAGACTTATTCCATCAGGGAAACTGACACCTTACTGCTAAAAAAGTAAATGGCTAAGAGGCATCATTTCAGGTAGTGAAATGGGTATTAGATGAGGGTGATTTGGCAGGGATGAGGGTGTCATAGAGAGTGATCACGGAAGGCCTCTGTGACCAAGGACTGACAGAGAAGAAGCTCATGAGAACAGGGTGAATAAGGTTGTAATCATTTACAGAAGAGTTTTTCAACCGAGGAATAGAAAGTTGTAACACTCAGAAGTGATAAGAATGCACGTTACACCTCAATGACGAGATTATGCATAGTTTATTACACGAGGTTGTTTTAGTGCGTTCCAGCTGCTATAATGAAATTACCGTAGGCTGGGTGGCTTATGAACAACAGAAATATATTTCCTACAGTTTGGGGGCTGGGAAGTCGCTGGGAGATTAGGTATCTGGTGAGGACCCTCTCCCTGGTTCGTGAATGTCTGTCTTCTTGCTGTAACCTCACATGTTGGAAGAGATGAGGGAGCTCTATGAGGCCTCTTTTATAGGGTACCTATCCCATTCCTGAGGACTTCACCATCAGGACCTAATCACGTCCCCAAGGACTCTCCTCTAAATATCATCACATTGGGGGTCAAGTTTCAACATGAATTTTGGAAGGACACAAACATGAAGTGTGTACAGTGTTTTTAAGGCCATGTGAAAAACACAGAGAACAGTTTTGTAAGGCAGTTTCAAAAACATTTCCGAGATCCCAATTAATGGTCTGCAGAGCTCATAGAATTAAAGGGCAAAGATGGGGAATAACTGATCAGGTTCACAGGCCCATCTTTCCTACTAGAATGTGCATTCCTCAAAGTCAAAAAGAGTGTCTTATTCATTTCTGAGTCCAAAAGACCATAGACCCTATGGGATAGGCCAAGCACCAAGTCAGTATTGGTTAAAAATCCCGGAGATTAATTTTGTTCCAAAGAACATGATAGAGTTTGTATTTCAACAGATTGTTACATATGGAATACCTGGTCACTCTAAGAAAAAAAATAGTTAAATTATAATTGTACCATTTTTTCTCCTCTTGATTTCTCCTTAATGACCAAACTAGCTGCCACCAAAACACATGAACGAATGTTCCAACTTTGTTTACCTAGAAATGGAAGGAAGAGGAAAGTTTACTGGTTGGTACTGTTAAATCCATATGACGAAGCTACTTTAATGACACCAAGCAGTATTTCCTAAGAATTCATTAAAAATCTACCGATTAGGTGCCTAGAGTATGTCAGGCAATGCCTAGGCACTGGGAATATGCAATGACGATGTCAGACAAGAATTCTAGAACTTACACTCTAATAGGATGAAATAAATAATGAACAAAAACATTTAACATAAGATCAGATGGCGTTAGGAAGGGAAATTATATATCTTTAAAAGGCTAGAGAGTGACTGGAATTTGGACTGCTTCTTTAAATACAAATGTTACTTGAATAAGGGTTTTACCAAATCAAGATGCACATAGACAATTTCACAGTAACCATTAAAATTATAGAATGTAAAATTTTCAGATAGTGTTGGCAATAAAAGGAAATAATAAAAATGGGTCAATTCAATAGAAAGTAGACAAAGACAAAAGTAGCCAAATGAAGTAAGAAAGGTAAGTAGAAAATGCATGATAATATATTGTACCAAAACTCAAATACATCCATCATCGTAATAGATGAGACATACTTTACAAGACCTGAACAGTCATACTGAATTAAAATAAAATCTAGATGGTTTACTAGGGAATCGGATACATATCTATGTATCTTCATACAAAGATATGAAAATGTTCAAATCAAAAGGGTAAAAATATTATTCTAGAAGAATGAAATAAATCTGTCACAGCAATGTTAACTTTAGACTAAAGTATACTTTGGGAAAAAAGTAATCCAAGGAAGACTTGGGATATTACATAATGGTGGAATACAGGTTATAAGAGCTGCAGACCACAGGACTTTGTAATCCAAGTAGATATGGGATGAGGTAAAAGAAGGAATCTGAGGGTGAATTGATAATGAGGGTTGTCATTTAGGTTATTGGGTGCTTTTCTTTGAAATGGGGGATCTGGAGGAATCCCACAGCCTAAGCAAAGATACTGGTGCCAACCTCAAAATTTCCAGTGGGTTGCACGCGAGTGACTCACCAAAACGCCCCATGAAATTAGGAGTCAGCATCACACACCGGCCACTCCCAAAGGCACTGGTGCGGAAGCACTGCTGTGCGGTCCTGATCAATTACATCCTTGGCCTCTGATCTTCTCTGCTCTGGTCTCTCACATGGAGGGGTCAAGAGTAGGAGGTATGGAGTGGGGCGGAGGCAAGTAAGGAAAAAGGAAGAAGCTACCCACGTGCTGCTTTTCCTCTGGGGGCTGCCCTACTTAAGCATCTTGTGCAGAATAAGTCCTAAGTTTTAAAAATAAATAATTTTCCGTTAGTCAAGAAAGAACTATGCGATGCGGATGCTTTCATGCTTGAGCGAGAGGCAAGGAGTTTTAACTTGGTGAGAGTGACTGTAAGACGTTTACCCACCCTTTCAGAGATGTCGCTGAGCGGAGGATAATGAAAGATGCCCTAAATGAGATGTAAGGGTAGGAGGGGGGCGGAAAAGCAGAAGGTTTAATTTACATTAGGCTCAGTCCAACTCATTTAAGAAAATGTTTTTAGTCCAAATACTTGAAAGGCTTAAGTAAATATTTGGGTATTAAACTGAATTGATGGAACTTCTGTTTTAGGAATGTCTCTGATATTTGTCATGGCAAAATCATAAAAACCCAAATGGAACAGCCCTACTGAACTTTCACACTTTTTCTGTTGCTCTCTATTAAAATGAAGGATATCTTAGTCTTGATGAGGGACATTAAATTTTTTAATCAGGGCTTTGGAAAACCATTTATTCATTAAACAAATATATCTTAAGTGACTTCTACGTTTTAGGAAAAGCAGAGGCCTGTAGGATACATGAACAGGATGTAAACAAATACACCCTCTTTGCCCTCAGTGAGTTTACAGTATAGTAAAGTTATCTACTGATGTCCAGACGCTCATTTAACTCTGTATACCTACTGAATAAAAGAGCCCAAAGTCCAATGTTTGCAGTATTCCCTTTTTAGCTGCCTAACTTGTTTGCTCATTTTCAGAATACTTCCAGTGTATTTACTCCTTTCTCTACAAAGAAATAAAGACTGAAATACTGATTCAGTTGGGAGCCTCATGCATATAATATCAATGAGTCAGAGTTGGAAATTATTAAGCAAACTACTGTCAGGAACCTTTAATCTCAATTGGATGCTCAATGAACTTAAACGAATGACTCTTGTGCTTAATTGTGAATCAAAGGGACACATTTTCAGAACATGAAAAAATGTCAGAAGAACTGTCAGTTCACGTGTCATTTGGAATTTGACTTTTGACTTTATGTAGCTAGAATCAGCCTTATAGCATGTCATATATTTTCTATCTTGCATACTTTAAAACCTTTTTCAGGAGCATACCAGGTTGTATTTGCCTCACCCAAAAGAAGCTGGCTCTTAAAGGAACCGGAATTTATACTTTCACGATCTGCAGTTTACTGCTGCAGTTACGAGCAGGAATTGCCCCGGTTTTCCAGGCTCCGCTTTCTTTCCAATGCCTGATTTTTCCATCTGGTAGCCTGACGTCTAAAGCACTATCAGGTCACATATTTATAAACAGTACCACTTAGTAGGAGCAAGGTAGAGCAAGCTCAGACTTTTCCAGAAGTCCACAGAAGAATTCTCCTTGCCCTCATTGGTCCGAAGTAAGAGATACACCTTGAATCATTCACTCTTAAAAGCGCTATATCGGCCAAAGTGTAGATATCTTGAAATCAGGAACCCTTCTGTGACAGAAGGGAGAAATGAAGTCGGGGCACAGACAACCAATGTCTGCTACTGTACAAAAAGAGAAAACAGTATTCATTTCACTCACGCACACATCTGACTTGGCCATTCATTTCAGTGGTAACGCTAATTAAATTTCTTTTTTAGAAATTTAACTGGGCGATGAATCCTCAAATCTGGAAGCCTTTAAGAATAGTTTGTAGGAGATTTAAACTGAAGAATTAGAAGTTATAATAGGGTCTTTGGCGTCCCCTCCGATCCTGAGGTACTATAAAACATGTGATAATTACTATCATTTTTTTTTTTAATTTTAAAGTTTCACAAATTGAATACTCTTTCGAGATCTTGCTTCTGCGGCCATAATTTAACTTTGTGGTGTCTCTGTATTGTTTCATTTATTTATTTGTTTACCGTTTCTTTAGAATATAGATGAAACAAGTGAAATAGGAAGGATAGTTATTTGGGAGATCTTGCCTTGCATAATATGTTTAAAGGTGAGAGACAGGTAGTATAAAAAATGGATCGTCTGCCTTATGGTCACTTAGAAATCATGCAGGTTACCCCTGAACATTAGACTGGAGTACTGGGCTTCTCCTCGTTTGCACAGTATTATCTAGACAGTCTCAGAACGATACAATATATCCTTATAATGTCAAAATTAAACAACATTTTATCACAGTAAATATGCATAGTATCAATCTTTAGGCTTCTACTGCTGGGTTTATGCAAAATTCAAAATATATATACACCTAGAAAGAATTCTAAACACTTGGAATAGTGGAGGCCATCAACTGAATCAGCAATTTGCCAATATTAGCATTTTAAAAATAATTATCTCTGAAATAAACTGCATAGAAAGATGCTTAATAGTAATACTACATGCTTTTAAGGTTACACTGATGAGACAACACTTCAGGAAGGCATGTTCTATCAGCACTGAAAAGACAGAGGGACTGAGGATGGCATTGCTTCTCTCTCCTTAAATGTAAACACCAGGTTTCCCTAGGGTCTTGTTCAATAAGTGTTTCTAAATGGTAAAGTCTCTTGTTCAATAAGTGTTTCTAAATGGTAAAGTCTCTTGGTCATACTACATCTTGTAGCCAACATCTGTATCACCTTTAGTTACTGGAAGGAAGCAAGTGTGATGGTTTCCAGTAGGTTTTGCATTTGAGTCATAATTTTGTGCATTCGTGTATCTTACTTTTAATTCAGCAAAGAGTTTTAGCTGTCAGTTATGCTAAGAAATCACAGTGCTAATTATATGGTATTTGGAAGAGCTGTATAAACTTGAGCGTGATTTTTTTGTCCTGCAGTTTCCTCATCTGCTAAGTAAGAATGTTTCTTACATCTTTGTGTGGTTTGGATTGAATTAGACAATAGCAATAGCAAGCATTCGCTAAATGATATTTACCCTAATCAGTACTGTTAGTACTAAGCAGATGACAGGACTTAACAACTAGGAGAATAAATGAAGATCTTTTCCATGGCAGACTGTTGTCACGTGGTGCTACAGAGCCAAGTAGGGAGAAAGAAAGCACGTTCCCTCAGCTCTTGGAAAATTCTGGTGCTTGGAAAGGCCCCAACACCTCATCGTTGCTTTACGTTTGTCTTGGTTATAAAAACAAAACAAAACACAAGGAAAACAAACAAGCAAACAAAAACTGGTCTAAATAGCATTAAAATTGACACTAAAATGGGAATAATGAAATTAAGGCAGAATTTCAGGGGAAAAGATTTCGCATAAAGGTCAGTAAAGTATAGGGTAATTTAGAAAAGTTTTCTCCAGTCAGAACACCTAATTTCAATTTCCAGTGTATTTCATCATAGTAGCCATCTGTTTACTTTTTTTTAGGCTAAACAAGTTTTAAACTTGATATGCCTCTATCATTGTAACTTAAATACAAATAGGAGAAGCCATAAAGAGTAATGTTCCCTCTCTATATACCTATAATATATATTCATATTCTGTTAACCACTTAAGTTAGACGACCACTGTGCTAGAGAGAAAATGAATATATATTGAAAATGATCTATATCTATATAAGTATAAATGAAATGGCTAAAGGACAATTCCAAAGAAATGTATTAATACATTTGTATTAAACAGCTCAGAGAAATGTATTAAGCAGCTATGTAACAGAATATAGAACGGCATGGACTGACTATGTATCTATGGTGGAGAAACTTAACAGAAAGACAAAGTGCTTTACAAATCCTATTAAGATCTTCCTTATTCTAGAGCTGTGTACTCCCTAGATCAGCAGTACCCATCACCA
This sequence comes from Phocoena phocoena, assembly GCF_963924675.1. Taxonomy (NCBI): domain Eukaryota; kingdom Metazoa; phylum Chordata; class Mammalia; order Artiodactyla; family Phocoenidae; genus Phocoena; species Phocoena phocoena. The sequence continues at coordinate 73,085,275 of NC_089236.1, forward strand.
GGGAGCATGTTAATAACGCAGATTCTCAGACTCCATCTTGGATGTTCTGAGTCAGCCACTCTGGGGGTGGGACCCCCAAATCTATGTTGAAACAATTGATTCTTATGGCCGCACTTGCTAGAGAAAATTGGGAGAGTGGCTGTTGATAACACATCAGTTAAACCTTTAAATTGACAGGTGCACCATCCCTGTCCTTACCCAGAAGGACTTTATCCTCAATTACCAATCCACATTGCTGTGTCCTTGTCCCCTATTTTGCCAATCTCACCTACTTCATCCCATGTCTCTGGATTCCCAATGAAACTCCACATTTCTTCTTATTTTATTCTGCATGACAAATTCTCTTTGTCATGTAGCCTTTCAATTAAAGCCAATCAAAATGACCAACCAAGGGATTCAGCTTAACAAAAGATAGTCTTCTTTCTAAGGAGTTTTATCATTTTTTAAAATATCATCTGTTTTAAGTATATATATATATATATATATATATATATTTTTTTTTTTTTTTTTTTTTTTTTTTAACCACTGCTACTTGCCTTTCTTCCTCTCTGGGATGTGAGCTACTCTAGCTCACATCCCAGAGATGTGAGCTACTTCCTCTCTGGGACGTGAGCTACTCAGTTTTTGTTCATTTTTTAAAATAATTGGTGTCTCAACAATGTTCGCCATATAGTGAGTAGGCAACATTTGTGGTTGAGATGGCAAATTAATTGTCCAATGATAAGGGTCTGAAACGGGAATTTGTTGCTTTGCACAAGTTTCTGATGACAGTCACTTATTCATATATATATACATATATATTCATATAAACATGGATATAGATATGAGAGACAGAGAAACATACACACATTGGAAAGCATGTATACACAGCATTATATGTTTTTCTGTATCTATAACACGTGCAGTCTAACTTAGATACACCTATTCTAACATATCATTACATGCTATAAAAAGTCACCTCCTCAGAGAAAGAGTTCCTGATCCATCTATCTAACCTAGCCTATATCAGGTCCCACATTTATTTTGATTTATTTTTGTTGGAATACTCGTTAAGTGGGGGCATGAATATTGCTTATATTCTTTCTATAGCCCTATGGCCTAGAATAGTCTGTGACAGTTAATAAATGTTTAGTATTTGTGAATGGAAACTTTATGAATGAGGTGAATGAATTTGTTCATAAATAAATACATTTTAAATAAAGCTATAACTCTATGTTGATAACACACACATGGTCCTTGTATTGTATGACTTGAAATATTATCTGGAGTCCTATATATTTTATTAATTTCCCAAAATACTTCAATTTATTGGTGAAATAAAAAAAAAAATAGGTTGTGATACCCAACAGAACTTTCTTATTTGGGTAAGTTCATTTGTTCAATATTTCTCCAATTACTTTACATTTTCTTTTCCTTGTGTTAAATTTCTTTCATCCCTTGGGTTTGTCACGATATTTGGTTTGTTCTCCAATAATCTTCACAGTTTTAACACTTCTAGGCAGTAACTGTAAAATTCCCCACGTTTCATATACATCTCCAAGTAAAATTTTATTATTTCTGAAGCAGTACTATTACTTTATAGCACCTCTTCTCAATTCTTTCCTGAGAATTCTCACCACCTATAAACACATTATTCTTCCCAAGGCTCAGATTATCTAAGTATTCATATCTAAAGAAAAATTATTTTTAAAGCCTAATTATTATGGTTCAGAAAATCTAAAATCTTCAGGTCTCATGGCTTAACCAGATAGGGGGTTCTCACCACCTCACTGGTTACCAAGAAGTATGAAGAATGTTCACACAGAAATGACTGTAGGCCCAGGGCCCTCCTCATTTCCACCTCTGCATTTCCTCCTCTGCATTTCTTCCTCTGCATTTCCTCCTCTGCATTTCCTCTACAGCTACTTATGGCTATTTTGTCTTCATCTTTGCCACATGGTCCCCCAGCTCCAGTTTTCTGTCAGCATGACAGGCAGTAAAAAACGGGAATGGACAAAAAACTAAAGGCGTATATTCACTGAATCAGTTTTACTCAAAAGCATTATGTTACAGTAACCCCAACTGATTAAATTGCAGTTACATCCCATTGGCCAGAACTGGGTCATAATTATCCTTAGCCTTAAGCAAGTCTGAGAGGAGGTGTGTCATGTTGACCAGATACACTGTCATTGAGAACAAAAATAGGGTTCTTTTAGAAAGGAAGAAGGTAGGTAACTACAGATGGCAGCCACAAAGAAGTATCTTAATCTAATGAATAGCACAGGTGATTACAGTTTTGATGAAATCCTTGTATAAATATATGTTTCTCTCCTTTTAAAAAAATCCTTCACCTAGACCACATAGCCACATTTGTCCTTTACTGATATTAATGGACTTTGCTCTACATAGAGTTTAGATGTCAATTTCATGCACAGAATGATGAGACCTCCCCCAAACAATTAATAAATAAAAATGAGGGGAACATGAAATCTCAAGGTAAGTCAAAATTCTTGTATTGGTTTTTCATTGTAATGTTGGCAAACTCATGTGCCATTACAGAATTCTGGTTTTTACAGAGCCCTGGCTTTTGTTTTTTTTCTTCTCCTTTACAGATTTTTCAGGTGGTCTTAGGCTCTCCCAACAGACATTCTAGGGACCAACGTATGAATCGAGTTGGACTATTAATCCTGCTTTCCCATACTTTAAAAAGCACTTGCTGATGTCAGCCTGCAGAAGAATACAACATGGCAACTATTCCATATTTCCAAGAGAGTTTTCTTTTTGACATTCAGGAGAGTCTAACAAAATATTTGCATAAGTGCTGGCACATGAAGAAGTTGGGAAGAGAATAATAAGTGATTCTTTTCTCTTCCCCTTCCCCAATTGGAATTAAGTTTCCTTCAATTACTGAACCTTCCTCAAAGCAAAAAATTTTCAGTGTTAATTTTATGTCTAGTTCTCATTACAAATATATTGTCTCTTTTTGTGTTATTTCTTATTTTTATGCAGGAAAAAGTTCATCAAATTAATCATTATGCTTGCAATTATTTTTATTTTAGAAAGGGCATCAATATATTTTAATCACTTATAGAAGATATTTCTCTTTCTAATATAAAAAAGATAAGTAAAATTATTATTTTGATAAGTAAAATATTCAGCATATTATGGTTTGTTCCCTTATTCTTGACCGCTTTACTTCCTTTATTTCATTATAGTATTTACTTTAAAATATTTCATGTAGTATGGCAGACCAGGAACCTAGTGGGAGAAAGTTGATGAATTTAAATAAGGTTCACTTGATATGGTAACATCTAAATAGCCTGGAGGCCAGGTAAGTTTATCTGGAGAGTATGATAATCAATTCATAAATTATGTATACCTGAGCCCTTCTCACCTTGGGCAATTTCAAGACGTCCAAAAAAAAACCCATCAAACTTAATGTACTGAAATCAGTGGTTTAAGCCATCTTAATTGCCAATTAGAACCACAGCAGAGATAGTCTAATCCATTATGCATAGCTGACTATTAACAGCGAAAAAACTTAAAGGATTTTACCCCAGATTTACAAACATACTCTTTGTCTTTCTGATTTTAAGCTCCTATTCACTTGCTGATATCCGTGTGTATTTTTACCAGAGATGGACAGAAGTCATCCTCTCAATGAAGAGAGGAGTAGATATTTGGCCTCAGAACTTCTGTACTAGCAGAACACTAGACCAGGAAAAAAGAAGGCAAATTTTAAAGATACACAGCAAACGAGACTTTGGTGAATTGTGCTGATGAGCTGATTGTAACATTGGTCAAAAATTTTAATGATGTCACCCACACAGACTGTCATACACACAAAATCAGGAACCTTCCATATGAAATGTATCCTTCCACTGCTAAGGCATAAATGTGGTGGGTAAATGACAGGAGAACATCTCTTTCTCTTGACTGAAGATTTTATAGTAAAGATTACTAGATTTCCAATTAATTGGTCTTGGCTGTTGTAAAATTATCATCACTAAGAATCCTTTATTGGAGAGTTACTTATTTTCTCCATTTTAAGCATGCCTCCTAAGACTCTTCAAGAAATGGAAACAAACATCGATTTATATAGAGCTGTTTTATGGTGAAAAATGAAGTAGTTATAGAGAATAGAATTAGAGGAAATAAGGAAGGATATTGGAATAACCCGTTGACCAAATCAACAAAATTTGAAACATTAATAATCTTATACTTGAATATCCCTCTGTGAATGAAAACTCACCATCTTATTAAGCAGCCTGTTTCATTGTTTCATAAACTAAAGTGTGACAAAATTCTTTGGTCATTAAATCATTCAACGCTGTTAACTGTGCTATTACTATGTAGTAAGTACTGAAATGTAATGTACTCAAATCTAACTTGATTACTAATTTTTAGTCCTGTTCTTTAAAGTATTAGGACAAAGGCAGTCCTTTATGTTTCTGCAAGGAAGCCATTAAATACTTGAAATTGGTCACCATGCTTTTTTTTTCAAAAATACTCTTTTTTTCAAGTTAACAATCTAACGCTTTCAGTTGTTTTACCATAAAATTCTGCCTTTACTCATTAACCTCCTGTTTCACATATCAAACCTAGTATTTCAGATGTGTACACATAACATTCCAAAATGAGGTCTATGCTATCCACAGTTCTGTACAGTCAGCTTCTTCTAATGCAACATATGCTTTTGTTTTTAGCAGCCTCTTTGCACTGTTGGTGATTATTGAGTTATGGCCAAGTCAGATCTTATAACCATGAACTACTGTCTGCACTATCCACTACTTTCCATTTCTTTTTCTCTTGTTTTAAACCCAAAGCATGGCTTAAGATTCATCTGATCAAATTTCATATTCTTGGTATTCATCCAGCATTCCAGTCTTTTGAGATAACCTGAATCTCAATCTTGTCATCAACTGTTATATTGCTATTCCTCCCGGTTTTGTATCATCTCAAATTTGGAAAGTGACACGTTCAGCCTGGTTCATGATCCACACCCTGTCTTTTCCTTACAGCTGAAGCTAACTGATCCATGTCAGTAAGCATAGACTATTGCCTAATTCCAAGAGCTCTCTTTCCCAAACAGGAAATATTTAAACAGTTTCAACTTGACTCTTGACAAAAGTCTCCCATGGTATCATATGGATATGAAACGAACTGGCAGACTGAAATTTGATGTTACTATGCAGATTTTAATGTGATTTAATATCTACAGCTAAATTGTAATGCTTTTGAAATACGGGATAGAAAAAAGGAAACCACACAATGTTTGTATATGGGATTATAGATACTTTATGCAAATATTAGTATCATTGCATTTATGGGAAAACATTAACCGAAATCTCAAATACTGCCTATTTTCTAAAATAAATTAAGTTGAAAGCAAAAAAAGAGAGAGATTCTATTTAACTCTCACAATATGCCATTTGAATTTTCCTGGGATTTAGCAAAACTGTCAGACCCAAAGAAGCTCTCTGATAGTCAAGTGATTAATTTGCTTTAGAACAGTATATTTGGCAAGCAAAGTCATCTCTAGATTTGGTTGTTACGAATCGGAACTAATTTCCAAGATTATTTGTGGAGTTTTTTGAACACCAAAAAAGGTTTGTGACCAGCTTTAAAGAGAAGGTGTAGTAGTTTCAAGAAATCCAAGTTATTTCAGTTTCCGCTGGGGAATGTTATTTTTTGTTGTTGAGGATGGGGAGGGGGCAGGCTTCTTTCCTATAATAAGGAGGGAGATCCATTAGAGCAACAGCATCCCTGGCTCCCTTCTGCTGCTCGAAGATGTGACATATCTCATGGGTAAGTGTTGGGGGTTAGGGTTAGCTCCCTGGCTGAGTGGTTCTTGTCTTCATCTTTCTGGTATGGTCTTACCTACGGAGGGCATTCATTCTCTGCTTTTCTACTGTGTCGCTTTGGAGGAGAATACCTAAGGCTTGAGTGCGTATCAGAAAATTCACCTTCTCCAACATAGACTTTTTTAGGTAATAAAGGTCATATTTAATCTCCATCTGTCTAACTCCTGGGATTATCTCTAATTGAAAAACAAGGTTGTCATGTATTTAGCCGCCCCCCCAAACTACAACATTTTATTGATTTTTTCCCTTTTTTTGTTGGTTTTATTTATTTACTTACTCATTGAAGTATAGTTGATATACAATATTGTATGTTACAGGCGTACGATATAGTGATTCACAATTTTTAAAGGTTATATACTCCATTTATAGTTATTACAAAATATTGGCTATATTCTCCGTGTTGTGCAATATATACTTGTAGCTTATTTTATACCTAATAGTTTGTACTTTTTTGTCCCCTAACCCTGTATAGCCCGTCCCCCTTCCCTCTCCCTAAAAGAGGTAACAAAAATGATTCCAGTTAGGTACACAAGATTATAAAAGAAGTACACATTTAAGCAAAAATGGATTAATCCTATAAGTATGATTTTTAAGTATTCTCACCATCCATCATCAACTCACTAATGTAACTTTGAGGGGTGGGCAAGGGCCAGACACTGGATGCAAGTAATATATTTGGCTTCATTTTGGAATGGTCAAACATTTTATTCACTAATTATAGTATTTTCTGTAAGTTCTCCTTATTTTTTTAACTCACAAATCACAGATCCCTAGAACCGAGAGTTGTGGCTGAAAATGAGCTTAATTTAATAACTTCTTGTGCACAGATAAACATCTAACAAAGTTCTACATGCAAACGTTGCCTTACTTTGATAGATTCTAAAACAGTATGGTCATTTTACTGATCTCAAAATATTAGATTATTTTCATCTAATATATACTCACACTGTTATATCATGTCCAGTTTGTTTAACAAGTATGGAGAGGGTATTGCAAATTCCTAAGACTGGAGAGCCTATGTAAATAACTACATAAGTCAGTCTGAGAGCTAAAGATAGAAGTTGTAGGCACTCCTTTCATAGCCCCTTCTAATATGTAACAAGTAAATAATTGTAATTTTTGCCCACTTGCAGTAAATGCAGAAAATTCCATACGGATTTATTTGTGTCTTTTTTCCAGGGTCCTTGAATAAAGTAGGATTAGTCATAGGGACCCAGTAGAATTTAATTATTTCAATTTTGTCCCTATTTCTATTAATATTCAGCATATGATTCTACAAAATATTAGAGTATTCTTAATGTTATTTAATATTTTCAGTTTTTTTTTTCTTGGATAGCAAAACTTGTTATATCAGATACCTAGGAAACATTTATTTACCTGAAACAGACTAACTTTCTCTTCATTTTATAACAGCGAGAATGTTTCTGACAGTCATGTATCTGTATTTGACATCACAGTTACTTTGATAAACCCTAAATTAAGGTATAGTGTATGTCCTGGGACAAACATATTTGCCAAAGAATCTTGGAGAATAGTGATGCTTATTCGATTGACTTTTTAAAAGGTGACTATCAGATCATTAAAATACATAACCAACTAATACCAATGACTTAAAGAAAAATCTTTAGCCTTTTTATTAAGGTTTTTTTAGGTTTTATTCTGTTTTTGTTTTGTTTTATAAATACCAACACTAACAACATAATGCTGAAGCGTGGAAGCAAATTCCTGAGGTGTGAGATGGGATCTCCACCATCAAACTACTCTGTAAGCAAAATGCATACGTGCAGGTGCGTGGAGAAATAAATAACTCCAGCATATTTATTAAAAATAACATTGAAAAGAATCCAAAACATTTCGGCAGATATTTTTCTAGAGAAAAATAAAAGAAAACTTTACTTCTAGGAGCTATAATCTGTAATTATTCCAGCAAAATAAATCTTTCAGTGAAAATACTTTGAATTAAATAACTTAAAAAAAAATTTTTTTTTAATTAATTAATTAATTTTTATTTTTGGCTGTGTTTGGTCTTCGTTTCTGTGTGAGGGCTTTCTCTAGTTGTTGCAAGCGGGGGCCACTCTTCATCGCGGTGTGTGGGCCTCTCACTATTGCGGCTTCTCTTCTTGCGGAGCACAGGCTCCAGACGCGCAGGCTCAGTAGTTGTGGCTCACGGGCCTAGTTGCTCCGCGGCATGTGGGATCTTCCCTGACCAGGGCTTGAACCCGTGTCCCCTGCATGGCAGGCAGATTCTCAACCACTGCACCACCAGGGAAGCCCTAAATAACTTTTAATTAGAAAAATAGTGGGATGTATAACTCACTTCTGCCTCTTAATTACTAATTTCTTTTTTTTTTAACATTTTTATTAGAGTATAATTGCTTTACAGTGTTTTGTTAGCTTCTGCTGTATAACAAAGCGAATCAGCTATATGTATACATATAGCCCGACTAATTTTTTTATCAGTTATTACTTCTTTCATTTTCATATATGTGAAATAACTTATTTACAAAAAGTTGCAATTCAACAAAAGAGAAACATTGATTTTATACAAAAATGTAAGTGGGAAAGAGAGTTTTTTACTTCCACGCTATGGATACAATTTTAAAGCAGGTAAGGAAGGAGGAGAATAAGTTGGGATTTGTATTTGGGCGTCGTAAATGTAATAATTATTAATGTCTTCCATGAAGATGTCAACCTTCTTGAAAATCACCAAAACATCTAAGATTCAGATGATTTCTGGAAGGCATATAGAAATTCTGTTTATGTCTTTTGTTGCAGTGGAATGTCAAGTCTGCAACACAACTAGTTAGAAGGAGGGACAGCCTGACAACTACACAAGGTGTAAGTAGAGAGTGTTGAGAAGTGAACATCCACCTTCTTCCTGTATGGTCAGCTGGAACCCTCTAGCCATTAAGCCTCTCCTAACACTAGGGAGCACACTTTCCCCAGGAATTATCCTGGGAAGTAAGATAAGAGGCTTCCCTTCCGCAAATCAGCATGAGGCAGGGTGCCAGCCCATGCCCTGCTGTATAGAATGACAAGGCACACAGCTATGACAGTGCTCATGGTAAACAATGACAGTTCTGTCAGGAATCTGAGAGGCTTTTCATACTCCTGCATGTGCCGAAAGAGAAGCAGAGTTATTTTATTTGTGGCGTATAAAAATGACTGCATGAACTCTTCACCCCTTTTTTCCTTTAAACAAATCAAAATTAGAAGAGTGTTAGCAGCTTTTTGATGGTGGGAATGGAAAGGAGGAGGCTGTAGAAATTTGGAAATTAGAAAAAAATTGCTTTCAGTAAAAATATGATCTCAGATTGGTTAACTTTATTTTAATCAGAATGACCTTAGGTTTGTAATGCCCTTACTGTAAAGCTCTTTCTCACTCTTTAAGGCATACGAATATCATAAAGAGAGGGTACAGAACTAACAGGCACACATCAGAGGATGTTTAGGGCACGCATCCTTTGTAAGCATAGATGTTGCTTATTCTTGTAAGGTTTCCACTGAAGGGAGTGATACTGGGTGACCCACCATGTTATATACATCATTGTTTTCATCTGAGTTTATTCATAAGTCTATTATATATCCAAAGTACACAACATATTCCCTAAACTCTTTTAAGAGATACAAAGAATGAGGCAAGAACCTTTGCTTCTGGGGAGCTGACCATTTTTCAGGGAAAAAAGATAATCATGAGTGATGTATGGTACAGGAAAGGGCAAAGTACAGTCAAGGGTTATGTAGTGAGTGCCTAAGTAGAGCAGGAAGCCATGCTAGGTATTATGGGGATAAGAAGATGGAAAGGATATGGACCCCGACTGCAAGAAGCTTAGTGCAATGAGGGAAATAAGACAACACGGTCAATGACACATCAAGAGAAAAAGGAGCAGTGATCACGTCAATAACAAAAAGAGTGCTTCAGCTCTGAGCTGTTGAAAGAAATGATCTTGTATCTCCCTAGCAACATATTTTATAGATAAAGCTTAGGAAGGTAGCTGGCAAGTCATAGGGTAAAGACTCAAGCACATATGTCCAAACTTAAAGATCTGTTGTCACTACGTAATTCTGCTCCAGTGGCTCTTTGCACTCTGTCTAAACTCCTGTTCCCATTTTCTGGTGAAAGCCTTCCTTCATTGTGGTTATGGTGGAAGCCAGTTAGGTGGTACCCTGTCCTCCTACCTGTGAGGGTGGAAATGTGACCAAGGCCTCCAAGCCACCATAGTTGGCTCAGAAATATACAAAGGACCAAAACCAAATCAGTAAAATCCCTTCTTTGTGGTTCTCGTACCTACGTTGGGAGAAGGATCCTCTCTCTTTCCTCCTGGATTTCGATTTGTTATCACGTAAGCTGTTGCCTTCTGAAGCTATGTCCCTCCTCCTCTTGCTGCATGGAAGACCTAGCTATGGTTAAAGGGAAAGAAGCTGGAGCTCAGTGCAGGAGGGCCCACGATTCTACCCATTCATGGCTGTATCTCAGTTCACCTCGGGACTTCCCAGTAAGTTCATTTGAGTTGGGTTTCTGTTATTTACAACCTAAAAAGATCTAAATAATGAGCTTAATGCTTGGAGGATGAAAAAATGCAGAGAAAGTTACACATACGCTAGAATTAATTGTGATCAGTATTCCAATATGGATTATTCCAGGGGAGGGATGATCAGTTGTGCACAAGTAGAAAATTATGAGGCAAGATAAAAATTATGTGTCAGGTTGGCTATAGATCTCAGTTTTCCAGGGATAGATTTGATTTATGTTTGTTATCCCTATGCTCTATCACCTGTTTTTCTCAGTAGTTTTCTAGTTTTTATAATACATTATGTGGTAATAGTCACCCTATTTATATATGCAAACTGATGCAAAGAATGCATATGTAATATCTATAATTTAGTATTTAGGTTTGAGCCTAATTATAAAGCCATGTTAAATTTGGAAGAGTGAGGTATGAAATTAAGAAGTTATTATAGTCTATGTGAAAGATGGTTAAACTCTGAAAATAGTGGCATAAAGAAAACCAGGGTGTTGATTTTTGAATCCAATGAGTTCAACAGTGTAGGCCTTCTATGTGCATTAGAATGCCAACAGCTAATAATAGAAAGAAGAGAGTTAAGCTACCCCTTTTTCCACCATGGAGAGAGGAATGAACAGGTTGGAAAGACTTTTGGAGCCTTGGATAAGTGGTCTTATATAAAATAAGAATTATATTCAACAAAGTGAAGCATTAACCCTATAAAATAGTTTGTACAGACCTATGGGGACTAGCGAAGGCCATAGTTTCCTGCTGACTAAGTAAGTTTTTAGACACATTTTGTTCTTAGCTCATGGGACTACAACTAGTTTTAAAATGCACAAACTCTTTTATCTAGTCTTATTGTCTATTTTAATTCAAATTGTCTTGGCCTCTGAATGGAGCTACTACCAGTGCCTAGCTAAGTGGGACTGGGAAAAGCAGAAACTGACATGGTCAGAGACAGATGGAAGCAGAACTAATGGGACGGAGACCAGGGATGGAGTGTGGAGAAGTTGAGAGAACTAATTCTAGTTTTAAAGTCTAGATGATGAATAGATGTTCATTCCTACAAAACAGGTTTGGAAGGAAAATGGTGGAGAAAGCCATGAGCCCAGTGTAAGGCATCTGAGTTTGAGATAATGGTCAAATACTCTAGTGGAGCTTTCATAATTTATTTTATATGTAGATATGAAATTCAAGAGAATGCTATATACAAAATAAAATAAGTATATTATTTTTGTAAAGAAAGAAGGAAAATAAGGCTGACATCAGGTCTTTGTGGAAAGGTCTGTGTTTATTTGCTTTAAAGGACAGGAAAGAGGCAGTTTTGCAGAAGGAGAGAACAAGTAGAAGATTTGCTATCTCTAGTAATGGACGCTAGAAATACCTTTAAAGGAGAAAGAGCTCAATAATGTCAACTGGTCTCACAAGATACAGAGGATGAAACAGATTTCCTAATTATGAGATAATGTTTGAACAACAATTTCAACAAAATAAATACATTGATAAAAAGAAATTGAGAAGTGAAAGGGAATTAGGATTGGCTGACATTGAAAACAGTAAACTAATCTACACTAGGGGTGAGCTTGATGGTACAAGGAACATAGAGCGTAGAATAGCAGCTCCAGGGAGTAGAAAGGTAGAGGCAAGACCTTGTGGAATGAGTTAGTAAGGATGGTCTTGAGGCAGGAGATAGATGGGCCCTCAGGGCAAACGGTTTGAGTTCATTCCTGGGGACCTATACTCTGAGATGGGAATAACAGGACAGTTGAAAGAGGAGGCTGGGCCCCATCCAGATAGAAGATAAGAGATTACATATTCCTCATTCTCGAAGTCAGGAGACCTCCCCGGCTACTCATGTGCAGAAAGGCTCCTTGGAGGTCAAAAGGGGAGTTGGCAAGTGGCCAAACCTACCCATAAGCCTCCTCGGTAGAATCTATCTTGGCTAAGAGATGCACATGCGCATGTGGGAAAATCCTGAGATACTTGGAAACTTGGAAGAAATGCACCGTAGAAGTGATTTAAACTGCCATGAGTGCGTGACTCTCTCCACACGTATTGTACTTCTTTTTATCCTAATAAACAGTTTACTTGTTTCACTACTCTCCGTCTCTGTGGGGATTCTTTCCTGCAAAACCGTAAGGCCAGGGCCTTGTCACTGACCACTGGTCTAGTGGCTAGGATTCGGTGCTCTCCCTGCCATGGCCCGACCTCGGTCTCTGGCTGGGAACTAAAACCCTGCTTCAAGCAGCTGAAGGCCGAGGCCACCCCAGATCAGACTAAGCTGTGTTGCAGTATTGATTTAATCAATAAACCACAGAAGTTTAACATATTTATTTCTGGCTCAGGCAAAGTCTGGAGGAAGTTGGGTGACTCCCCAGGGCCCCCTCTTCCCTGATGGCTCTGGACTCTGTCTACCATATCATGTGACTTCCTACACCATCAGAGCAGAGCAAGAGGACAGAACCGCCTCTGCTTTTCTCTGTTTTAGCTTAGAGTTGATACACAATCTCTTCCATTTATCACCTACTGGTCAGAATTACAGCAGAACCACACATCGACAGAGCTAACCACGAGCAGCCCGGTAAAAGAGAGGGCACCGGGATGCTCTGTGGGAAACACGGCTACATTAGTATTTGAGAGAAAAAAATATATCAATACGAGGAGAGCGTAGCCCTAGACATGAGAAAAGAATACAATATGATACAAGTGCTATTTCATTGAGAAATAGTTTCTACAACCTTCTTGTTCAAAGTTACAGATTATTTTGATGTCAAACTCTCCCAGGCCACAAAGATGAGTCACTTACTTCTCTGTATAACAGATGCCTCTTCTGTAACAGCCAACTGTAAAATTCTATAATTCAAAGTCATTTATGGCGTGAGATTGAGGTCAAATGCTGTTGTTATCTTTAATAACTGTTTAGTACTCAAAGAACTGCTTACCTCTACACTTACTTTAGAACTATTTGAGCTCTGCAGAGAATAGAAATTGGAGCACAAAGCTAATTGTGGAAAAATGTATGGATCCTGTCAGCTTTATGTTGTATTAAATGTATAGGAATGTCAATAAAGGCATTTTCACTGCCTTACATACAATTATATTGCCACTTAGCTCATTTTGATCTCTCTATAGACTCTACAGGTGGCAGCTGAGTTTGATACCCAGCAGGACCCTGTGGGGTTCCTGAGCACCAAAGCCTTTCTGCGTCTGCCATCTCTTGATTACAAGAAATGGGCTTCATTCAGCCTCCAAGACCTTCCCTGAGTTCCAACGGGCAGGTTCAAACAGTGGCTAATTAGAGAAGGGAGGGGATGTGAGACAAGAGAGGCAGTCAGGAAACAATAGTGCGGCCTTGGGGCAGGGTCCTGGTTCCCCCTCAAGGGATACACAGAACAATATCTTTGAGCTGTTTTGCAGATTCTGAAACCCCTACCAGGTGGGAGAAGTTAAGGGTTTGCTGCCCACAGCATACAGACCCCAGACTGGTTGGAACCAGAAGGTTGGTGATGCCAACTCCCACTTACCTCCCCACCAACCCATCAGAAGAATGTCCATGAGCCGATCATGCCCACTTTGAACCATTCCTGTGAAACTCCTCACTAGCCCCTCAGTGTTGGGATCAACAGTTTAGAGGGCATTAGCCCTCTGTGGCCCCCTTTGCCTGGGAAAGCAGTAAAGCTATTCTTTTCTACTTCACCCAAAACTCTGTCTCCGAGATTGAGTTCGGTGTCGGTGTACAGAGACTGGATTTGGCTTCAAGTTTTCTTGGTTTTAGTTTTACTTCTTTCAGAAGTACTTACAACTTCTTTTCGGAAGAAATGGCAGTCAAATAGGCAAGGTAGGAAACAGAATCACTGGTAGTAAAGCAGACAGAGAAATGAACACTTCAGCATTTATTTTTTTACTGCCTACTTAACCTCATTGGTTTTATATAGCTGCCAGCATTTGATCTCTTTTGATACCAATTGAAATTTATGCTGTAAGCCACATGACTGATCACATAAAAACAGACAGGGAGAAAAAGCAAGACTTGATCTGATCCCCGTGTATATGAGGGTTATATTAAATCTTGCAGATATATAAAACAAATTCAAATAATCCTATTTTTGTAGGAACATTGACTGAATAAATCCAGGTTACCAAATTACCCGGAAGAGAAAGGTATTTCAATCAGAAAGAAAAACATATTTAATGTCCTATGTGGGATGAGATTTGTGTTAGAAGAGCAAACCATTTAATCAGTCAGAGGAGTAAAAACTTCAAGTGCCTCAAAATAGAGAGTTCTTTCCTTCTATCTTCTTATTGGGAAGGCAAAGAGTAGACATGAGTCTATGGGTAAATAACATCCACTTCAAAATCTAAGATCTGGGCTTCCCTGGTGGCACAGTGGTTGAGAGTCCGCCTGCCGATGCAGGGGACACGGGTTCGTGCCCTGGTCCGGGAGGATCCCACATGCCGCGGAGCGGCTGGGCCTGTGAGCCATGGCTGCTGAGCCTGCGCATCCGGAGCCTGTGCTCCGCAACGGGAGAGGCCACAGCGGTGAGAGGCCCGCGTACCTCAAAAAAAAAAAAAAAAAATCTAAGATCTGAGTCTTGAGTCAGTCATCTTGAATGATGTTTTGCTTGTGTATTTTTAAAATCATATTTCAAAGAAGTAAAGAAATAAGTATCAAAACATAATTCAAATAGTTTTGATTTATAAAAGAATTGTTGGCCTCTGGCTACTACTGACTATGTGATCAGAACTTGGTTTGTAGAGAGATTCTTTGTGATAGTAGGTTTAAGGCAGAATAAGAAAAGTCTGTACTGTAAGTTCAGGTCTAGATTAGTGAAATATATTGGTCATTGCTATTATCACACTCTCTCATGCAACGTAATATCAGAATTATGCTCTTCTTATTTTAGTTTTTGAATGTCATTTGCAGGACTATGGAAATGGATATGAGCACTTTAAAGATTTTCTTTTTAAATTTCATGGTAAAAGCAGAAGTGAAGATAATCCATACAGGAAAATAATTATGCATGTCACTGGTTATCTTTTTGCTTGTTAGTGTTTTGTTTCATTACTTTGTGAATAATCAGTATAAACAGAAAACACGGCCTTTACTAGCTCCCATTAGTTTGTACAAATTTTTACCCTTGCCAACGTGCAGCTTTTAATCAGCTAATTTTTCAATAAAATGTTAATACTACACATTAAAGTATGTTTGAGTCATTCTTTGTTTTTGTTGGTGCTGTTGTTGTTGTTGTCCATGCTGCACGGCTGGCGGGGTCTTAGTTCCCTGACCAGGAATCGAAACCGGACTCCGCAAGAATCATGTTTGAGTGATTCTTGATTCCCATTTAGAATTTTAGTAAACGGAAGCACTATTCTTTTTGTGTCTTTGCAAATATTATTTTCAACTGTTTTCAGCTTATTCATTTTTATTATTACTTGAAACATTTGTATCAAATTTCCCTTCCTGGATTCTTTCCCAAAGACGCTATAATATTGAGATCTATTTCCTACACTGTATAATCCATACTACAGTAATTACAAGTTAAAAAATACCAAACCTCTAATGAATTCCTCTGTGGCACTATTTGTATCCCATAATCATATCAGTCTGGTTCTAATAGCTAGTGGGGACATTTGCACATTCCCTTCTGTTCTCACAAATCTTAAGCAGTAGTCTTAGGTTAAACTCTCTCTCTGTCATCTAATGGATGATAAAATATAGGAAAGAATTTTATGGCAGATCACCTCCTTAACTGCCTCAGGAGAGAACTGCCCTGGTTGTCAGTATACAGCACTTTAGCAGCTGAGTTATAAGCATGTCAGGTGCATAGTTGAGTCCATAACGGAGGAAAAATTATTGCAGTGATAAGCACTTATCTAAATTTTGGCCCCCTTTCCACCTACTTCTGAGTTCGTATAGATTCATTTCCTAACACGTTAAGGGCAGTAATTGTTATTCATAGGCAGGCTGTTAGTATTTAGGCAAATTAGTTTGTCCCAATAGTTTATTTTAGTTATGTCGCCGCAATGCATAAGATAATCATTGTGTTTACTTAGGCTGTGATGGCATGTTTTAATGTAAATTCAGCTTTTGTTCCTAGGATTATTTATTGCATTACATAGCAGACCTTAATATTCACTCGTACAATTTTAGTAAGTTTTGTCTTCTGTACTTTTTTTTAGAAGGATTGGTCTTATTTCATTCAGGGAAAATGATTACCTTTGTGTAGAGGGATTATTACAATAAAGTGAAATAAGCATGAGATTTAAGATGTGGTTGGGCTGAACAGATGTTCCTCCAAGGTTTGGTTAGTGATAATCATTGAAATATGTATGTTCCATATGCAAATTGAATTTCTGCCTCTTCAAAGATTCAGGGTGGTTGTCCCTAGATAACAGCTCAATTTAGTTGAAGTTCCAAATATCAGTTCATCTACTTCTGACCAGTTAAACTTCTGACGACATACAAAGAAGTACTTTCTACTTTCTTTATGATTATGTCTTAAACGTGAGACATTTCACTTGCTTGACTCATAAACCACAGATTAATAACAAAGGGAATAGAAAAGAGCAATTGAGACTTTCCTTTCTTTATCTTCTCCTTGTGATCTTTTAAGTATTGTAAGCTTAGAGAAAAATTTGTTTGTTTAAAACCTTTAATTCAAATTTATACAAATTATATTGTAGTCAAGGTCAAAAATTTAATCACACAAATCTGTTATACAAGGTCAGTTTTTTTTTCTGATTTTCTAGAAGTCATTTAATCTTCCTTATGAGTCCCCAGCCTACTTTATAGAAAATAAATTTAGACTCATCTCTTAATTTTATCTTGATTTTTTATCTTCTTTAAAAAAATCTCCCTTGGTTAAATTTCAGTTCATTCTGAGTCCAACTAAATTTTTGTGTTTCCTCATATTCAAGGGGAAGTAGAGGAAATCTGACCATCCTTCTCTGTAAGAAGGTAAGAGTAGGTACCTAGTACTGTCTTTTTGCCTGGTCATTGCCATTAGATGTTGGCTTGATTAGTCTCTGTACTGGCATCCGCTGAGATGAACGCATTCATCTGTCTCTTGATATGACATAAAAACCACTGCTGTTGACAGCTGACCACATGCAAACCCATCCCAGGTCTCTGTCAACTAAATGAGGTTTTCAGCAGCTACATATGTCCTTCCCAGGGCACACAGAAACTTCTTGATTTCTTGAACGCCAGGAACAAGTAGTAGTATGCTATCTTCATCACCTAGTTAGCAAACTCTCTCCTTTGCTGTGTAATTAACATAATGTTGGACATTGCTCCATATGGGACTTAAACTGGAGACTTGGTTTTTAAAACAGGAAAAACTTTCTTGGTTATCACATGTTTATTTGTGTATTTCTATTTCTCCTCAGTCTCGAACTTGTCCACTGGGATTTCAAGTTGGACCCCAACAGACCAGCAGGGTCAGGATTCCTTTTTCCTTTTTATCCGAATAGAACTCCCTTTCTGTGATACATTAATTATTCCTTGAGTCACCAAGCACCCAGACTAGGCTTAATTACATAAGGACGATCTTTGATAGCCCATGAAAGAAGATCTGTGAGTAAAGTACAACTTGGATCCTCAGATTACCATGAACTAAAAGAAATATCTTTTAAATTCTCCCAACATTAGCTAGTTTATAGAAATTTGAAGGCAATATTAAGACCCTTTGTCATTAGAGACCTGGATTTAGATCTGATTGATTCAAACCATGTCAAAAACTACAAGGTTGAATCATAGGAAACTGTTATTTTTGTATGTCTAAAGCAATGAAATATTGTCAATTGAAATCTCCCACCAAATGCACACAAACACACACACACCCTCTTTGTTAGTCTGGTTTTAACTACACCAAAAATTGATTTACTGCTATATATTAACTTATGAACTTTTGACTTGATAAATGAGAAATTATCTACTTAAATAACTATATTGTCCTGTGTCTCTCCTCCTTTAAAATTAAAGTAATGCAAATATATAAATCTACTATATATAAAAAATATGAATATATATAAATATATACCTATATACTTACATAATGCTATGTTAATTCTGGTCAGTACATATCTAAAGAGTATATTATGATTATATCTAATGCCTTGTGCATTTTGTTTGTCTGAGAGTTTCTATTTGCCATCTGTTCTGCTCTTTTCATTATCAAAGTATCCAATTTCAACTTTGTGTAAACATTTTAAGAAGACTGACAAATCTTTTTTTTTTTTTTCCCAAAGAGACTTTGATTCTGATGGTTTCCATTTTTCTAAAATCTATGCTGGTTGCTTTATAAGCCTGTACAAAGCTGTCCTCCTGAGATATCCCATCATTTGCTTGCTGAATATGGTATATTATTTTCTAGACATCCTATCTTTCCATTTAATGGTTTAATTCTTCATTTGTTTGAAGTACATCCTCAGCTAAGGAATGGTACATAGGGTTTATGAATCATTGATTGTCTAAAAATATCCTTATTCTGCCTAACTTAATTTGTCTCAGTGAAGAATGCTAGGTAGAAAAGCATTACGTACAGAAATTAAGACATTTTCTCTTTGAATCATCCAGCACCACTGACTATTTCAGTTTATTCCCTGTTTATTTGTTTGCTTGTTTGTTTGTTTTGAGATTGCCTTGTTTCCCACCTCTTGACACCATGTGTACTAGTTTCCTAGGGATGTCATAAAAACGTGCCAGAAACTTTGTGGCTTAAAAATAGGAGAAATGTATTCTTTCACAGTGCTAAAGACCAGAAGTCTGAAATCACGGTGTCAGCAGGACCCTGCCCCGTCTGCAGGATCAGGGCCGACCCTGCCCTCTCTGTAGGGAAGCATCATTCCCTGCCTCTTCCTAGCTTTTGGGGTTGCAACAATCCTTGGTGTTCCTTGGCTTGTAGCGGTGTCACTCCAAACATTGCCTCTGTTGTCACATGACATTCCCCTTATACGTCCCTGTGTCTTTTTGTTCACATCACCTTCCTCTTAAAGGGAAACCAGTCATTGGATTAGGGTCCATTCTAATGCAGTATGACCTCATATCAACTTGATTAAGACCCTATTTCCAGAGACCTTCAAGATAGCGGAGGAGCAAGACGTGGAGATCACCTTCCTCCCCACAAATACATCAGAAATACATGTACACGTGGAACAACTCCTACAGAACACCTACTGAATGCTGGCAGAAGACCTCAGACCTCCCAAAAGGCAAGAAACCCCCCACGTACCTGGGCACGGCAAAAGAAAAAAGAATAAATAGAGACAAAAGAATAGGTACGGTACCTGCACCAGTGGGAGGGAGCCGTGAAGGATGAAACGTTTCCACACGCTAGGAAGCCCCTTTGCGGGCGGAGACTGCGGGTGGCGGACGTGGGGAAGCTTCGGAGCCGCGGAGGAGAGCACAGCAACAAGGACGCAGAGGGCAAAGCGGAGAGATTCAAGCACAGAGGATCAGGGCCGACCAGCACTCACCAGGCCGAGAGGCTTGTCTGCTCTCCCGCCGGCGTGGGCGGGGCTGGGAGCTGAGGCTCGGGCTTCGGTCGGAGCGCAGGGAGAGGACTGGGGTTGGCGGCGTGAACACAGCCTGCAGGGGGTTACTGCGCCACGGCTAGCCGGGAGGGAGTCCGGGAAAAGTCTGGACCTGCCGAAGAGGCAAGAGACTTTTTCTTCCCTCTTTGTTTCCTGGTGCGCGAGGAGAGCGGATTGAGAGCGCTGCTTAAAGGAGCTCCAGAGACAAGCGTGAGTCGCGGCTAAAAGCGCGGACCCCAGAGACGGGCATGAGACGCTAAGGCTGCCGCTGCTGCCGCCACCAAGAAGCCTGTGTACGAGCACAGGTCACTCTCCACACGCCCCTTCCGGGGAGCCTGTGAGCCCGCCACTGCCAGGGTCCCGGGATCCAGGGACAACTCCCCCGGGAGAACGCACGGCGCTCCTCAGGCTGGTGCAACGTCACGCCGGCGCAACGTCACGCCGGCCTCTGCCGCCGCAGGCCCGCCCCGCACTCCGTGCCCCTCCCTCCCCCCGGGCTGAGTGAGCCAGAGCCCCGGAGTCAGCGGCTCCTTTAAGCCCGTCCAGTCTGAGCGAAGAACAAACGCCTTGGGGTTTGCTTTCTGCACCTAATATATTTCTGGTTTTATGTTTATCTTAGTTTAGTATTTAGAGTTTATTACCATTGGTAGATTTGTATATTGATTTGGTTGCTCTCTTCCTTTTTTTATATATATAGATTTTTTTTTCCTTTTTCTCTTTTTATTAGTGTGTACGTGTATGCTTCTGTGTGAGATTTTGTGTGTATAGCTTTGCTTTTACCATTTGTCCTAGGGTACTGTCTGTCCTTTTTTTTTTTCTTTTTTATTACTTTTAATTTTTTTATTTTTAATAATTAAAAAAATTTTTTATTTTAATAAATTTCTTTTCTTTTCTTTCTTTCTTTCTTTGTTCTCCCTTTTCTTCTGAGCCATGTGGCTGGCAGGATCTGGGTGTTCCGGCCAGGTGTCAGGCCTGTGCCTCTCAGGTGGGAGAGCAGAGGTCAGGACATTGGTCCACCAGAGACTTCAGAGTTCCATGTAATATCAAATGGTGAAAGCTCTCCCAGAGATCTCCATCTCAATGCTGAGACCCAGGTCCACTTAACGACCAGCAAGCTACAATGCTGGACACCGTTTGCCAAACAACTAGCAAGACAGGAACACAACCCCACCAATTAGCAGAGAGGCTGCCTAAAATCATAATTAGGTCACAGACACCCCAAAACACACCACCGGATGCGGTCCTGCCCACCAGAAAGACAAGATCCAGCCTCATCCACCAGAACACAGGCACTAGTCCCCTCCACCAGGAAGCCTACACAACACACTGAACCAACCTTAGCCACCGGGGGCAGACATGAAAAACAATGGGATCTATGAACCTGCAGCCTGCGAAAAGGAGACCCCAAGCACAGTAAATTAAGCAAAATGAGAAGACAGAAAAACACACAGCAGATGAGGGAGCAAGGTAAAAACCCACCAGACCAAACATATGAAGAGGAAATAGGCAGTCTACCTGAAAAAAAATTCAGAGTAGTGATAGTAAAGATGATCCAAAATCTTGGAAAGAGAATGGAGAAAATACAAGAAATGTTTAACAAGGACCTAGAAGAACTAAAGAGCAAACAAACAATGATGAACAGCACAATAAATGAAATTAAAAATTCTCTAGAAGGAAGCAATAGCAGAAAAACTGAGGCAGAAGAACGGATAAGTGTCCTGGAAGATAAAATAGTGGAAATAACTACCGCAGAGCAGAATAAGGTAAAAAGAATGAAAAGAATTGAGGACAGGCTCAGAGACCTCTGGGACAACATTAAACGCACCAACATTCGAATTATAGAGGTCCCAGAAGAAGAAGAAGAGAAAAAGAAAGGGACTGAGAAAATATTTGAAGAGATTATAGGTCAACACTTCCCTAATATGGGAAAGGAAATATCAATCAAGTCCTGAAAGCACAGAGGATCCCATTCAGGATAAAACCAAGGAGAAACACACCAAGACACATATTAATCAAACTAACAAAAATTAAATACAAAGAAAAAATATTAAAAGCAGCAAGGGAAAAACAACAAATAAGATACAAGAGAATCCCCATAAGGTTAACAGCTGATCTTTCAGCAGAATCTCTGCAAGCCAGAAGAGAGAGGCAGGACATATTTAAAGTGATGAAGGAGAAAAACCTACAACAACGATTATTCTACCCAGCAAGGATCTCATTCAGATTCTGTAGATTCTTGTCTGTAAATTAAAACCTTTACAGACAAGCAAAAGCTAAGAGAATTCAACACCACCAAACCAGCTTTACAACAGATTTTAAGGAACTTTTCTGGGCAGGTAACACAAGAGAAGGAAAAGATGAATAACAAACCAAAAACAATTAAGAAAATGGTAATAGGAACATATATATCGCTAATTACCTAAAATGTAAATGGATTAAATGCTCCCACCAAAAGATATAGACTGGCTGAATGAATACAAAAATAAGACCCGTGTATATGCTGTCTACAAGAGACCCACTTCAGACCTAGGGACACATACAGACTGAAAGTGATGGGAGGGCAAAAAATATACCATGCAAATGGAAATCAAAAGAAGGCTGGAGTAGCAACTCTCATATCAGACAAAATAGATTTTAAAATAAAGACTATTACAAGAGGCAAAGAAGGACACTACATAATGATCAAGGGATCGATCCCAGAAGATATAACAATTGTAAATATTTATGCACCCAACATAGAATCACCGCAATACATAAGGCAAATGCTAGCAGCCATAAAGGGGGAAATTGATACAATCATAGTAAGGGACTTTAACAACCCACTTTCACCAATGGACAGATCATCCAAAATGAAAATAAATAAGGAAACACAGCCTTTAAATGATACATTAAGCAAGATGGACTTAATTGATATCTATATGACATTCCATCCAAAAACAACAGAATACACTTTCTTCTCAAGTGCTCAAGGAACATTCTCCAGGATAGATCATATCTTGGGTCATAAATCAAGCCTTGGTAAATTTAAGAAAATTGAAATTGTATCAAGAATCTTTTCTAACCACAACACTATGAGACTAGATATCAATTACAGGAAAAAAAATCTGTAAAAAATACAAACACATGGAGGCTAAAGAACACACTACAAAGCAGCCAAGAGATCACTGAAGAAATCAAAGAGGAAATAAAAAAATACCTAGAAACAAATGACAATGGAGACACGATAACCCGAAATCTATGGGATGCAGCAAAAGCAGTTCTAAGAGGGAAGTTTATAGCAATACATTCTTGCCTTAAGAAACAGGAAACATCTCGAATAAACAACCTAACCTTGCACCTAAAGCAATTAGAGAAAGAAGAACAAAAAACCCCCAAAGTTAGCAGAAGGAAAGAAGTAATAAAGATCAGATCAGAAATAAATGAAAAAGAAATGAAGGAAACGATAGCAAAGATTAATAAAACTAAAAGCTGATTCTTTGAGAAGATAAACAGAATTGATAAACCATTAGCCAGACTCATCAAGAAAAAAAGGGAGAAGACTCAAATCAATAGGATTAGAAATGAAAAAGGAGAAGTAACAGCTGACACTGCAGAAATACAAAGGCTCATGAGAGATTACTACAAGCAACAATATGCCAATAAAATGGACAACCTGGAAGAAATGGACAAACTCTTAGAAAAGCACAATGTTCTGAGACTGAACCAGGAAGAAATAGAAGATATAAAGAGACCAATTACAGGCACTGAAATTGAGACTGTGATTAAAAATCTTCCAACAAACAAAAGCCCAGGATCAGATGGCTTCACAGGTGAATTCTATCAAACATTTAGAGAAGAGCTAACACATATCCTTCTCAAAGGCTTCCAAAATATAGCAGGGGGAGGAACACTCCCAAACTCATTCTACGAGGCCACCATCACCCTGATGCCAAAACCAGACAAAGATGTCACAAAGAAAGAAAACTACAGGCCAATATCACTGATGAGCATAAATGCAAAAATCCTCAACAAAATACTAGCAAACAGAATCCAACAGCACATTAAAAGGATCATACACCATGATCAAGTGGGGTTTAGCCCAGAAGTGCAAGGATTGTTCAATATACACAAATCAGTGTGATAAACCATATTAACAAATTGAAGGAGAAAAACCATATTATCATCTTAATAGATGTAGAAAAAGCTTTTGACAAAATTCAACACCAATGTATGATAAAAGTCCTCCAGAAAGTAGGCATAGAGGGAACTTACCTCAACATAATAAAGGCCATATATGACAAACACACAGCCAACATCATTCTCAATGGTGAAAAACTGAAACCCTTTTCTAAGATCAGGAACAAGACAACGTTGTCCACTCTCACCACTATTATTCAACATAGTTTTGGAAGTTTTAGCCACAGCAATCAGAGAAGAAAAAGAAATAAAAGGAATCTAAATTGGAAAAGAAGAAGTAAAGCTGTCACTGTTTGCAGATGACATGATACTATACATAGAGAATCCTAAAGATGCTACCAGAAAACTACTAGAGCTAATCAATGAATTTGGTAAAGTAGCAGGATACAAAATTAATGCACAGAAATATCTTGCATTCCTATAGACTAGTGATGAAACATCTGAAAGAGATATTAAAGAAACACTCCCATTTACCACTGCAATAAATACAATAATATACCTAGGAGTCAACCTACCTAAGGAGACAAAATTCTTGTATGCAGAAAACTATAAGACACGGATGAAAGAAATTAAAGATGATACAAACAGGTGGACTGATATATTTTGTTCTTGGATTCACCATTGTGAAAATGACTGCACTACACAAAGCAATCTACAGATTCAATGCAATCCCTATCAAACTACCAATGGCACTTTTCAGAGAACTAGAACAAAAAAATTTCACAATTTATATGGAAACACAAAGACCCCGAATAGCCAAGCAATCCTGAGAAAGAAAAATGGAGCTGGAGGAATCAGGCTCCCTGACTTCAGACTATACTACAAAGCTACAGTAATCAGGACAGTATGGTAGTGTCACAAAAGCAGAAATATAGATCAATGGAACAGGATAGAAAGCCCAGAGATAAACCCTTGCACATATGGTCACCTTATTTTTGATAAAGGAGGCAAGAATATACAATGGAGAAAAGACAGTCTCTTCAGTAAGTGGTGCTGGGAAAACTGGACAGCTATATGTAAAAGAATGAAATTAGAACACTCCCTAACATCATACAGAAAAATAAACTCAAAATGGATTAAATAGCTAAATGTAGGGCCAGACACTATCAAACTCTTAGAGGAAAACATAGGCAGAACACTCTATGACATAAGTCACAGCAAGATCCTTTTTCACCCACTTCCTGGAGAAATGGAAATAAAAACAAAACATAAACAAATGGGGCCTAATGAAACTTCAAAGATTTTGCACAGCAAAGAAAACCATAAACAAGACCAAAAGACAACCCTCAGAATGGGAGAAAATATTTGCAAATGAAGCAACTGACAAAGGATTAATCTCCAAAATTTACAAGCAGCTCATGCAGCTCAATATCAAAAAAACAAGCAACCCAATCCAAAAATGGGCAGAAGACCTAAATAGACATTTCTCCAAAGAAGATATACAGATTGCCAAGAAACACATGAAAGAATGCTCAACATCACTAATCATTAGAGAGATGCAAATCAAAACTACAATGAGGTATCACCTCACACCTGTCAGAATGGCCATCATCAAAAAATCTACAAACAATAAATGCTGGAGAGGGTGTGGAATAAAAAGAAACCCTCTTGCACTGTTGGTGGGATTCTAAATTGATATAGGCACTATGGAGATAAGTATGGAGGTTCTTTTAAAAACTACAAATTGAATGACCATACGACCTAATAATCCCACTACTGGGCATATACCCTGAGAAAACATAATTCAAAAGGAGTCACGTACCACAATGTTCATTGCAGCTCTATTTACAATAGCCAGGACATGGAAGCAACCTAAGTGTCCATCGACAGATGAATGGATAAAGAAGATGTGGCACATATATACAATGGAATATTACTCAACCATAAAAAGAAATGAAATTGGGTTATTTGTAGTGAGGTGGATGGACCTAGAGTGTGTCATACAGAGTGAAGTAAGTCAGAAAGAGAAAAACAAATACCGTATGCTAACACATATATCTGGAATCTAAAAGAAAAAAAATGGTTCTGAAGAACCTAGGGGCAGGAGAGGAATAAAGATACAGATATAGAGAATGGACTTGAGGACACGGGAAGTGGGAAGGGTA
The DNA here is from genome assembly GCF_963924675.1 of Phocoena phocoena. Taxonomy (NCBI): domain Eukaryota; kingdom Metazoa; phylum Chordata; class Mammalia; order Artiodactyla; family Phocoenidae; genus Phocoena; species Phocoena phocoena. The sequence goes on from NC_089236.1 coordinate 73,111,441, forward strand.
AGCTGGGACGATGTGAGAGAGTGGCATCGGCATATATACACTGCCAAAAATAAAATAGATAGCTAGTGGGAAGCAGCTGTATAGCACAGGGAGATCCGCTAGGTGCTTTGTGACCACCTAGAGGGGTGGGATAGGGAAGGTGGGAGGGAGATGCAAGAGAGGGGAGATATGGGGATATATGTATATGTATAGCTGATTCACTTTGTTATACAGCAGAAACTAACACACCATTGAAAAGCAATTATACTCCAATAAAAATATTTTTAAAAAACGACCCTATTTCCAATTAAGATCACTTTCATAAATACTGGGAGTTTAGGATTTGAATCTATCCTTTAGGGGAAATGCAGTTCAACCCACAGCACACTGAAAGCTTTTAATTTCTACTTTATTCCTATGTTTTCTGATATTTTGAAATTCTGTATCCTAGTATGTTTTTCTGCATAATTTTATTCAGTAACCTTTATGTAATTTGAAAAGGTCTATGCCATTTTAAATATGAGAAATTCTCTCATATTTCTTTGATAATTTCTTCTATTCCATTTTTACTGTTTCTTCCTTCTGGAACTCACATTAATTGGATCATCAATTTCTCTGCTTTATGAGTTATTTCATTTGTCTTTTTTCCTCATATTTTATGCATCCTTTTTATTGAACAAATCAAAGACTATCTCTAAACTCTATATTCTAGAATGTGTCGTGAAATTTTGTTTATGTTTATCTTTAGTTTTCAAGAGATCTTGTTTTTCTCTTTTTTGATACCACTCTGATTTTAATTTATGAATATGTGATCTCCACATTTTCCATCGAAAATACTATTTTGAACACTTTTTGCTTTCATTTTTGTATCTTTTTCTTAATTATATCACTAGAAATTTATTGTTTTCCTAAGACTTATGTCTCCCTATTGCAGGCTTTCTTTAAAGGAATGCCCTAATTTGTTTTCCTATAGATATTGTTGACTTAAAAAAAACACACAACCTAAAAGTTGACATTTATGTTTTATTTGGTGGATTTTCTCAGGACTTCATACCCAGTGGACAGGACTCTCAGATGGCTCTGAGGGACAGCTCCGAAGAGCTCAGGGAGGAGCCATGATGTATAGGAGTTGATGTAACAAAAACCCGCGCAGTCCAAACATCAAAAGATTACAGTTAATTAAAGAAAACCAGACATCTCAAGATAATGAATTTAGCACTTTCCTATGTAGGGAAAGATGCAAAATCTGGGCTTATCGAAATCATTCCTTTGATATGCACCTCAGCTGTCTAGGGTTAGTATCCCATGCTTTCTCATCCTGAGTCCCTTTAGGGCTCACCTTTTTGGGGGAACTGTAGTGGCTGGTGGCTTGATGGCCACAACATCCTTTGTTCACTGATATGGCAGGTGGCATTCTTAGCTCACAACATTTTAAAATGTGGCCACAGAATATTGTAAGCTAGTAACTCAGTGAAGGTGGACAAGGTACATCATTGAACAGAACCAGACATTCTGCTGGAGACTACTCATATGCAAGAATAGAAAAGCTAGGCTTCCCTGGTGGCGCAGTGGTTGAGAGTCCGCCTGCCGAGGCAGGGGACGCGGGTTCGTGCCCCGGTCCAGGAGGATCCCACATGCCGCGGAGCGGCTGGGCCCGTGAGCCATGGCCGCTGAACCTGCGCGTCCGGAGCCTGTGCTCCGCGATGGGAGAGGCCACAACAGTGAGAGGCCCGCGTACCGGAAAAAAAAAAAAAAAAAAGAATAGAAAAGCTTTATTGTGGGGTGTCCAGCTAGGTATTGTAATTGTCTTTTGACATTTTCTTCAATTTCTTTCCAAAGCAAACCTCCCTTTTAGCCTTGGGTGTGATCACCTGGCTCTACTACTTCAGCTTAGTATTGAGAAAATGTGATCTGGTTTGAGATACTAAATGTTCTCCACACGATCCTTCATTTGCATCTTATATATGGAAGCCACACCTCACTGAGGTTCTGGCACCTTGCTGAGAGATTGGATCATATTAAGATCAGCTTACCCTCATTAATCAATGATTACCGCTCAGCTTGCCTTCTTACTAAAATTTTGGAAATTTCTTTTCTGCTGAAGTCTGCCCTGTTCTTTTGCTGATATGGGATTATATAAATTTTATTTTATTTTTAAAATTTAAACTTGGTTTCGGGAGGGAACATTATAAATATCTGTGGTAAACTTGCCATATGTCTCCTAAGAAGATTTTTAAAATTTCGAGCCGGATGCCGTCATCTTCCTGAAGAATTATTGTCAGAAATTAGTTTCTGGGTGAAAATATTCGAAGAAGACAGTTACTCAGAAAAAGTAAAAGAAAAACTCTATGATGTCTGTCACCAAGGCAAACAATACTTTCTATGAAACTAAGAAACTATGGTCACAGAACAAAGAAGGAATAAATTTTTCAGAGATGATATTTGTACACAACTATCTCTGGAAGCCAACAATGTAAGTATTTTATTCTACTCTACTTTTTTCTTTATTTTTAAATGTATTCATGTTTTCCCCTTCTCCCCTTTTCCATTTTTTTCTCTATTTTCCCCTATAAGCTGTAGCATCTCACCAACTATTCTCATTTTGTCTTTCATCTTAATTGTCCTTCAATAGGGCCAGAGAACAAATTGCGACTTACTGAGATTTAGTGAAAATAGCCATGTTGGGTTTGGCTCCTCCAACTGGGCTGTCCATGACACTGCCTTGTGCTAACTGGACTAAAAAGAAAATCTGCCTAAAATATTGTCATGACACAGTTTTGTAACATCTAGAAGATGCACATACTTTTTAATAAATATACAACAATTATTTGATTGATTTTATGGGCAGCTAAATTTATAGATTTATAAATCCTAGAGCAAAACCTACATAAAGGAAATACATATGTGTATGGTCTTTGAAATACTATTTGTTCATTATGCTTCAATATCATCTTAATTTTTGCTTTCCAGTTTTATTATTACACCATTTAAGAAATTTTATGTTTATGATCTGTATGTTTACTTGTGAGATACCTCAAATATTGCTTGGGGGTTGTGTTAGTTGGGGTTTCTCCAGAGAAACAGAACCAATGGGAGATATACAGAAGAGACTTATGATAGGAACTGGCTCACATAATTATGGAGGCTTAGAAGTCCCATGATCTACTCTCTGCAAGCTGGAGAACAAGGAGAGCCAGTGGTGTAATTCAGTCTGAAGACCTGCAAACTGGGAGTCTTATGGTCCCCATCTGAGTCCAGAGGCTCAAGAATCAGGAGCATCAATGTCTGAGGGCAAGAAAAGATGAATGTCTCCACTCAAGCAGAGAGAGTAAATTTACTTTTCCTTTGCCATGTGGTTCTATTCAGGTCCTCAGTGGATTGGACGATCCCTACCCCACTGATGAGGGTGATCTTCTATACTCAGTCTACTGATTCAGATGCTAATCTCTTCCACAACCACCTTAACAAACATGCCCCAAAATAATATTTTATCAGCTATCTGGGCATCCCTTACCTCATCAAATTGATGCATAAAATGAACTATCACAGGGGTTCAGACATAAAATAAATAGATTAAAATGTATTGAATCTTGAAGAAACATTTATTGTATAATGATTAGGGAACACACCCTATTTGAATACTGAGGATAAATTTGCTAATAAGTAATCTCCCTGCATAAATAAGCAACTTAGTAAGGAAGATGGAAATAAACAGACAACATGAATAGTATGTTAATGCCTTCTGAATTTGTATGTACAAATTGCAGGGTTAAATGTGTTCTTCTGAAATAGCCCATCCTCCCTAAATCAAAGGCAAACAGGAATAGAATTGGGGGTGGAGATGGGAGACAGACCATCTCTCGTAACATTCTTCAAAGAAGAACTTAAACTTGCTATATTTAATTTCTCTGTCTGGACACCCTCCCATTTGGCCATTTTTTAAAAAAAAATTTATTGATGTATAGTTGATTTACAATGTTGTGTTAGTTTCTGCTGTACAGCAAACTGAATCAGTTATACATATACATATCCACTCTTTTTTAGATTCTTTTCCCATATAGGTCATTACAGAGTATGGAGAAGAGTTCCCTGTGCTATGCAGTGGGTCCTTATTAGTTATCTATTTTATATATAATAGTGTGTATATGTCAATCCCAATCTCCCAATTTATCCCTCCCCCAACATTCTCCCCTGGTAACCATAAGTTAGTTTTCTACATCTGTGACTCTATTTCTGTTTTGTAAATCAGTTTATTTGTACCATTTTTTTTAGATTCCACATATAAGCAATATCATATGATAATTGTCTTTCTCTGTTTGACTTCATTCAGTAAAACAATCTCTAGGTCCATCCTTGTTGCCGTAAATGGCATTATTTCATTCTTTTTTATGGCTGAGTAATGTTTCATTGTATATATATACCACATCTTCTTTATCCATTCCTCTGTTGATACATTTAGGTTGCTTCCATGGCTTGGCTTTTGTAAATAGTGCTGCAATGAACATTGGGGTGCATGTATTGTTTTGAATTATGGTTTTCTCTGGATATATACCCAGGAGTGGGATTGCAGGATCATTTTTAGTTTTTTAAGGAACTTCCATACTGTTCTCCATGGTGGCTGCATCAATTTACATTCCCACCAACAGTGCAAGAGGGTTCCCTTTTCTCCACACCCTCTCCAGCATTTATTGTTTGTAGACTTTTTTTTTTAGCAAATATGTATTCTTTATATTCTTCTTTTTTTTTTTTACATCTTTATTGGAGTATAATTGCTTTACAATGGTGTGTTAGTTTCTGCTTTATAACAAAGTGAATCAGTTATACATATACAAATGTTCCCATATGTCTTCCCTCTTGCGTCTCCCCCCCTCCCACCCTCCCTATCCCACCCTTCCAGGCGGTCACAAAGCACCGAGCTGATCTCCCTGTGCTATGCGGCTGCTTCCCACTAGCTATCTACCTTACGTTTGCTGGTGTATATATGTCCATGCCTCTCTCTCACTTTGTCACAGCTTACCCTTCCCCCACCCCATATCCTCAAGTCCATTCTCTAGTAGGTCTGTGTCTTTATTCCTGTCTTATCCCTAGGTTCTTCATGACATTTTTTTCTTAAATTCCATATATATGTGTTAGCATATGGTATTTGTCTTTCTCTTTCTGACTTACTTCACTCTGTATGACAGTCTCTAGGTCCATCCACCTCACTACAAATAACTCAATTTCGTTTCTTTTCATGGCTGAGTAATATTCCATTGTATATATGTGCCACATCTTTATCCATTCATCCCGTGATGGACATTTAGGTTGTTTCCATCTCCGGGCTATTGTAAATAGAGCTGCAATGAACATTTTGGTACATGACTCTTTTTGAATTATGGTTTTCTCAGGGTATATGCCCAGTAGTGGGATTGCTGGGTCATATGGTAGTTCTATTGTGATAGATTTGTGACCCAAGATATGATCTATCCTGGAGAATGTTCCATGAGCACTTGAGAAAAATGTGTATTCTGTTGTTTTTGGATGGAATGTCCTATAAATATTAATTAAGGCCATCTTGTTTAATGTATCATTTAAAGCTTGTGTTTCCTTATTTATTTTCATTTTGGATGATCTGTCCATGGGTGAAAGTGGGGTGTTAAAGTCCCCTACTATGAATGTGTTACTGTTGATTTCCCCTTTTTTGGCTGTTAGTATTTGCCTTATGTATTGAGGTGCTCCTATGTTGGGTGCATAAATATTTACAATTGTTATATCTTCTTCTTGGATCAATCCCTTGATCATTATGTAGTGTCTTTCTTTGTCTCTTCTAATAGTCTTTATTTTAAAGTCTATTTTGTCTGATATGAGAATTGCTACTCCAGCTTTCTTTTGGTTTCTATTTGCATGGAATATCTTTTTACATCCCCTTTCTTTGTCTATATGTGTCTCTGGGTCTGAAATGGGTCTCTTGTAGACAGCAAAAATATGGGTCTTGTTTTTGTATCCATTCAGCCAATCTGTGTCTTTTGGTGGGAGCATTTAGTCCATTTACATTTTAGGTAATTATCGATATGTATGTTCCTATTCCCATTTTCTTAATTGTTTTGGGTTCGTTATTGTAGGTCTTTTCCTTCTCTTGTGTTTCTTGCCTAGAGAAGTTCCTTTAGCAGTTGTTGTAAAGCTGGTTTGGTGGTGCTGGACTCTCTCAGCTTTTGCTTGTCTGTGAAGGCTTTAATTTCTCCATCAAATCTGAATGGGATCCTTGCTGGGTAGAGTAATCTTGGTTGCAGGTTTTTCTCCTTCATCACTTTAAATATGTCCTGCCAGTCCCTTCTGGCTTGGAGAGTTTCTGCTGAAAGATCAGCTGTTAACCTTATGGGGATTCCCTTGTTTGTTACTTGTTGTTTTTCCCTTGCTGCTTTTAATATGTTTTCTTTGTATTTAATTTTTGACAGTTTGATTAATATGTGTCTTGGCATATTTCTCCTTGGATTTATCCTGTATGGGACTCTCTGTGCTTCCTGGACTTGATTAACTATTTCCGTTCCCATATTAGGGAAGTTTTCAACTATAATCTCTTCAAATATTTTCTCAGTCCCTTTCTTTTTCTCGTCTTCTTCTGGAACCCCTATAATTCGAATGTTGGTGTGGTTAATGTTGTCTCAGATGTCTCTGAGACTGTCCTCCGTTCTTTTCATTCTTTTTTCTTTATTCTGCTCTGCAGTAGTTATTTCCACTATTTTATCTTCCAGGTCACTTATCCATTCTTCTGCCTTAGTTATTCTGCTATTGATCCCATCTGGAGTATTTTTTTTTTTTTTTTTTTTTTTGCAGTATGCGGGCCTCTCACTGTTGTGGCCTCTCCCATTGTGGAGCACAGGCTCTGGATGCGCAGGCTCAGCGGCCATGGCTCACGGGCCCAGCTGCTCCGTGGCACATGGGATCTTCCCGGACCGGGGCACGAACCCTTGTCCCCTGCATCGGCAGGCGGACTCTCAACCACTTTGCCACCAGGGAAGCCCCCATCTAGATTAATTAATAAATTAATTTCATTTATTATGTTGTTCATCATTGTTTGTTTCATCTTTAGTTCCTCTAGGTCCTTGTTAAATGTTTCTTGCATCTTGTCTATTCTATTTCCAAGATTTTGGATCATCTTTACTCTCAGTATTCTGAATTATTTTTCAGGTAGACTGCCTATTTCCTCTTCATTTGTTAGCTCTGGTGGGTTTTTATCTTGCTCCTTCATCTGCTGTGTGTTTTTCTGTCTTCTCATTTTGCTTATCTTACTGTGTTTGGGGTCTCCTTTTTGCAGGCTGCAGGTTCGTATTTCCCATTGTTTTTGGTGTCTGTCCCCAGTGGCTAAGGTTGGTTCAGTGGGTTGTGTATGCTTCCTGGTGGAGGGGACTAGTGCCTGTGTTCTGGTGGATGAGGCTGGATCTTGTCTTTCTGGTGGGCAGGTCCACGTCTGGTGGTGTGTTGTGGGGTGTCTGTGTACTTATTATGATTTTAGGCAGCCTCTCTGCTAATGGATGGGGTTGTGTTCCTGTCTTGCTAGTTGTTTGGTATAGGATGTCCAGCACTGTAGCTTGCTGGTCGTTGAGTGAAACTGGGTGCTGGTGTTGAGATGGAGATCTCTGGGAGTTTTTCGCTGTTGGATATTATGTGGAGCTGGGAGGTCTCTTGTGGACCAGTGTCCTGAAGTTGGCTCTCCCACCTCAGAGACACAGCACTGACTCCTGGCTGCAGCACCAAGAGCCTTTCATCCACACGGCTCAGAATAAAAGGGAGAAAAAGTAGAAAGAAAGAATTAGTAGAAGTAGAAAGAAAGAAAGAAAGAAAGGAGGGAGGGAGGGAGGAAGGAGGGAAGGAAGAAAACAAGAAAGAATATAAAGTAAAATAAAATAAAGTATGATAAAATATAATAAAGTTATTAAAATAAAAAATAATAAAGAGAAAAAAAATTTAAAAAAAACTGGGCAGATAGAACCCTAGGACAAATGGTGGAAGCAAAGCTATACAGACAAAATCTCACAGAGAAGCATACACATACACACTCACAAAAAGAGGAAAAGGGGAAAAAATCATAAATCTTGCTCTCAAAGTCCACCTCCTCAATTTGGGATGATTCATTGTCTATTGAGGTATTCCACAGATGCAGGTACATCAAGTTGATTGTGGAGCTTTAATTCGCTGCTTCTGAGGCTGCTGGGAGAGATTTCCCTTTCTCTTCTTTGTTCGCACAGCTCCCGGGGCTCAGCTTTGGATTTGGCCCCGCCTCTGCGTGTAGGTCGCTGGAGGGCGTCTGTTCTTCGCTCAGACAGGAAGGGGTTAAAGGAGCAGCTGCTTCCGGGACTCTGCCTAACTCAGGCTGCGGGGGAGGGAGGGGCACGGAGTGCGGGGCGGGCCTGCGGTGGCAGAGGCCGGCGTGACGTTACATCAGCCTGAGGCGCGCCGTGCGTTCTCCCGGGGAAGTGGTCCCTGGATCCCGGGACCCTGGCAGTGGCGGGCTGCACAGGCTCCCCGGAAGGGGCGTGTGGAGAGTGACCTGTGCTCGCACACAGGCTTCTTGGTGGCGGCAGCGGCAGCCTTAGCGTCTCATGCCCGTCTCTGGGGTCAGCGCTGTTAGCCGCGGCTCGCGCCCGTCTCTGGAGCTCCTTTAAGCAGCGCTCTCAATCCCCTCTCCTCGCGCACCAGGAAACAAAGAGGGAAGAAAAAGTCTCTTGCCTCTTCGGCAGGTCCAGACGTTTTCCCGGACTCCCTCCCGGCTAGCCGTGGCGCAGTAACCCCCTGCAGGCTGTGTTCACGCCGCCAACCCCAGTCCGCTTCCTGCGCTCCGACCGAAGCCCGAGCCTCAGCTCCCAGCCCCGCCCGCCCCGGCGGGGGAGCAGACAAGCCTCTCGGTCTGGTGAGTGCCGGTCGGCCCTGATCCTCTGTGCTTGAATCTCTCCGCTTTGCCCCCCGCACCCCTGTGGCTGTGCTCTCCTCCGCGGCTCCGAAGCTTCCCCCTCCGCCGCCCGCAGTCTCCGCCCGCAAAGGGGCTTCCTAGCGTGTGGAAACGTTTCATCCTTCACGGCTCCCTCCCGCTGGTGCAGGTACCGTACCTATTCTTTTGTTTCTGTTTATCCTTTTTTCTTTTGCCGTACCCAGGTACGTGGGGGGTTTCTTGCCTTTTGGGAGGTCTGAGGTCTTCTGCCAGCGTTCAGTAGGTGTTCTGTAGGAGTTGTTCCACGTGTAGATGTATTTCTGGTGTATCTGTGGGGAGGAAGGTGATCTCCGCGTCTTACTCTTCCGCCGTCTTCCCAGAAGCCCCTTTGTTGACTTTTTGTTGATGGCCATTCTGACCGGTGTGAGGTGATACCTCACTGTAGTTTTGAGTTGCATGTCTGTAATGATTAGTGATGCTGAGCATCCTTTCATGTGTTTTTTTGCCATCTGTACGTCTTCTTTGGAGAACCAGCCCAACCCTACTCACTATTCATGGATTGGCTCAATTGCCTTCCTTCCAGGAACCACCATCATTGTTACCATCACCAACACCATTACCCACATCGTCACAAAAACACCTCTGTCACCACAAACAATGCTGCACCCTCCTCCCTCAGGCTTGAAAAAGTATGCTTTCTATTCTGTTATAAAAGTGGACAATTTTCTTCTATATGTAAAACATAGAAGTTTTTAGTCTTTATTTCTTTATACTACAATGGACATTTTGTATCATTGTATTCCAGGCAAGCCATAGTGCATGGTAGGCATACAGAGTATAGTTTTCCATAATAGTATCTTCCTATTTATAAAAAATAAACCTTCACAAAGAGGTGAAAAACTCATTTGGCAATTAGTATGATGCAGGTTGGAATGAAATATACACATCTTACTGTCCCTGTGTCTGCTTTAGATTATAATTTATACATGGCCTTGGTTTCATAGTAAGGTTGGAATATTAGCCTACTAGTATCATATATATCCTCTCATACTAACTCATTATAAGAATAATGAGTTCTTATTAAATGATTAGTGGTAGTGAATGTTACAGTAGCACTGTGGAAGTGGGGAGATTGGGAAACTTTTGATGCATAACTAAGATTTTATTTTATTTTATTTCATTTTATTTTAGCATTGAAGAAACTAAATCAGCAGTGTAAAAATAGTGCCTCTGAATATAGGCCTCACTCTCTAGGAAAACATTTCTTATTGAAACACACACAAATATAGTGTATAGTCATTTGCTTATAGTAAAATCACTCTCAGTTGTTTGCATAGGACTTATAATTTTCTGGATTTGAGATATAATGAGGAAACTTGGCAATGGTCAAATACTGTGAGACTTACTGTGCCTTATATATGTTAACTTTCATAGTTTCATCTATAAGCAATGTGCACGACTAAAGCAACTAAAGGGTGATATAAATGTATGTAATTTAGACAGAATAGTGCATGTTGCTAGAGAAATCCTGCAGGTGCAAAGAATTTAAGCAGGAACTTTGGAGGAAAACTAATAGTTGGATTTTTCAAATCCTTTTGGAAACAGTTGTGGAAAGAAATATTGGGACTTTTAATGAAACAGTATGAGTGTACATGAGAGTCCCAGCAGTCTGAGATGATGGTAGATTACTTCCCCCTCAGCAAAGAAAAATGCAGGAGCAGACACTTTCTGTAACCCACCCACTGAGCTGGCAGTGCCCAAGACTCCCAGTAACCTCTGTTTGACTTGTCACTTGCAAGACAAATTTGCTCATATTTTATGACTGTCAGAATCCCTTTTCGGCAACTGTATCAGTAATTAGCTATGTCTTGTTAGCGCTCAAGGCATGTGTATCTGTCACATTGATAAAAAGTCTAGTTTTTCTTTTTTTTTTTTAATATCAACTAACATGTTAGCCTCTCAGCATTATAATGCCAACGAAGGGCCACAATATTGATCAAACCCTCATTGATGACCTTTACAAATACTTAGGTTATTCAAGAAAACAAGAACCAGTGTGCTGTGCCACCCGAAGGACTATTACAATTTGAGAAGAAAGTAAACTCGGTAGTTAATATTTCAGATCATTGGGGAGCATTTTCATAAATTCTTTGGCTAACTTTTCTAATAGAGTCAAGCAATGTGAACTGTCTTCTGTAGAGTTTCCTTTGAAATTTTAGTCAATTAAATGTATTCATACGTTGTTTATTATAAAAAACTAAGAGGTAATTACACTAGTTTCAGTCCCACTCAGGGGAGGGGGAGTCAGTTCAGATGTTTGTATGTAGCCCAAGTAAAAAAAGCAGACATAGAATTACACAGATCAGAGATTTTCAACATTGGATCATCAACAAAATCAAATGCAGTGTTGTCTTTTTTAAATAAAAATTCTTAGGCCCAAACTGAATGAAACAAAATACCTTAAGAGAAAATATACCCTAAAAAAGTTGAAAAAGCAAGAAATAGTCTTGGGTGAAGTGTTTGGAAAAAATATATAAGGTGATATTATCATTAACAGTTCAGCAATATTTAATTAAAACATAAAGACACAATTAAGCTGCTACAAATCAATGAGACTAATATTAAAAATCAACATGATATATGAACAGGAAATGAACAAGAACTATTAATGGCCAATAAATATATAAAATTATATTGAACGTCTTTTGTGATCAAGATAAATCAAAACAAAATAACAATGGAATTTTCCCTTTTCCCATCAGATTTATAAAATTAAGTAAAATTTTAAAACATTGCCAGTAACTCTGGCCATGGTTCATGGAATTTAACAGCATCATCAACTATTGGTGAGATTGTTCGCTTTGTCAGCTTTGAGGAGAGACATAAAAGTATCCACCAGCAAATATGGTATCATCATAAAACAAACATGTCTCCCACGTCTTCTACTGTGCCTGGTACTCCTAGAATAGTGACTGACACTTACTAGCACATGGTTGATTCTCAGATGTAATCTGTTCAATCAGATATTAACTATGCACATTCTCTACCCCAGGTATCTCACATCTAAAATCACATAACACGAATGGCTAAAAGTGCACTAGGATGTTCGTTGCAACAGTGCTCTTTGAAAAGAAAGACAAATTTAAATGTGAATCAATGAAAAAGAACAAGAAAGAACTAAACCTCATATGCTTTGGTTATACCTAGGTTATTAAGTTAAAGTTAACAGAACAAAGCAAATTGTATATTTGTGTATAGTGTATGGATTCTCTAGAATGTTTAGCTAGGTAGGAAAATAGCTAGGAGTTGGACAGATCTGTGGATGTATTTTAGAATTTGGGGAGAATATCTAAACTCAGACACAGAATACCAGTCCGATGAAAATACGTGAATGAATGATTAAATTCAGGAAACCTAGGAAAAGAAACATAATTATAATAATAACACATTACTTTACTTGGCAGTGCAAATATTCAAGTAGTTATAGTATGTAAATATTTGCTATTTATATATTTTTAAAATGTCTTTAAAATGGGTTGTTTTAGGCAGGATGTGGGGAATTTAGAAAAAATGAGCCCTCAGCCACTGTGACAGGTGGTTAAAAGGTCTTGTCTATAATTAATTGTATCAAGAAATTGCTACCTAAGTATATTATTAAGAAAAATGCAAGTAAATAGCAAAAGAAGTGTCTAAAAGAAGAGAAAGGCTCAGAACAGAAAGAATAGCCTAGACAGGTGTTAGAGAAAGAGGGTGCAAATTTAAACCTTTAGCACAACCAATTTTTAGATTCTTTTCAGTTTGAAAATAAGTACAATTTGTGTTTCTGTAGTTTTTTCCTTTGCTTTTTTTTGTGTGTGTGCGGGGGGCTAGGGGCTAGGTGAAAGATTTTTAATATTTCATTAGAAGGTTTGGTAAAATTATTCAACTACCTGTCCTGCATCTTCATTATTTTTTCTATGACTTTTACACATGAAAAGAGAAGTTTGTTGTTGTATAAGCATGTCGAGGGGCATATGAAAGAAAAGATTATAGAAAAGGGGGTAAATACCATTGTGGTATAGGAGGGAATAACACACAGTGAATAATTTGTCTCTTTTGAAGTCAGGAAAATATCATTTTTAATGCCTGAGCAGTGTTACATATAATATATTTTAGATATGATTTGAGAAAATAAACTGTTCAATTTTGCCCATGAATTTTATTCTCTTATCATATCAAAATATATGCTAGCAATAAGTTCACATTCTCTTATTATTTGAAAAGAAACAAACTATTTCCTCTAGTTCAGCACACAGTAAGAAAGCTTTCTGTGCCAAGATAGCTTTTACTTAAGGTAAATTACACTTTCAGCCAGAATACATTAAATATCTAGCATCAAGTAATGTTATTTTTAGCACATATATTATGAATAATTTCTTATGAGCTCTACAAACTTAGATGATTTTATTAATCAACTTGAACCTCAATTAAATGTTGATAAAATTGGAATTATACAAGGAAAATTTGAATTGATCATTTAAACTTATTACTTCATCATAAATTAGCATGCAATGGTCTCTAGATACATAAAGTATAATGTCACTAGTTCATTAGAAATACAAAAAAAAATGTGATTTGGCTTTAATAACTGACTAGTTATAACTATTTTCAAATGCAGTCTAAAATCATTGTTTTCCTTTGCCTGGTAATAGTAGACAAAAATTTCTTAAACATATATTTTCTAAGATATTTGTACAATACTAATTTTTCTTTTTGTTTCAAATGAAAGAAACCAAAGAGGCAATCCCACTGAAATCATCATCAATTCACACTGACATGATGGCCTCAACATTAGCTATGCCATATGTTTGGCTGTAAAATGGAGTAATTAGTGTGTGCCTCCTGGACAGTAGCTTGCTAATTTACTATGAACATGTTAATACACATTAACAGGAAATAACAGAAATCTGCAAATATATGTATCCGTTTTTTTTTAAATGAGCATATTCATCACTCCTCCTGGCTTTCTCATGCCCCTTTGTGAGTCTCCTTCCCACAGTTGCCCCTGCCTCCTGGCCATCCTCAGGCAATGCAGTGATTTGCATTCTTTCACTTTAGGTAGCTTGTATTTTCTAAACTTTTATTGAAATGAAACCACACAGTATGCTTTCTTCTTTTTGGCTTCTTTCTCTCAGCATAATTATTTTGAGACTTGCCCTTGTTGTGTGTATCAGCAGTGACCTTTTTATTGCTGAGTAGTACTCCACCATACTATGAATTTTTCAATTCACCTAATAATGGTTGTTAGGGATGATACTAAAACATCTAGGAACATTCGTAAACAAGTCTTTATATCGATGTAAGTTGCCATTTATCGTGGACAACAAAATGCTGGAAATGCTGGAAATGAAATGCTTGCATCAAATGTCAGGAGGATGCTAAACTTATTAAAAAAATTTTAAAACTACCAAACTATATCCCTTAGTGTACCATTTTTATATTCCCATCAGCATTGTATGAATGTTCTAGTTACTCAACAGCATGACAAAAACTTAAGATGGTCAGACTTTTAAATTTCAAGACATTCTAATAGGTGGATATCTCATTGTAGGTTTAATATATTTGCAAACAACTAATGATATTGAGCATCTTATCATATGCTTATCTACTCGGGTTAAATATGTGTTCAATCCTTCTTCCATGTTTAATTGGATTTCTTGTTTAATGATTGGGCTTGTGAGTTTTTTATATACTGTGTGTGTATAAATTGTAAATATTTTATCCTAGTAAATAACTAGTCTCTTCAGTTTCTTAAGACTGTCTTTCAAAAAAGCAGTTCTTAATTTTGATGAAATTCAACATAAATAAAACTAATTAAATATGACGTGCATACTTTTAAATAAAGGAGGTCCCTGACTTATGGTGGTTTGTTTGACTTAGGATTTTTTCCACTTTACAATAGTACAAAAGCCATATGCACTCAGTAGAACTGTACTTTGAATTCCAAATTTGATCTTTTCCTGGGCTAGTGATATACGGTAACAGCTATATTCTAGTCCATACAGCCATTCTGTTTTTCACTTATATATGTTTTTTACTTTATATATATATATATATATATATATATATATAGTATCATAGTCAGTAAATTACATAAGGTATTCAACAGTTTATTATAAAATTGGCTTGTGTTAGATGATTTTGCCCCCCTATAGGCTCATGTAATTGTTGTGAGCACATTTAAGTTAGGCTAGGCTAAGCCATGATGTTGAGTAGATTAGGTATATTAAATACATTGTCTACGTACTATGGATTTATCAGGACTTAACCTCATCTAAATTTGAAGAAGATCTGTATATTCACACTTATTTTATATCCTAGAATACAGTTTATCTTGGGACATATGCTCTTCATTAGCTTGAAAAAAATGTGTAAATCTAATGTGTTCTGGTAGCTTCTTCTATAAATGTGAATTAGGCCAAATTGGTTAAGAGTATTTTAAGACTTTTATATTTTAAATTGTTTATCATTTGCTTATTCTATCAATTATTGAGTCTTAAAATCTTTAATAACTGTAAATTTGTTTACTTCATTTATTTGATCACTTTTTGCCTCATATATTTTTATTAGCTTTAGTAAGGTATAATTCACATGTAAAATTTACCTATTCAAAATGTAAAGTGCAATGTTTTTAGTGTATTCCTAGAGGTGTGCAACTATTATCACATTCTAATTTTAGAATATTTTTCTCACTACAAAAGAAACAATGTAGACATTAACAATCACTCCACACTGCCCACCCTGATCCCCAAAACTGCTAATTTGTCATTCTTTCTCTATTAGCATATAGGGACATTTTATAAAAATGGATCACACAATATATGGTCTTCGAGATTGCCTTATCTCACTTTGCGAGATATTCTTGAAGTTCATCCATGTTATAGCATGCATCTGTACTTCATTCTTTTTTATTATTAAATAATATTCTATGATATGGATACTTTACATTTATCCATTCGTTAGTTAATGGATATTAAAGTTCTTTCCACTTTGAGGCTATTTTGAATAATGTCGCTATGGATATCCTTGTATAAGTTTTTGTGTGGGCATATATTTTTTATTGATAGATACCAAGGGATGGAATTGCTGGGTTGTATGGCAACTATGTTTGCCATTTTGAGGAACTGCTAGATGTTTTCCAAAGTAGTTTCAGAATTTTATGTTCTTGACAGCATTATATAAGGTTTCTAATTTCTCCACATCTTAGTCAACACTTGTTATAGTCCATCTTTTAAAAAAAATATTTATTTATTTACTTATTTTTGGCTGCAACAGGTCTTAGTTGTGGCGCATGGGCTTCTCTCTGGTTGTGGCGCAGGTGGGCTCTGTAGCTGCGGCACAGGCTTAGTTGCCCCGCGGCATGTGGGATCTTAGTTCCCCAACCAGGCATTGAACCTACATCCCCAGCATTGGAAGGTAGATTCTTAACCACTGGACCACCAGGGAAACCTGCACCTTTTTTTTGTAGTTATCCTATTGTATGTGAAGTGAGATCTTATTGTGGTTTTGATTTACATTTCTGTAATATCTAATGATGTTGAGCATATTTTCCCGTGTCTGACAGTCATTTGTATATGTTCTTTGGAGAAATACCCAGGGAAATTGTTTACCTTATTTAAATTGGGTTATTTTGTGCTTTTCTTTCTTTCTTTCTTCCTTCCTTCCTTCCTTCCTTCCTTCCTTCCTTCCTTCCTTCCTTTCTTTCTTTGTTTCTTTCTCTCTTTCCTTTCTTTTACTGAGCTCCAAAATTTTTTATATATTCTGGATACAAGTCCCTTATCAGATACATGATTTGGAAATGTTTTCCATTCTAATTCGTGTATTGTCACTTTCTTGATGTTTTAATTCCTAATACAGAAGTTCTTAGTTTTGATGAAGTTCAGATTTTTATTTTATCTTTAGTTGTTTGTGCCTTTGGCATCCTAAGAAAGCATTGCCTAACCAATGTCAAGAATATTTGCTTCCATGTTTTCTGCTAAGAGTACTTGAGTTTTAATTCACACATTTAGATCTTTTAAATGAATTTTGAGTCAAATTTGTTTGTTACATAACTTAGAGATCAAACTTCATTCTTTTGCATGTGAATATCCAGTTGTCTGGCACCATTTTTGGAAAAGTTTATTCTTTCTTAATTGGATTTTCCTAGTACCCTTGTCAAAATCAATTGACCATAGACACAATGTTTTATTACAAGACTCTCAATTCTTCTTCACTGATCTGTATGCTTAGCATTATACCAATACCATATAGTTTTGATTATTGCAGGTTTATATTCTGTTTAAAATCAAGAAATCTAAAACCTGAAAATTTGTTCTTTTTCTTTAAGAATTATTTTGCTATTCAGGGTCCCTAGTAATTTCATATAAATTTTAGGATTAACAAGTAAATTTCTGCAAAAGAACAAGCTGGGATTTTGAAAGGGATTGTGTTTAATTTATAGATCGATTTCGGGAGCATTGTCATCTTGACAATATTAAGTCTTCCTATCCATGTACATTAAATACCTTTCTATAGATTGAGATATTATTTAATATCTTTCAATAATATCTTACAGTTTCTAATATACAAGACTTGTACTTTTTTTGTTAAATTTATTCCCATGCATTTTATTCTTTATAGTGTTATAATAAATGAAATGATTTTCTTAGTTTTGTTTTCAGATAGTTTATATGCAGTGTATAGAAATACAATTGATTTTTTAAAATGTTAATCTTACATTCTGAAAACTTCCTGAACTCAACTATTAAGGTATAATAGTTTTTAATGGATTCCTTAAGATTATCTTTATACAAGGTTACATATCCTGTGCCAATACTGATAATTTTACTTATTTTTTTCTCAATCTGAATGATTCCTACTTCTTTTTTAGCTTAACTTCCCTGACTAGAACCTCCAGTGCAATGCTGAATTGCAGTGTTGAGAGTGGACATCCTTGTCTTATTTCGATCTTAGTGGGAAAGCTTTCATATTTTTACCATTAAGTATGTGGGTTTTTCATTATATTCTTTTTGCTATGGAGGTAGAATAACCCCACATACAAAGTTTTGGTTTTAGCTTTTCAAAAACATGATATCCTGCAATAATAAGAATTAGCCATTTAAAGAAATTATATATATATATATATTATATATATCCTATATAAAACATATATGTACATTATATATATTATAAAAATAGTAAGGAAAGACAAACTTAATTTTTGAAGCTTATAGAAATAACATTATTAAGTAGCTGCATAATTTATTGAATCGCGTAATAAGTGGCTTCAAAATAAATCAAAATAAAATCTGTATTTAAAAATAAAGTATTATAATGAAGATCAAATCTAAAACTCAAGTGTAAATGCAAGGGGTTAGGAATAGCCATAGAAATCTTGAAGAGAACAAAAAAGCTGTAGTATGTACATTTCCAGATACTAAAAATTATTATAAATCTATAATAATTAAGATAATGTGGTATTGTAACATGAATAGAAAAAATGGTCTATGGACTAGAATAGAGGCCAGAACCAAACCTATTCATATATAATATTTATAAATATTTGCCTGGGTTTTATCTAAGATAACACTTCAATACAGTGGACATAATATGATCTTTAATATAAATGATATTGAGTCAATCAGATATACCTCAATCACACACACAAAATTATTTCCAGATGGCATAAAGATATTCATGTGAAAGGTAACCTAAAAACATAAAAATGTGAAACATCTTTTAGTCCCAAAGTTGGCAAAAATTTCTTCAATAGGAGCTCAAAATCACTCCTGAAAAAGCAACCCACAGTGAGGGAAAATATTTCCAGTGCATTCCTTCAACAAATGCATATATCTAGAATATTAAAAAAATTCAAATACAAATCAATAAGAAAAAGGCAGACAACCTAACAGAAAAATATCAAAAGACTTCAGCAGGCATGTTGCCAAAAATGTAAACACATGATCAATAAATATATGAAAGTATCAATAGATTCTTTGGATTTTTGTACATTTTTATTGAGCCATGATTGGCATACAAAAAGCTTTACATATTTAATGTATACACTTTGACGAGTTTGGAGATCAGTATACATCTGTGAAACCATCACCACCACTATGTCATAAACATATTCCTCGGCTTGCGTTGTATACATATATATAATAGAATAATCAGCCTTCAAAAACGAAGGAAGTCCTGCCATTTGCAACAACATGGATGGATTTGGAGAACATTATACTAAGCAAAATAAGCCAAATACAGAAAGACAAACACTATATGATACTCCTTATATGAGGAATCTAAAATAGTCAAACTCACAGAAGCAGGGAGTGGATTGATGGTTGTCAGAGGCTGGGAGCGGGGAGGGGAAAACAGGGAGGTAATTGTCAAAGTAGATCCTTATTCATCAAGGAAGAGTAAATTAGACTTATAATACAATAATACCATGCACTACTACCAAATGACTTAAAAGAGGAAGCAACAATAAACAAAGCTAAAAATTATAAAATAAAGAATTATACAAAATGTTCGCAAGACTGGGAAAACTGAAAGGTTCTGGCACTGCTGGCAGAAATATTAATTGGTAACAACCCCTTCGAACCACTTTGGAAAATTCTGGTAATGTTGCAAAGCATAGCTTATATTCCAGCAATTCTACTCGTAGATGTAAACCCACAAAAATGCATACATATGTGAACCAAAAGCACACACTAGATAGAATGTTTACAATGACAATATTTGTGACAGCAACAAACTGGAACCTACCCAAATGCCCATGATCAGTATAGAGGTTTATTCACACCATGATATTCTAGATGACAATGTGAATGCACAATGGACAACTGTCCACACCAAGGTGAATGAAACCAGACACAGAGCACACACTGTTTGATTTGATGTACATAAAGAACAAAACCAAACAAAACTACTCTGCTGGTAAATGTCAGGAGGAGGGGTAGGGGAACCGACTGGAAGAGGGCACAAAAGGAATATCTGAGCATTGGACGTGTTCTTGATCTACTGGAGATGGTTATACAGGCGAGATCCCTTTGTGAGCATTCAAGATGCATAATTACAACATGTACTGTTTTCTGTATGCAATTTAATAAAAAAATAAGTACAAGAATAGAGTGTGGCAGGAAAAATGTTACTCTGGATAATGTACAAGACAATAATTCCCCCCCCCCATCATGTTTAATTGCTGAAAAGAATCCTTGATGCTGCGTTTTCCTAGCCCTTTTCTTGGAACTTTCTACTCCTGATATCATTATGCCTCCCAGAGGAAATCTGGCTTGTGGTTCCCTGACTTGCAGTTTTGTGGTTTTAAAGCAATGTCGTCAAATTGTCACTGGGTTGAGTTTGTTTCAAGGCATTCATTTTGAATGAGAAAGAGGATTCTTATGTCAAGTAATACTGTGTTCTCAGAATTCACTAAGAGCTCTTTCGGGGGCAAGGAAGGGAACATTTTGACTTTATGTAGGGCACAGATTGTATCCATCACTCTTTTCTTAAACTCTTAAATTTTTTGTTCTCAAGTTTTAAAAGGAAAAGATGTTAAAAAGTAGATAAGGTGACAAACAAATGAAAATAAGTAAAAGGATAATAAAAAGAAACTTCTGCAAGTGGCATAGAAATGGCTTATCTGATTTACATCTCAGTGAGAGCTGTTAGTTTCTGCATGGCAGGAGAATGAAGCATGAAATTGTTGTTGACTAGGATTAGGGTTAGGATAGAGGCAATTAAAGACTAAAACAGAATTGCTGATGAGAATTCTTCAAGACTGTGTTCCCAGTCCCATAGAATCTCTTAGTGACTCTAGTCTATTTCAGATAGAAGCTGAATCTTGGTATCAGACTCACGGCTGAGTTGGCTGTGTAGGCCACAACTCAGAACAAAACATGCACTCTCTCAAGGATATATTTAATCAACGTGTGGTGGGAGCTTTCTGGATAAGCCTAACTAAGCCAGCTTCTCCATTTGAAAACAGCCTTCTCAATCTAGAGGCATACTGGCATTTGGATGTTAACATTCATGTATGTATTTGTAATAAATGATCTATTTATCCAAAACCCATTATGGAAGCTAGCATTTACTCAAATTACAGTTTTTGTATTCTTGGCAAGGCATCAGTTCTTTTGCTTTTACAAAGAATTATGATTTAGTGTTTAGGAATAGATGAATACCTTCTTGACTTACTGTGTCTGATGAAATAATAGGAAAGAAGAAACCAAATACAGCTAATATATATACATATACAGACAAGAACAACTTAAATTGCTCATAATGTCCATTATTTATCCAAATAGCCCTCATTTTGGAAAGATAAGGAAAGTAATAGGAGCTATTTCCAGACCATATGGAACTGCATAATTTATTGGGGATGTTGCCAGATTCAAGGAAAGTGAGTGTGTTTCACAAGCTGGAGAGTCCCTTTCACAAGTAAGATTACAGAAGGAATATACTCATCTTTATATGGTTCTGAGGGTTTTCACTGGATTTGTATATGATGACAGGACACTATGATGATGACATTTTTTTCAAAGTTTTAAATACATAATGTGGTTCTGACTTTTTATTTCGATTTAAAGTGAAGCTTGTTTTGCCAGACTATGAGATATTTCCATTTGGTTGAGTCAATAAGGACATGACAATTTTTATTTTTGCAAGATGTTGTTTTTCACAATTTCCAAACCTCATTTTCCAAGAGGAGTTGTTTCTTGGATGGGTTGATAGTTAATTCAGTCATGAGCAAAAAAAGTGTTTATTCTGAGACACACCAAAAGCCTTTTGACAGTCTCTGACTTATTTCTTTCATAGGCTTGGTCATTCCTTTCTGCAAGTTGTCATGGACTGAACTGTGTCCCCCCCCCGAATTCATATGTCGAAACCCTAACCCTGCTACCTCAGCATATGACTGTGTTTGGTGATGGGGCCTTTAAAAAAGAAAATTAATTTAAAATGAGGCTGATGGGGTGGGTCCTAATCCCACCTGACTGGCTCCAAAATGTTAAATCCCTTACTCCCCCATCTCTTCTTTTTAGATCTAGAAATGCTCAAAAACATTTTACTGAATGTTTTTCTCCTGAGAACATAATTCTGAAATTCTTCTTTTTATTACATTTTAAGTCCATGGAGTATCATATATTAACAATTCTAGGTACAAACATTATTGTTCTAAGATACTCAAAATTCCATTAAACTAATTTAATTAAAAAACACACATAGCTATACTCAAAAGAGCACTTTCTGTTTGAGTTTTCAAGTAATCAAGAGCCAATTTCTTGACGTTGAAATTATGTTGCATATTTCCACTAAAGATATTTGTGAAAGAAGTTATTATCTTCACTACCACTTGGAGAGAGTACACATGAGAAATATAGACATCCATACTCAACGTTAAAAGAAAATCAGTTTGCCTTTGATTGCATGGTACATTTTTTGTTATTTTATTAGCTGTGATATTACAAAGGATAGCTTTACTAATAACATTGATTTCTCTCAGCTTATTCCTGTAATGGGTTCTGTGATAAAGAGCTTATGGAACTTATCATAAACTCATATTCTTGTTTCTGTTAATACTGTTCTGTATGGCCACTTTATACATTCTATGAATTGGATCTCTTAATGACTCACTGCTTTCTTCGGGTGCATTGTAATGGTATGAATTCCTTGGGCCTCCCTAGCACAGGAGCTATAGCCTGAGGTTCCTGCCTGAGAGAATGAATTCTACCAATTTAACCCCTATGGGAAACAAAGGTGCCAAAATTGAGTGAGTGCATGTCGAATCAATAATCTCCCTCGACTTCAAGATTACATTGATTGCTAAGATTACCTTGTATATTGGCTCCATGCTATAGATTACACCTTTCCCATGCATATACTTCTTATTATAATCACTTTAACTTTTTCAGCATTTCTCTGAAAGCATAATATATAAATAATTAAACTATTCATATCCAAGAAAGTTTTGCAATGATTTTTGAGAATATGTCAATTCGCCACTGATTATGCCACTAATTTTCCCCTTGACTGTATCCTTTAAACAGTATTCTCCCAGGAATTCAGAGGATCCTGATATATGACTACGGATATGACCTGTGGTCATATTTATGTTTTTTGGGCCAGCTCCAGACCTGGAAAACTCAATGATTTGTACGGGACTTTCTGAAAGTGCCTGATTTTAGGTTGAGCGTTGGGAATGGAATAAAGGAATCACATGTAAGGAATTATGTCTAGCACTAACCTGATTCTCATGTGCATTCCTGGCCCATATTTGGTGGTTACACAGTCTCAAAAAAGAAAGTGCTTCTTCTCTCCCAGCTTCCTGGGAAGTAATATCCTAAAGAATGTTGACTTGGCAAATACGTCTTAAATTCTTGGAGTGATTCTGGTACTTGCTCCTCAAGCATCCCTCAAAATAAATACGTACAATCATAAAAACATAAATAATGGTTATAGTAACCATGTGGTTCCTGATGTGAAATGAAGACTCTCCCAATTTAACAGATGATTGCTGTATACTTAATAACACAATTTCCAGCTCTAGAATCCTCCTGATAATGTTCAGAATGGCAAAAGTATTATTCTGGAATTATCCTGGAAAAGGTTGACCTTCATAAACACTCTCTTCTTTGTATGTACATCTCTTTCTTCTTACAGAATACACATTTTAACACTTTGACCCCAAACAAATCAAAGACCTAAAAATCAATTTTAATTTTAAAATTGAAACAAAGCCAGGCAATGAATCAATAGAATATCCAAAGTCCTTTGCATATTTTAAGACAAAAATCAATAATGATGACATATGTGGCTTCAGTTGTTTCATGTATTATTGTTTGTCTTCAAATTTTTACAACAGATGAGATTAAAAGTTTACAGAACATCTATAATCTTCTCTTTGGGGAAAAGAAGACAATACTTCTAGAAAAATAACAATAGCACAAGCTATATTGAAAGCTATATTACAGCATCAAAGGTAAATATTTTTGACCTGTTCCAACTGAGCATGTATTATACCTATAATATGCTCAGTAAAATAACAGATAATCTTAGAATATTATATCTGGCACATGGTAGGTACTAATTATTTATTGAATTACTGAATGAAATGACACACTATTCTTCCACAAGTGGGATTTTTATCTCTGCAAATACCTTTGAAATCTTTGAAATTTAAAGAAATTTAACTTACGGACTTCAAGGCTTAATAGAAGGTATAGTTCCTAGCATTCCACAGCTAAGAAATGGAAGGACGTTCAAAATGTTAACTGAAATCAATAATAACTATCAAAGAGAAGCTTGAAGTATTAGCATTAACTAACTGATCCAGCAAGTTAGATATGCTTAAAAAACTTAAGTAACTTATTAATATGTTTTCTAAAGTGTTATATTTCCAAATGCTCAATCATATTTTGTGACTGAACTATCTTTAGTGTAATTAATAAGAGGGGATAACTGTTCTGTTCACCCACATGTGAATAGTAAATAATGAGAAAGAGATTTTAAAGTTACACTGTAGGCAGCGAGATGGAGATGGCGGAGTAGGAAGACCCCCAACTCAACTTCTCCCACGAACACACCTAAACTACAGCTACACATAGAACAACTCTCTCTGAGAACAACGTGAAGACTAGCACAATAGCTCTTTTACAAGTAAGGATAAAAACAAAATGAACAAAACAAAACAAAAAACATCGGGACAGGTAGGAGGGAAAGAGAAGGGACCTAGTTAGGACCCACGCCCCCAGCAGGCAACCCAAAAGAGGAGGGGTGTGTCACAAACTCAGAGGTCCTCCCTAAGGAGCAAGGGGCTGGAGCCCCACAGCGGGCACCCCACTCTGGAGACCAACACTGGGAAGACAAGCCCCCTTCACTGGTTTTGAAAAAAAATGGGGACTACAACCAGGAAAGCCAGAGGGCTCTAGCAAACTGACACTCAGCACTAAAAGTGTGTACTCTTACTCTCTCCAAGACCCTGCACAGGGGCAGAGGATTGAAGAGCGGTGGGGACTCTAACCAGCCTGCCAAGGTTGCCCTCCATGCCTCCCATCCCACAAACAAGTCCAGCTCCAACATCCCTGCCGACCCAGGGACCCCATGTGTGCCCTCAGAGAAGCCCCAGCCCATGCTGGGCTCTGACTCTAGCGCCTCGGGAACCAGCCACCCCTTCAAGATGGCAGCTTCTGATGTGCCCAGGGAAAAGCTGTGACCTGTGCTGGATTCTGGCTCCAGCGCTCCCACCTCAGGAGATGGCTTCCAGTGCACCCAGGAGAAGCTCTGGCTAGTGCTTGCTTAGCTGCAGCTCTCCTGCTAAAGTTGCCGGGCTCCTATACTAGGACACTAGGATAGATAGGTAGATAGATAGATAGATAGATAGATAGATAGATAGATAGATAGATAGATAGATAGATAGATGATAGATAGATAGATTGACAGACACCTTTCTTTTTCCCACTAATTTTAGCATGCATTAGTGAATCTTTCCTGTAGCTAGAATTACTGAGATTTTTTTTTTCTTTTTCAACATCTTTATTGGAGTATAATTGCTTTACAATGGTGTGTTAGTTTCTGCTGTATAACAAAGTGAATCAGCTATACATATACATATATCCCCATAACCCCTCCCTCTAGCGTCTCCCTCCCACCCTCCCTATCCCACCTCTCTAGGTGATCACAAAGCACCGAGCTGATCTCCCTGCGCTATGCAGCTGCTTCCCACTAGCTATCTATTTAACATTTGGGAGTGGATATATGACCATGCCACTCTCTCACTTCATCCCAGCTTACCCTTCCCCCTCCCTGTGTCCTCAAGTCCATTCTCTATGTCTGGTGATTTTCTAGGTTCTTTTTCCTACTGCATGTGTTAATTGAAATGCTTCCATGAGGAAAGTGGTTTCTTTAATTTTCCATTTATTTATTTACTCAATTTATTTATATCAGCATGGATTTAAGAATATTTATTTTATTTCAAGGGGTGTTAGTCCATGTATATGTTTTTAAAATAGAGATAAGGAATAAAGTTTTATTAACCTCAATGAGAATTTACAATGGCACCCTCATTAGTATATATGCTGAGTAATCTGGGACTTCCCTGGAGGTCCAGTGGTTAAGACTGCACTTCCACTGCAGAGAGAGCAGGTTTGATCCCTGGTGGAAGAACTAAGATCCCGCATGTTGTGCGGTATGGCCAAAAAAAAAAGAGTAATCTGTTGCATAACACAAAGAGAGGTCCTCATCCCAGAAAGTTAAATGAAGACGTTGGCAGAAGCATTATCATGCATTCATTGAATGAGGAAAGAGGCCAACTGGAATGAGTCTAAGAAGCAATAGTAAAAAGGGTTGAAAAGATCATGAGAACCAGTGATTCATATAAGGAATTTTGGTACAAAGCAAGGTAAATGAAAGGAGTAGTTGCTGATGAAGGAGTTAAATAAGGTTCTTTTTTTTTAATTTCCAGCTTTATTGAGATATGATTGACATATGACTTTGTATAGGTTTAAGGTGTGCAATGTCTTGATTTGATACCCATATACTGTATACGACTACCACTATACAGTTAGCTAACACCATCAAGTCACATAACTCCATTTCTTTTTTGTGGTGAGAATACTTAAGATCTACATTTTTAGCAAATTTTAATATATAATATTTGTTAACTATATTCACTATATTAGATCTCCAGAAATTATCCATCTTCTACTTGGAAATGTATACCTTTTGAAAGAAGGTTCTTGATGGTAAAATACTATTTTTGATTAAGTGAAAGTGTGAATGGCTAAATTCATGAGCAAATAAGCACTTAAAAGTATTTTTCCTTTATTCTAATTATATGTGCCAAAGGTTCATTAATAACATCATTAGGGCTTCCCTGGTGACGCAGTGGTTGAGAGTCCGCCTGCCGATGCAGGGGACACGGGTTCGTGCCCCGGTCCGGGAAGATCCCACATGCCGCGGAGCGGCTGGGCCCAGTGAGCCATGGCCGCTGAGCCTTCGCGTCCGGAGCCTGTGCTCCGCAACGGGAGAGGCCACAACAGTGAGAGGCCCGCGCACCGCATAAAAAATAAAAATAAAAAAAATAACATCATTAGGTTCAAGACCTACATTCAAATTTAGTATTTTGATTTTCTCTGATAATCTCTATATTTCAACCTTACTTCTATCTTATTCTCCCACTCTTTTATTAAAAGTTATAATAAAGTAAAGAGAGTGGTTGGTTAGGCATAGAGTGACCTTATGTCTTGAAGTAAGTATACATGGATCCCTTTTTTACTTTCAAAAATGTTCTGGTTTTGACAGTAAGGTCTGTGATACTCTCGTTAGGCAAATGTGATGTGCTGGTAATGTGACTGCTGAAACTGTAAAGTCCAGAGGAGGGAAATTATCGTAGGGATAATTCTTTTCATGTGACTTTTAACCTATGTTGGCTCAGCAGGCGTCATGAAAAATGAATTTAGGTAGCAATAATAAAGCAGTTCTACAGTATAAAATCGAGGTGTCAATTTATCTATACACCATCTTGTTATTAATGCTTTACCTTGCTGATGTCTGAATTGATAAAGTCTTCTTGGTATTTCAGTTACAGCTAATTTATTCGTAGATTGGAAGACTCTATAGATATGTTGCTTTATTTCCTACAGCCTCATAGTAAAGATAATTATTGAAAACATTTTAGTGTAGGGAAAAGGGAACTGGATCAGGAGTGAGAAAATCTGGGTTTGAATCAGAATTCCACTCCTTGGCTAGGAGACCTGGGGCAAGCCACTTGCACTCTGAACCTCAGATTCCTTACCTATGAATGGATGTGCTGTAAATAGATAGCCACTGATCAGGAGTTTTGTAAGTATCTAGATAATAAAAATAATGTTCAAACTATAAATGTAAGATACAAAAATACTCCATACTTATTTCACACCTTCCTCTATTTTAAGGATGTTCACATATGTGTTGTCATTTGATCCCTCAGCAACTTTGTAGATTAGGCAGGGAAGGAAACTTTTGCTGCAAATTTGCTTACAAAAAAGGAAGCAGAGGACACTAGACAGTACAAGCCTTAAGCAAATCAAGTTGAAAAACTATGGCATGCATTAAATATGATTACTTCATGTGTTTGTGTATTACATGGTTCCAGATCCATAAGAGGAGTTTCACATGTACAGACTAATGCTACTGAACACTGTGAAGTCATTATTGGATTAGAATATCAGAGATAAGTAGAAATTTAGAAACCATTTCAAAATCCTCCTTCAAGATGAATGAACTGAGTCATAAAAGAGTTAAGCATTTTTTTAATGTGAGAGTGAAAATATATGAAATAATCTTTGTATTTATTGTGTTCTATTATTTTCTAAGTACTTCATGCAGGTCCATTCATTGTTAATCTACACAATTAACCTCAAGCTAGACATAAGCAAGATTAGATAAGATACTCATAAGTGATGGAGCCAATTTCAGTCTGAATACATGCTCAGATTTGTATCATCCTGCATCACTGTTTTGGTTGTGTCATGATGAAATGTACTTATTAGTAAAAAAATCCAGAATTAGGCCTTTGGTCTCCTGAATAAGTTCGGTCTTCTCTTCCTCTTATGATTTGATCCACTTATAATCAGTTGCTGAGTACCTATTGCAATGTGGAAGGCATTTCTAGGTCTTGAAATATGTAAATATGTTGAAACATAATCATGTGTATACAGACATTAATATAGATGACTGTGAGGGGTAAAGAAAGAGAAACATATAGTTAGTGTTATGGAAGAGATAAGATCAGTATTCAGTTATGATTGAAGAGCAGGGACTTCAAGAAGATGTTACTTACATTGTTTATTTTTTTAGTCTGAAGATAGAGATTTTTCCTAAATTCATTTTTATTGGAGTATAGTTGATTTACATTGTTGTGTTAGTTTCTGCTGTACAGCAAAGGGAATCAGTTGTACATACATGTATCCACTCTTTTTTAGATTCTTTTCCCATATAGGTCATTACAGAGTATTGAGTAGAGTTCCCTGTGCTATACAGTAGGTCCTTATTAGTTATCTATTTTATATATAGTAGTGTGTATATGTCAATCCTGATCTACCATTTATCCTCCTTCCTTCCCCCTTGGTAACCATAAGTTTGTTTTCTACATCTGTGACTGTTTTGTAAATAAGTTCATTGATATCACTTATATGTGGAATCTAAAAAAATGGTGCAAATGAACTTCTTTGCATTGTCTTTAAATTGTATCCCTGGAAACAAGCTAGCATAGTCAAAAATAGAGGTGTGAAAGTAGCATGTGTTCAGAGTCCAGCTATGGCCGGTAAATCAGAGTCAGTGGACAGGACTTCAAGAGATGAGCTTGGAGGAGTGGAACACAGCAGATTGTGGAGGGCATTGTGTGCAATGTTGAGGTGTTTAGGTTTTTTTCTTGAAGTAATGAGGAACTATCATAGGTATATGAGATGCTCAAGCAAGGAAATGACACGATTCAATTATTAGAAGTTTTACAAATATATTTAAAATTACATGGAAGATACGTCAAATGTGGAAAGTCTCATATTTTTCAATGCCAAGAACCATTAAATGAATAATTAAAGAAAATCTATTTCTTTAACTTTCCTATTAAATTTTTAAAAGTGAGAACTCATTTAGTTTGTAAGATTTTGATGATTTAATCTCATTTCTTTATTCATAAATTATGTCTTTACGTACAGTCGGGAGCAAATCAATATTTTCCAAAGCTTATGGTGCCAACATACTTTAGTGAAAGGAGGTGGGTCGCTTAATTTATGAAACTGAAACACAGTAAAATATGAAATCATTTCTTAAAATATTCTTCTATTCATGTCTATGTTTATTTATGAATTAACAAATTTGCCAAGAAAAAAAATTATTGTATAGAAAAGCTTGTTTATTTTTCACTTGCATTCTAGGGGAAAATATTTTGCATATATCTGAGGTGTATCTTAGTATTTCATCATTTTTACACCTAAGTTTATTTACCTCTGTTATTTCTCAAACAAATCAAGACTACTAAAAGTCCCATAATTTTGTGTTAGGTCTGTAAAATGAACGGATTTTGTGAAAATCACATAAATCTAATTAATGCAAGTGATAAGCAGTGTCTACATTTTAAAATCATTGAAATAGTAGTGAGTATTCTCACATAAGGATACTTAGTTATTAAATCTTAATTTTAAGGCAACGTAGGCACTTATAGATATAACTTGACTTTAAGGTTGATGGGTAAAATTTTCAAATTAAAATACGTTTAGCCATAAATGATCCATTACCTCAAAACGCATGATTATTACCTATCAATATACATAGTCATTTGATTTTCCACTATCATTAAATAAAAATAAATTTGACAGATTAGTTAAGTAAACTTTCCTGAAAAGAATTTTTTTCTACTCAGTTATTTTTTGGTGACTATTCATAGACCTTTCTTCTTTTTTCCATGGTGTCTTTCTTCTCTAAAATCCACAATGTGATGGAATTACATTTTACCCATAATTTCTTCTCATAGATATAGCTTTGCAATTTTGCTATCCTTTAAGGATTTTTGTTTATGTATACTCCATCCATCCATTTACTCATTAAAATTTATATTGAGCACCTTGCTAGGGTTTAGGAATATAAAGACCAAGAAGTTCATAGTTTTGTTCCTGGAGGGAGAACCAACAAAGGAATGTGTTATAAAATCCAGCCTGATGAGTGTTGGTAGAGAGGGAGCAGAGAACACACAATTGACATATTTCTTAAAATTTTTATTAGAGTATAGTTGCTTTACAATGTTGTGTTAGTTTCTACTGTACAGAAAAGTGAATCAGCTATACATATACATATATCCTCTCTTTTCTGGATTTCCTTCCCATTTAGGTCACCACAGAGCATTGAGTAGAGTTCCCTGTGCTATACAGTAGATTCTCATTTGTTATCTGTTTTATACATAGTATCAATAGTGTATATATGTCAATCCCAATCCTCCATTTCATCCCACCACCCTTCCATTCCCCACTGGTATCCATACATTTGTTCGCTACGTCTGTGTCTCTATTTCTGCTTTGCAAGTGAGATCATCTATACCATTTTTCTAGATTCCACATATATGCATTAATATATGATATTTGTTTTTTTCTTTCTGACTTACTTCACTCTGTATGACAGTCCCTAGGTCCATCCATATCTCTGCAAATGGCACTATTTCGTTCCTTTCTATGACTGAGTAATATTCCATTGTATATATGTACCACATCTTCTTATCCATTCATCTGTCGAAGGACAATTGACTTTTGACCTGATCCTTTTACAGGTGCAAATCGCTTCCTCACTTTACTACCTTCATAGACCTCAAGCAATTGCTCAGTAATGCTTAGCACACATCTCTTGCACTATAACATTTTGTCTATAAATACTCCGAAAAACCGGGACATGTCTTGGGTATATCCATATGCAAAAGCTTCTTCCTATTCTGCAGCATAATTACCCATGATATGTAAAGGGTTCACTATAGGAGGCAAATACTTCATTTTTATGTATTTTTAGAAGCCATCTGACTGTGGACTGTTTTGTGCCCATGTCTAGAACATCTCTATGTCATCCTAACCATAACTTTCTCCCTCCGTCACCTCTTCACCCTATCACTCTCCCTTTATTCCTGTCCATCACTCACCCAACTCCAAATCCCTTTACTTCCTTCTGGTCACATCTTAGGTGACCAGTGAAGGTCATAGCAATTATCATACACTATATATATAATCTACTTACTTCTCTCTTTGTTGTTCTTTCTAAGGTACTATACAGTAATTGTCCTTTCAACTGTTTTCTCTCTAAGTCACATTTTCAGTACTTTCTCTCATAAGATGCCTTTCTGATTAGACACATACGCTTATTAATATTTTCTTAATATCCTCACTCCTCAAATTCCAGTCCAGTTACTTAATGTAATTTTCTACTTTCATAATATTTTTATATTTATCTGATAACATTCATAAGGCATAAGGCATAACACTGAACCCAGTAAAACACATGAATGGAATGTAAAAATCACATTTAATCAGCCAGCAAAGTAATGATATTTGTTGCAATTTGTTACAGTTAGTTCAGTTGTATATTCTGTTCAAACACAAAAGCACACTAATTTTAAAAGTGGACCAAATTGTTTCTTACAGCTATGTAGCCTGATTTTTCTGAAAAGAAATTATTAACTTGTCCCAATGTCACTAAATATTCTAAAATTTTATTTTAATTACTGCCTCTATTCCATATTCATAAATAGATGTCTTTAACAGAAGCCTCATTGTTGGTAATTATATTGCTCCCGATAGCTCACGATTAAAAATGATGCTGCTATCAACATTCTTGTATAAAATCCTTGGGCACATCTACAATAAATTCTTTGGCATACATTGCCAGAGATAAAGTTGAATTGATCAAATACCTCTGAAAGTTTAAAAATAAAGGACTGAGAAAAATATACACAAAAGTAAACTATTACTATTAGTACTAAAAATACAATTTTAGCAATATTAATGTAGGCAATTTTGATTAAGTATTAATACTTTGCTATGCACTTGAATTCTTCCAAACACAATCTTATTGGTGAAGTCCCAGTTTCGAGAAGCTATTTGACTTTACAAGAACCAGAAATGATAATATGATTATGGACAAAGCACAAAATCTCAAACAGTGTTAACTAAGGAAAAGTTAAGTTATTTGATTTTGACAAATATTTTATTTTAGATTTTATTACTTATACGTAAATAACAAATGTATAAATATTTGTAAATATTTATAAATCATAAAGTGCAGGAACCAGTAAGTGAAAAAAAAGTTTTAAAAGAAAACAAGCATATTAATATTTTTCACTTGCTTTTCATTTAAAAATATAATGAAACTAACACAGTATTGTAAAGCAATTATACTCCGTCAAAGACCTATTAAAAAATATATTTATAATGATGCCCACTGCTGAAAGTGACCTCCAGAATCAACACAAGCATAGAATTACTGCTCCAGGTCGAGGATTATTTTCTTTTTTTTTTTCTAGAAGCAGGGTATGAAATGGTTGTGGATGTCAAGAAATAGTATAAAGGAAATGAGATGATTACTCACTTAAGCCAGATGGAAAGCTGGGTCTAACTGTCTGACTGCTTCATTGACTTCAAATAGTCTGCAGTCACAGACTCCTCAGAGGTGTAATGCACTCGACGTCTCCACAAAGAGCTAACCATTCTTCTGCAGCAGTGAATGTCCATGGGAATTCAAACAGATTCCGTTTGATTCTGTGTCTCTTCATATCTTCTCAGTGCTAATCTTTTTCTTTTAACACCCACTGAAATTTCTTGGTTCATGGTTCTCTTGGTTCTTAGGGATTGCTAGAAAAAACAAAAGCTTGGGAGTAATAATATCAAAGTAAGATAACCCTATTCCTTTTTGTTATTTTACATCTAAGCAAAACACACTTGGGTCATTTTTGGTCTCTTAACGATTCCATGGCTATTGCCAGCACTTTGGTATTTATTCAACCATTCAAAAAGATTTTCTTTTGTACAGTATTTTCCAACTTCGTAACAGAGTCAGTCTTTTTACCAGCTAAGAAAATATTTCATGAGATATTTTAATATTCAATTTTTTTCTTTGATGTTTAATTGATTAAAGTAAAATATTGGACACATATCCTACAGTTAATATGCCAAATGAAAGTGATTTAAATAATAAAGTTTCCTAAAGAATGTTGAAAATTGTTCATTGTTTTCACTAGCCATAGAGAAATTTTTACTTAATAAAAGCCAAAAATATCCTATCAAAAATTCATAAAATCTTAATTAATTGAAATTTCTTAAGCTGTGTAAATTTTCTTATCATGATGTTCTGGAAAACTAGAAATTATAATTATTAATATGGTATCATATATATTTATACATATATCTAAATTATAAAACAACTAGAATAATAAAATAATAACAGCTCAATTTTCACAATATATGTTAACTCTGTTTCCTATTTTCCTGTTGCTATCTCAGGAAATAGAATGGCTTCAAAGAAAACCCTTTGTATAACAGT
Source organism: Phocoena phocoena (assembly GCF_963924675.1). Taxonomy (NCBI): domain Eukaryota; kingdom Metazoa; phylum Chordata; class Mammalia; order Artiodactyla; family Phocoenidae; genus Phocoena; species Phocoena phocoena. The sequence goes on from NC_089236.1 coordinate 73,145,390, forward strand.
TAATGACAGACAAAAACTTGGGCAAAATTCCAATGGAAATGTTGGATCAGATAATACCCAAATATACATACATATTATAATATTTTTTGAAAATAATTTACAAAATTATATCTTCATTTTCAAAAATGAATGGCATCAGAGTTTGCCATTGGCTGAAATGAAGCAACATTTTAAGAGTCTTTTTTGGTTTTTTTGACACGGGGGTGGGGAAGGAGGGGTGGGATGAACTGGGAGATTGGGCTTGACATATATACGCTACCATGTGTAAAACAGATAGCTGTGGGAACCTGCTGTATAGCACAGGGAGCTCAGCTCGGTGCTCTGTGGTGACTAGATGGGTGGGATGGGGGGGCGGAGGGAGGTCTAAGAGGGAGGGGATCTATGTATACATATAGCTGATTCACTTCGTTGTACCGCAGAAACTAAAACGACATTGTAAAGCAACTATACCCCAATTAAAAAAAACATTTTAATAGTCTTTGAGGATGCTTTTGAGAGCCAGTATCAGAATCAGATATCATCACACTGGGATGATTGACTCAGTGAAGCACAAATTATTGTCAACAGTAGAGGTAAATAGGAGCTAAACATGAGAGGGTCATCAAAATTCATACAACCTTTGGTTTAATAAACCAAAAAGCACCAATGAATTTCACTTGCTAGCATCTTAGGGGAATGTGAATTGATTATAATAAAAAGGCTCACATAGAAACAGAGAATATAAAAAAGCCACATATTTTGCTGAATATTCTAATTTAAGACCAAGTATTTACTCTGAGAAATGATTAGAACATTGGAAATTGTAGTACAAATATGGATTATGATATGATTAAAGGATCCGAGAACAATAACAATATGGAAATTTTAGAGACCCCCTTCACCTCCAGGCAACCTAAAATATAGCACAGAGGAGAGATATCAATTACAAGAATTTGGTAGAACTTATTTGGCTAAGATATGGCTGCAGTCCTTAACAACTGTGTGGATAGGGAGAGAGAGGCAACCTGGCCACATTATTACTTTTCTTTAAAAATAGCCTTTGGTTTTCAGTATTTATCAGGTTGGCGCCACACACCCGCCACCAAGTATATCTATTCTCTTCTATTTATCATATCTAGCTATCCATCAAAACCAATTCATAACCGTGCAAGGCAGAAGCTACATTTCATTTATATCCTGAGCGCTTAGCATGTTTTGGTTTTTCATTTATGTAGTAGGCATGGATAACGTAGTTACAAAATGCGTAAGCTGCTCAAGAAAGGATATACAATGTATATTTTGTCTTGTGCTCTTAAACTGTACTTAATTGTATCAGTACCATTTTCTCTTATTTTTTATATTGATTTGTATTAATAAAGCATAAAATCAATCCAACATAAATTTTTAAATATGATCCATTATTTCAATAACAATGCAATTGAAGCCGCAGTTTTGATATTTCTAATTTCTATTGAGTGGATTTGGCTAGCAATTGAGATGAGTTCTGAAGGATTCCAGACACAAAATCACTGATATGTCTAGATTTCCATAAGAAATGTTTCCCTACTACATCCTTGTCTGAATCCTAGAGCAAGTAGATCCCTTCATCCAACAAAATAAGTTACCAGCATTCCAGAGCCTCTTTAGGGAGAAAATCCTGAATTGGTATCTCACCAGGAATCTAGTTGAGAGAAATGTTATAGAGATAATACAATCCATGTGATAGAGTATATATTCACTCCTCTATATGGCCTGAGTTCTGCCTGTGAATCCATCTGACTAACCTTTTAAACTATATTAACTTAACCCTTACAGAATATTCTTTGTGTGTATTTATTTTTACTATATTTTAATGTTAATGTATCTTTTATTAATGTATATATAAATAAAGAAAAGCACAAGGAAATGTATGTACAATTAGATGAATTTACATGTTACTAACACCAAGATCAATAAGATTTTTACAAGTTGCTTCAAAATATTTTTTTGCCTTTTTTTCAAGGATATTTTTCTTGGGTTCAGGATTCTTGGTTATTTATTTTAATATTGTAAAGAACTCTACCCATTGTCCTGTGATTTTTGTGATTTCTATGGAGAAGTTACTTGTCGATCTTACGCTTGCCCATTTGAAGGAATTATGTCTGTTTTTTTTCTTTTTTTAAAAACTTTTTCCTTCCATTTGCATACATTCTATTAACTTCCATTTCTCCTTGTGTTCTGTGTCTAATCTTCTGTTAATATGACCTAAATAGTTCTTAATTTCAGGAGTTCTATTTTTTACCTTTAGAGAGTCCATATATTTCCCTTTACTGATTCTAATTAATTCGTGAAAGTCTTTATGTTTTTGTCTAACTTGTCCACCCATCCTTAAAAAAAACAAAACAAAAACATAGTATTCATTTTCAAACCCTAGTCAGCTAACTTCAGTTTCTGCCTCACCTATCAGTCTGCTTCATTTTCCTTTCTCTTTCTTGGTTTTCAGTCCTATCTCTTGGTACAACTAGCAGTTTTTGATTGAATGCCATGTATTGACATTGCATATAAAAACTGTGAAGCCTTCAGCTAATGTTAGCATCCACTAGACCTGGGGTTGGCAAACTATATAGTTCATGGGCCAAATCTGGCTAGTTTCCTGTTTTTGTAAATAATGTTTTATTGGAACATAGGCACACTCGTTTATCTACATATTGTTTATGATTGCATGCACAATACATTGGCATACCTGAGAAATTGCAGGAGGAGACTGCATGGCCTGCAAAGCAAAAACGATTTACTATCTGGACCTTTACGGAAAAAGTATGCCCCAGCTCTCAGCAGATAAAGTAGGTTCTGATCATTTTAATCTAATCAGGGACTGGCTATATCTCAGCTGTGTTGCAGTCCTGGAAAGGCCAACTCTATCCATGATCTCCTTGGTCCTTCAGGGTTTTAAAATAAGGTCACAGTGGGTCCTCTGGGGCCTTTCTCCATAAAGCAATCTTACCTTATCTCAGAAAACTAACAAAATGCTTTGTTTTGCTTTGCCTGGGCTTTCAACTTAGGTGTTTAGTCTCAGCCCCATAGAATCTTCGTATTCAGCAAATGTACTTAGGGAAAAACTGGCTGTATGTTTGTGGCCCCTCAAATCTCTGCAAAAACATTTGCCAATTCTCTATTTCTCTCAGCAGTTGTCCTCCATGGGTATATAAGCAGAGTCATCAACCTACTGTAATCACTCAGAATTAGAAAATGTCTCCATAGTAGAATTGTTGGCAGGAGGTTCACTTCCTTCTAGAAGGTTCTTTCCTCTTAACAGTCTTAGTCTAGTTCTCTTTGCTTCAGACACTCTCGTTGCCTTCTTATAGGCTTTTTATTTTTTTTTCATTTTAATGCTGTTTTTCTAGTTGGTGAGGAAGGAGGACCCACCTACCACCAGCTAATCCATATCAGCCAGTGAACATCACACATTTAATTTTCATCAGATGTTACTATAGATGCCAGTATTTATATATATTTATATATATTTTATTTATATATTTATATTGCTTTCCATTTCTTTCCCCTTGGACCTAATTTTTCATTTCAAAATGTTCATCTTATTATATATGTTCTGCTTCGTAAGTCACCTCAAATATTTCTTGGTAATTGGACAGCAATGAATGCATTTAATTATTAACAGGAGTACATTAGAAATGTCTGTTCTTTGCATTTAAATATATTTAAATGCAATATATTTAAATAGAATATAAACTGCTTGTTAATAACAGTACATTTACACTGGTGCTCTCACAGACTCTTGCAAAAGCAGTCTGACAATAAAAAAGAAGTTAGTGTTCCTTTACAAACACAACCCTTCAGGAATTTCCTTCAACCCAGAGAACAGAAAACAAAGGTACCATTCAATGTACTTACTTATTGCTCAGAGTCTGTAGTATGTTTCTTTTCTTCTCTGCAATAGAGTTGTCACTTGATTATCTTTAGTCATATAATTTTCAATTGCAACTTATTCATAAACAACGTATTCTAATTACTGCTATTGTCCCAGTCCTGCTTTTTTATTGTGGTTGGTGGTTAGCGTTAAATATGATTAAATATGAACATTTCATTGTTGATTTTTAGGGACAGACTCTTGATAGATGCTCAACAAAGACTAGGCTGCTTCTTCCTATGCCTTTGTCAAAAGTGTCCTATGTTCTGATATGGCCCTTCCTGATCTGTTTCACTCATTTTTCAAATTTTTGATATTATTTTAGGTAAATATTTCATTAAAATAATGAGTACGAGGGGACTAAAATTTACCAAGAAAGTAATATGACCCAGTTACTGTGCTAGTTACATTATACATTATGCACATTGTTTTCAATTTAATTCCCTACATCGTTTCTCATGTTTAATACATGAAAGAACTAAGCTGAAGGAAGTTTAACGAATCTCCATAGGTTACACCCCAGGTTACCATTTTCACACCTTGAAATTTACCAGTAATTATTTGATGTGTGCAAATACCCAATTTCGTTTTCCAAATTGTCCTATAACAGGGTTTCTAATGTATTCTATGTATCATAATTGATTAGTAGTTTCCTTAAGTCTGTTCCAGTTTTTTATTGCTACATAAAAAAACTTTCTAAAATTTAGTGGCTTAAAACAAAAAAATATATTATTTTCTTTTATGTATCTGTAGCTTGAAAAGAAAAAGTATGTATTATTTCCTCTTATGTGTCTTTGGGTTTACTAGGCTCTGCTAGGTAATTTTCACTTAGAGTTTCCTCTGGGACTACAGTTAGATGGTGGTTGGGCTGGAGAAGGAGTATATATCGGAGCCAACTTTTACTGACTTAAGAGAGACAATGTAAAGATCTAATTAAAATTTAATAATCTCTGCATAAAAGTTAAACAAAGGCCATGCTTTTCCATACTTTTTCTTCAAGGTTGATGCTCACCCATATATTAATATATTTATTTCAGTCAAAATACATGTATCTAAAGAGTATAATTAAGCCAATATAAAGAGCAATTCTGTAATTACTTAACAGTATTTTTTTCACTATATAGAGGATATAACACCCTATTATCTTCCATCTTCAAGATGAACAAAACAAACCAAATACTTCTAAAAGGAGATTTCAGAAAACTCTAAATAAATAATTTTCAAACTAGTGATAAGAGTTTGGGAGCCCTGGGAGTAAAGAGATAATATTATACTTTCATTTTACTATAATCTTACTATGACATTAATGTGCTGAAGTTTGACATAAGACTAATTCTGGAGGTTTTTCTTTCCATTTAGTTTTTTGAACAATATCATATTGGATGGTTGAGAATTGTACTACAAGATACTTTGACTTTTTTTTTTTTTAACTCAGATCTATTACATATTTTAAAGTAGGTCTTTTCCTCAAACACAGACAAAAAAAAAAAGAGAGAGAAAAGAGAGAGGAGGAAGATACCCTATGAAACTAACTAAAGATACAATTTAAAAAAAAGAATTCTACTTTTGTGTTGGTAGGCAATATCAAAAAAATTGAAAATTGAATTAATGCTACATGCTTTTCAAGGAGAATAACTCCCTGAAGAGAGGCTTCTGAAAATAGGTGAGACTATTGATTACTAATGTTTCTCACTGGCTTAAGGGCAAACATCCTCGGTTACAAAATCTAAGAAAGACTTGATGGAGTCAGTGTTTTAGAAAGAATTGGGTAATGACTTAGAGTATGTTATATGAGTCAAACAGACTTGGATAGTAGCTGAGTGAACTTGGGCAAATTTCCTCTGAAACTTGGATTTCCCACCTGTAAAATGGGGGAAATTAAAACTATCTCAAAGGGTTTTTGAAGATGGTAAATAAGGTAAAACATGCAAAACAGCCAGTAAATAGCATATAGTAAGCGTTCAATCAGTTATACTTGTTATTGCCTGTCCATAGTGCAATTCGAAAACTTTGTGGTAATTCTCATATGGAGTTCTCTCTAAAGTGATTTGGGGGTGAAAATTTTAAATTACAAAGCATGTTTATTACTATAAAGATTAAAACACATTTTACAGTAGTATTTATATAAAATAAGGAAATACAGTTTTGTCATGGAGGACAGAGAGACAAATCTGAAAGATTAAGGAATATGAAATCACTAAGTAACAGTATCTAAAGCTTTTGTTAATGACTGCTTACTTTGTTAATGACTGCACTTCCTTCCATTTTTGTAATTGTTTTTCTTTTTAAATTTATTTATTTATTTTATTTATTTATTTTTGGCTGTGTTGGGTCTTCGTTGCTGCGCATGGGCTTTCTCTAGTTGCAGAGAATGGGGGCTACTCTTTGTTGTGGTGCTCGGGCTTCTCATTGCAGTGGCTTCTCTTGTTGCGGAGCATGGGCTCTAGGTGCGCGGGCTTCAGTAGTTGTAGCACGTGGGCTCAGTAGTTGTGGCTTGTGGGCTGTAGCGTACAGGCTCAGTACTTTTGGTGCTCGGGCTTAGTTGCCCCGTGGCATGTGGGATCTTCCCGGACCAGGGCTCGAACCTGTGTCCCCTGCATTGGCAGGTGGTTTCTTAACCACTGTGCCAGCAGGGAAGCACTGGTTTTAATATAGGATCTTGACAAAGTGTAGTGCAAAGATATTTTATTCTTAATCTTTTTGTTTTTGTTTGGACTGACTCTAGAGTTCATTATTTAAGCTGATTTATGTGTGATTTAGCAAAAAAGTATGTAAAATCCCCTAACAAAGCTATGCTGTCATCAGACTCATGTTAGATCATATCATTTAACAAAATTTGTTTTTCATAGCAGAGACTTAATGAACTATTTCAAGGAAGAAGTTTATCTACTTTAATGAGGAGAGAAAACTTTTTTGTAAAGGTATCTTAGTCTAATGACAGAGGAATAGTATTTAGCGACTACTATAGTTATAACCTAGGAAAAGAATGATTTGGTGTACAGTTCCATTCACATCTATCAGAATGAAGCATATTTGGTAATTTTGTTTTAGTATTACTTGTATAGAGAAGTGAAGGGGATAGCCAATAGAGTGATAGTGAGTGAAATCTTATTATTTCTAGGTCACTGCCCTTTCAATGAATACATTCCAAAATATTATAGTTTTTTTAAATTGATATTTGTTAATTAGCCAGAGTGTAAGACGCAATTCAATGTACATCATAAGAAATATTTCTAGTTTTCTCAAATTATTAATTTCAACCTTACGATAAAATGTTATGTCCTGATAAAACCCTTTTGGAGTGAGCCCTTATGGCTTGTTAAGATTTCATCATAAAGATATTTTATTGTAAGTATGCAAAGCATTTTTAAATGTTTTCCCTTTATACCTATCAACAAGCCGATTGGTTTGTACATTTTCTTTACAAATGTATATATTTGTAGTCCAAAAAGGATTTACGTCACGATGGTATAATTTGCTTTACTAGTTTCATTGGCTTAAGATGCAGGGTACTCAGTTCATTCAAAATGAAAATATGTACAGAGTTTATAGAATTTTGCAAGAGAATATTATTATTTTGTAGTAGCCTAAGATATATGACTTTCTCTTTCTCCATGTTATTTTCTCATTTAAAAATAATATTTAACTACATTTTTTTTGCACAAAGTATAGATTTGAAACTAGGTCAGTGATATTTTAGACACAATTTTGTGTCTTTTGTTATTACATTTAAAAAGACATTTGGAAAAATAAATCATGTCAATTCAAGTTTCACTTATTGATAAAACTTAGGGTGAAATGTGTTTTAGTAATATGTTCCAAGGAATTTTCATTTCCTTCCAGAATATATTGAAAACTGGTAAAACTGAAGTCATTTAATTTCCATTCTGAAAACATATCTTCCTTTTCCAGATCATGAAAAAATTTTGCCAAAGAATTTTAAGTGCTCTTTAATCCTCTTTTTTTGCCATGATATTCTGAAACTGTTTTGTTTTACTAATCATATATTATGCAATTAAATATTTTCTTCTCTTAAATGATACTTTATGAGAAACATTCCTTAAATAGTTCAATATGTGTAGTTAATATTTTCTAAATATGAACATTTTAAATGTTCTGTTGTCACCAAGATATTTCTGTAAAAGTATTTTCACATCATTAAATTTCCTAAATTTAATATCACAGTTGAATAGTGATGTGTAATTGGGTTAATTCAAAACTAATTCAATTTAAAAGCAACTTCTCATCACAACAAAAACTAGTTCCACTTCTGTGATTCTAGTAAGGTAATTGAATTTTTGCCTTCTATATAGTGTTGTATTTGAGCAAACTAGAAATTCAGTGGCTCAAACACTTTAATGTATCCTAAGGAGACTTTTCCCTTTCTGTGCTGGGAATTTTTTATTTATCATAAGATCTAGATGTCTAAACTTATGGTAATTAGTATTCAAGTATATTTGAGTCTCAAATGTGAGAAATAGCTGACTTGTCTCCTGTTACAAAGCATAGAATATTGACTCTAATAAGATGGTTTAAATCAGATTGAAAGATGAGTATGGTGTATAAATGCCACCTTAAGTGGGTATCATTAGAGATTAATGAAAATATTTAATATTACTAGTGAAAATGCAGAAAAGTCCATTAATATTCCTTTTAATTTTAAATATTCCATTCATGATATTTTTTCTAGAAAATAATGTAGCATTTACAAAAGTAAGAAATAATGACCTATGTATCTACCTACCTAAGTATCCATCCATCCATCCATCCATCTGTATATCATCTATCTCTCTGTTTATTAGCCACTTCATCTCAAATTCAATAAGACTTTATTTGGCAATTAACTAACAAAATTGTTTCAATATTTATGTCTAGCACTGTAGTTTATAATTTGCCTATTCAGGCCTTATAAACTTTTATACAGGCATTTTATTTGTAAATGCCATCAGGTACCAAGTTCACCCTTAAAACTTGGAAAATAAATGTGTGAAGATACAACATATTATGTTGGTATTATGGGCAAGAGTACATGTATATGTGTAACATGAGACCAACAGCAGAGCTATTTCTAACTTGAACGTACATGTTGATTTGCAACTCTTACTAGTGCCTAAGAGGCACTGGAGGCACTGGAAAGGACGCTGTGAGTTCAAATTCTGATCTTAACCATCTCGTGGGCTTTGAAAAATTTTGACTCTCTTTTGAATATCAATATTACCACCTGTGATGAGAGGGCTAATACCATACAACTGCGAAGATCTACTTTGCACACACACACACACACACACACACACACACAGTGCTGATCTGTGCACCTGGCCAGTTGAACATTTTACACTGTTGTTTTGTTTTCACTTGTCAACTTCTTTGCTAAAACAATCGTGGATATTTCACCTCCTGGTCCACGCCACACATTTGCTAAATAGAAGGTACTGACACATGGCTTTTCATTTGCTGACCAGCTTGTCCTATTGTTGGCTGTCAATAATGATGCTTCCCAACAGTCCACAGTAATTGAGTTGCCTGAATATTTGCTTCAGAATATCTGCATGTCATCCAAAAGAAAGTAAACATGTTGACAAATGTTCAAGAGTGTCAATCAGTAGAGTGATAATTGAAAATGCTGAAAGGTGGCAGTTGTGATAAGGTATCAATGCCTGAGGGGAAAAAGACCTGATGGTCCATGAAATGTGGTCTGAAATATGGTGTCACTTGAAGTACGAGTCCTTTCTCCAACAAAGAGCACAGCGACATAAACGTAAAGATATGAAAGTCTAAATTTCAAGGAGGGAGGCTTTAAGAGAGATAATATCACACATTAATAAAAGGTTTGGCACAATTCTCTGGCTTTCCTACAAAGTACTGCTTTTCTGTAAATCATTTTCTATTTTGAACACCTCACAGATGACAGAGCACAGAATGGATGTTTCCAAATAGTTGATGATTTAATGAATGAAAAAGAATGAATAAATAAATATGTCACTGGGACAGAAAACTGAGGTAGAGTACTTCAGACAGCAAGATTCAGGTGATCAGATTTTAATATGACAACAAATGCATATGATTCGTTTGCAAAGAAATTCAAATGAAAGAATCGCAGTTCGCAAATTAATAACTAGTCATGCAGTTTGCAAAACACAGTGATTGAAAATTAAGTGCTAGTAGTAATGTAATTCTTCAAGACACTGCACTTAAAATGAATTTTGAGCAAGAATCTAAATACTTAGGGTATACACAGGTGAAGGAATCTATTCCAGAATTTTAAAAAGAATGAGGTGCCACCAAAATGTGAAAAGTAAAAGTAAGTCAAATTGAACAAGATTCAGAAAGAACAAAATTAGTCAACTGGACTGAACATGAAGAAAATATTTTTAGAGATTGATGGGTAAATACTTACTTAGTAAATATGTTACTTGAATTTTTAATATCAGAAACTCATTATAAGTATGCTTTAGAATGCTAGATCATAAAATGTATATTCAGTGCTTTAATGATACCCATGTTATTTTTAGAAACACATTTCAAATCATTTTATGGGTAGATTTTTACAGCAAATTATTCCTGCCTGACTTGTTTTGATTTGGGGGTAGAGAAAATTAAAATGGATAAGCAGTACACTTTACAGAATGTTGTCTTATCCAGACTAGCTTGTTATTCTCTCTGTTGCTCTCTTACCTACGTTATTCAATATTCAAGTCACCATATTTGCAACACTTCAAACAGAATTTTCTGATTTATATTGCTTGCTGCATTGATGGCATTTAGCTTTGGGAACTTCTCTAAGAATATTTTGTATTATTTGTCTTCTAATGGACCCCACAAAAGAGCTCACATTAATTAGAGTCATTTTTATTTATTGTATCATTTATCAACTCTACTACTTGTTGCAACCCAAACTGGGTACTCATGAAGCATAATTATCACTACTAGGACTACGACTTCCAACGTAGTCTCATAGATACAGTGATATACAAACACCTGAAGTAAAGAGCAGCAGTTGCAGCGCTGAAAACAAATCTCAACCCAAGGTTCTTGGAGACGCTGCCAGTTTCCATACTCTTATCCAAGAGATGGGGTATTCAGAGAAAGCAGAGCAGAGGAAGAGCTCTAGTAAAGAAACCTATGAATTTCACATGTTCAGGACATGAAGAACTGGTTAGAATAATTTTCCAGCCATACATTCTTTTTAGTGAAATAGATAATGGAATCTCCATCATGGGACCAAAGACTTGATAACAAGTTTAACAGGTTGGGTTTAAATGCCCTCTTCTGTACATTGTCTTATTTATGTTTATTACAACATACACTTTTTATGTAAAATAAATAATATTTTATAATATCTTTGGAAACTATTAAAAAGAATACATAGAAGAATAATCCCTGAAAGTATTGTTAGGAGGTGGTTGTTTTCCTTCTAAAATTAATCTCTGTTTTGGTCTACATGTGTCACAAGTCTGTTCTTTCTGCATGTAAGATTTGTAGTCCTTTAATTCACTTATAGTATAGACATTTCTGAAGACATACCTAATTTTACTTAAAAAATGGGTTTTAAAGTTCTCCAATACCCTTCTGAGCTTAGGTTTACCACTTATACATTACAGCATAGGTGGGTCTAGTATTTACTGCCGTATTTTGACTAGCAATATGCACCATTTGCAAAAATAAGTTTTCTTACCAGATGCTCACTGGCAATGAAGATTATAGTATCAGAGTATCATATTTTAAAAATGGTGTTTAATTTAATGTACATCTATTTGATAATCAGTTTCAATAAACATTTTGTCTTGCTATTATATTATTAATGGAATTGAAGACACGTTGCATTTTAAAGATTTTAATTAGAGAGCTAGAATTTTGCTTATTCATTTGAAATGTAAGTGTTTGTACAAAGGTTAATAGTTATTTATTAGCCATATTTGTCACATTTTCTTTTTATATTTTAGCATATTTTTTCTTTGCAGTGTGAAATGTTTTTTATGCTAACATAATATTTTACTTTGCGATTGTTTCCTCTGATTTAATACTTAGACAGTTTTTCACTGAGCAAGTAAAATTTTCTACGTGTCTTTTATTTTTACATTTTATTAAGTCATCTATTTATTTATCTTGGGATCTGTAAGACCAATGGAGCAAGGAAGAGACCCGTCAAAATCACAGAACAGTTATGTTTCTCTTAGTTTATCATTGTTATTCTAACAGGGTTCTGGCTTATATATTTTGTTGCCATCCTATTTATTACAGAAGCATTCATGAGTGATTACTCATTGTGGATTGGACATTTTGTCAATTTGAACCAACCCTATTTGCCTTGGTCAAAGACTTTTCCTTTAAATCCCTCTTTGCCCACAATTAATTTGCCACAAGTGCACTGTTTTTGTGCCCTTTGTCCACATCACTTTGTCCACCTTTGTTTAAAAGTTTCATGTCAAATTTCATTTTAAATGTGTCTCTTCAAAGTAGTATCTATTTGGGTTTAATATCTCTAACTAATCTGAGCATCAAAACGGGGTTTAATCGGTTTACAATAGTTCTCAGAAGTGATGGATTTGGTTTTCTGCTGTGTTCGGTCAAATGGATTATTTTACACTTTTTGGTTGTGTAGTTCTCCACTCTTGTAAAGTGAGATTTTTCAAAGAGAGAGTTGCTGGTGGGGCTGGATTAACATTCCTGTAGCTTCTTCGAAGAGCAGCAGAGATCAGGTCGTTATTACTCGCTTATTTTCATTGTTTTGCCTTGTTTTTTGTTTGTGGTGGAGGGGCAGATATTATGACTCTCAGTTTGGGGTCAAACAGTAGAAATGTGTTTTTCTGACTTGTGTCTTGACAGTGGGATTATAGCAGTCCTAGCAAATAAAAATGACAGGGGTTCACATTTTGTTTCTCAATGGTTGCACTACACTTACAGGAGAAAATTCCTCTGTATCCTATAAATGGCTTTATTATAAGTTCTAGCTGGTGTGGTGATGTGAGCCTTCATCATTTCTGTTTTTCTTTAGTCTACATAGCAGTTATATCAACTCTTCTTCCCTCTCTTCATATCGCTAACCCTGTGTGCACTCCCAAACTTCTAGCAAAAGCACTTAGTATCTGCATCACAGAAATAACTTGTCACGATCAAAGTAAACCTACCTGCCTCAACTTTCCATCATAGACTCTTCTCAATTATTTTCTCCAAGCACAGATTTTCCTTTTTCCTTTCTGTTTAGTAAACATCTGTTGCCTGTCCTCTGTGACCCGCCATTTCATTCTGGGCCACGTGGTCTTCAGCCTTCTCAGGGACCTTATACTCCAATCACTCTCCATCGCTGATATTTTCAAAGGTTCCTGCTGTGTTCATTCCATTTTATCAGCTTTTATACAGTAATAAGTTCTCCAGTTGGAAAAACGAACAAAACACAAAATAGAATCTAAAACAAAACTCGGCTTCACAACGCCCTCCAGCTACCGCCTTCAGTTGTTCCTTGCTCTCCTGCCCAGATTTCTTGTTTTCACTCTAACTTCTCAATGTGACAGCCCCACTCATTTTTGAACACTGGTGGGCATTGGCCCTTTGGTTTTCCACTGCCCATTCTTTATCCTGCATAGCTTTTCTTTCTCATTCCTGGGGAATTATTTTTCCTTAACTAAAAATGTGAGTTGTTTTTTTTTTTTTTCTGGAGGAAAATGAAAAACATAATACCCCACCTGTATCATTTGGCTGTTGCGTCATAAAGGTGATG